>NW_017728948.1:16941661-16959687 GCF_001723895.1 Crocodylus porosus
TTAGTGCCCACATGGACTAGGACCATAGGGTAATAATCAGTGGGCTGGATTACGGTCTGGAGCATCCCTTTCACGTCCTGAATCCTCACTCCAGGTAGGCAGTATACCTCGTGTGCTGAGGGGTCCCTAGGTAGCAGAGATAAAACAAAGCTGATCTTCTCCATTCTTAGGCTTTGGTTTTTTTGGGATAAGCAAGCAGTGACCTTTCAGCAGCCAATGTTTGCTTATCCCCTTTCACAAGAAATCACCCTAGCCAAAATCGCACACAACCATGGGAGTTTCCCTTTGAACTTGCAGGTGCATTTATGGAGTGTTTTATGCAATGAATTCATGCATTCCCAATCCCTGTTATCTTTCTTTGTAGAACCACAGTTCTGTGGAAGGAAGAGGCTCAGAGGAGGAATTCTTTCCCCCCCAAGGTACGAAAACAGTTAGATGGTATAACCAAATGTCCATCTGTTCTCTGTAACCTTATAGCAAGTCTGATTGTGTGTCAAAATCAATAGTTAAATAAGCTTGCAGAGTAGATGTAAAAAGGGAAATATGGCTTTTACTGAATCATTTTGTTAGGAGCTGGGACTTGCTTCCTGATCTACAGAGCTGCTTTAATATTCCTGCCAAACTGTGAACACCCATGAGGCAGATTCAATTCCCTTCAGTCCTCTCAGCACTTGAGATGGTTTGAATTTCATGTGACTTGCTTTATCAGGATTATTCTAATGAGGCCTTAAAACCACCCTTGGAGTCACTTTATGTGGACATTAGAGATCCTAGTGTAGATTTTATTTTTTGTAAGAGCATGTTTTGTTGGCCCTGGTCAAAATATGCCCTCCCAAATAGCCTCTGCTGTTATGCAGTGTCCTGTCCCTGCTTTATCCACCTGGCTGCCATAATTTACAGCGGAGAGGAGTCATTTCAGCAGTGTTTTGCCGTTTATAAAACTCCTCAGTCAGGAAAGCAGTGGACTCCAGCAGGACATGTTTTCAGTAGGCCATAATGAGAATGGATGAATGCAGCAGCTCTTGACAGGATCAGTCTTGACTTGTTGCTTTGATGACTAACGGATGCTGCAAGTATGTGTACACATGCCCTCCAGGAGGGCTAGTCATAACTAAAAGATAGGAATAAACTAGCAAGAGAGGATAATTGGATGTCATGCCGGGATCTGAAATAAGGTGTCCTACAAGGGTGTGTCCTACCTGTTTGTTGTGTACAAAGATGTGGGTTACTTTAAGTTCATACTCTTTTTTCAAACTCATAATAACAGAAGATCTAGTTCAAGGTCTTTTTTTTTATTGCCATCCTCCTCCTTCCTCAAGCCACATCCTGAGCAGTATTTCTGTTTAGAAACTGCCTACCTATTGGGAATCCAACCGTCCTTCTGTGGGTAATTATAACATTCATCTGGGGCATGTAGAATTTACCCCTGCCAGACACTCCTCTCAGTCCATTTCTCTCCACTTATAAAATCACATTTATTCAGAAAGTGATGACAATCTCCTCAACATTTGCCTCACCTCAACTATCTTTCCTAACCTTAAAAGTCCTCTCATCCCTTGACTATTTATGTCTAGTTACGTATGTGCAAACTGACATTTGAAAAGGTATTTCTAATGTGCTGCAGAACTCAAGTAGGTTATTTCAGAAGTCACCTTTATAGTATGAATATGTATCATTATTATTAATTATGGTTTGCTGTTCTTGAAATTGCTATATGCGCTGAGCTGAAATGAAAAGATCTTTAGTCTGTTGCTAAGACTTTATTTTAATTCTGTAGTTTCAGCTATAGTGCAATAGTCTGTAAGTGAGATTTCAGCTCTCTCTTACTATACCAGAGTTCACAACAAATAGGATGTAATGTACAGGCAACCCCTGCTTAATGCCGTTTTGCTGAGCACTATTTCGCTATAGGGCTCATTTTAAATACAGACCTCATTCCACTCAGCACTCAGTGAGTTTTGCTACAGCGCTGAGTGGGCGGGTGGGCGCACAGCTGTGTGCATGGGGCCAGCACCAGTGCCTGGAGCCAGAGCTGGCGGGGCCCAGGGCGGGGTGGCAAGAGTGCAGGGCCTGGGTTGGTACATGGCTGAAGCAGTCGTGGGAGCAGTGAGAGGTGGCAGTAACAAATTGCTTTTATTTACATTAAATCTTACGGGGAAATACATTTCACTTAGCATGGTTCTGCTTAACACTTGGTTTTTCTGGAACCAATTAAGAGCACTAACTGGGGGTTGCCAGTGCTATTCAAATAGCTGAAGAATTTTCCCTTTTATTTAGCATGACTGATACATAAGTAACTATATCTGCATGTCAGCATCTAATTGTATATTTACTATTGTATTTCAGTGTTTACTGAGGATGGAAAGCTATGTAAGTTTCCCTTTCGGTATGCTGGAAGGATGTACCACTCATGTCTATCAAATCTGTTTTCTTTAAAGAAATGGTAAGGCTAGAAATATTCAGGTTCCTGTTCAAATAACAGTGAATTTTTGCTATTAGAGCATTTATTTTGAATTAGTTAATCCAAACAAATCCAATCTTAAACCTTGGGGGCTTGCTCTAACATCAATGAAGTCAACAGAATGACTCCCTCTGATGTCATTGGATGTTAGATCATAGAATCATAGAGAAGTAGGGCTGGAAGGGACCTCCAGAGGTTATCTAGTACAACTCCCTGTCTGAAGCAGGATCATCCCTATCCAAACCATCCCATGCAAGTCATAATCTAAACTCTACATAAGCATTTTGTCAACCCAGAAAACACACAGGTCTAACATCCTAACCTGCCATAGATAAAGCAGGAGAATCACAGCAGCCAATGTACTGCTTCTATGATATGTTGTCAATATATGCTCAAGAGATCCTCAGTAGAAGGCCATGCCCCCTGCTACAGAGGAAAGCAAAAAATCCCACAGTTCATATCCATCAGATTATGGGGTAAAATTCCTTCCTGATTCCAAATATGGTGATCATTCTGACCCTGAGTGGAGGGGCAAGACCCTCTAGCCAGGAACCTCCAGCTTTGGCCCCAGCAGGAACATTGGCAAACCCCAGGTAAAGTCTCCAGCCTTGGCTGTAGTCAACACCCAATGTCTCCGAGGAAGGCTTAAAAATGCCCAGACACATGTAGCAGAAAGAGAGAAGGTTGAGATAACTTACAAAGCCCAGAAGCATGGGGAATACCCATAGTAGAATATAGGCATAGCTACACCAAATCATTCCCAACCAGTGGCTGTCCAATCTCCTTCTTGAATACCTCCAGTCCACACCTTCCCTAGGCCATGTCTCCAGTGGCAGAGAGTCCACGCCTGTTTCACTGCCTCACTGTTCTAACAGCGAAGATGTTTTTCTAGATATCCAATCTAACCTACTTTGCTGTAACTTGAAACCACTGGTTGGCATCCTCCTCTCAATAGCAAGGGTGCATGCCTTCTCCTTTTTGGCAGCTGTTCAAATATTGGAAACTGCTATCATGTTCCCTCTTAAGTGCCTTTTCAGCAACCTGAGCATGCCTACTTCTTTCAGCTTCTATTTGTATGATTTACTTTCCAAGCCCTTTTTCTTCTTTGTTGCCTGCCTCTGGACATTCTTTAACTTCTCCAAGTCTTTTTTTAAAATGTTGAGACGAGAATTGCACACACACTACTCCAGATCAGGCCTAGCCAGTGCCTAGTAGAGATGCAGTATCACCTCCCATGGCACTATCAGACCATGTATAGAGAAAGTGATGGGGGTGGTATTATTTTCTCCAGGCACATAAAAGGCACAAAGTAATACTGAGTACCCATGTATCACAGGTCATCTTCTTTCCTTGATTCAATCATGGGAATTCCCATTCAGGTCATTGACAGTTCCTTGTGTTCCCTTTTATTAAATCTCTGGACAGAGAAGAAACTAGAGGATAATGATCTGTAATAATTGCAGTAGGCAGAATTCCTGGTGAAAAAAGCAGTTGAATTTTGCATGGGTAAGAACTCAGAGTTACCGCAGTAAAGCCAGACCACTGTTTTAGATAAACATTCCTGATTCCTGTATGAATTTTAAAATTTGAGACTGCCACCTGGTTCATCTTGGACAGTGCAGTACTAAGAAGGGATGTGCTATCACTGAACTTTAGATGATGGTTTATTTTACTGTATAATTTAATCTGGATTCCTTCCTTTTGGCCAAATTCTTCCCGTCCATGCATGTGGAAATTGTTATAATTGTTCATCATTATTTATGTTATAATAGCTTTGGGAAGTCCCTGTCAGAGAAGGCCCCAACTGTGTTAAGGTATGTAAATACAGGGAAGAGACAGCCTAAGTTTACTCCCAAATGCAACAGGTACAAGAAATAAAACACAGAGCGATTGAAATGGGAAGTACGGGGCTATTAGTGATATGACACTAATGCATTGACATGAGTGACATGTCATATCACTAATGCATTGGCACTAATGGTATGACATTAGTGATATGACCAATGTTTTGCATTCATTAGCTCATTAAATGATTTGTAAATGGCTGAGGTAAAGGTGTAGGTAGATCTGACCTGTTTAAATGTGTGTGCAGTGGAATGCTAGATTAAGTCCTTTGATTTTTATCTTCAACAAGTGATTTTTTTTATGCTCTGCATCATGTTTCTTTGGCTTGTGAGCTAACGTAGGACAGGCAACATATACTAGGCAATGGGCAAGCTGAGCTTGGAAATCACTTCTGATGTCCTTCAACAGCACTGAAATACCTGATGGGGAAAGTGCCAATGAAAGTGTCAAGATTCTTCAGAAATATCCTAATAGAATGATTGGAATAAGAGTGATTTCCTGCTGAAATCCCACATCCAAATGAGCAGAAGACATTGGAAACTGACCTTCAGATACATTTGATTTAATTTCATGTTCAGGAGGATTTCTACTTATAGAAGTAACTCTCTGTGGGTGCATCTACACATGCACATTTACTGTGCAGTAACAGAAAATTGCTCTGCAGTATGCGTGGCATCTATGGGTCAGTAAATATGTTGCAGTAAAAATGGCAACTTACACAGTAAATTGGTGACTTACACAGACTTGTAACTGACTTACACAACTTAGCAACTTCGCAGGGACATACTTGTAGACGCCTTACTGTGCAGTAGCACTGGGTGTGGGGACCGACTTGGGACTAACTTTAGTCCCAAGTCAGTCCACATACAGTGTTACTGTGCTTTAATGCCTGCATGTGTAGATACTGGCCTATACCCACTAAATTTAATGTGATATAAGTGCATGTGTAGATGCTCCCAGTGTGTCATTAGCATAGACTTGAGACAATTTTCAGTTGTGCTTTCTATTTTAAAGAAAAATGTACAGGTTGGGGGATAAAACAGACAGAAGGAAAGGTAGATTTTGAACCTCACAGATTAACCAAAGTATATTCTTAGAGGGATAGCTGAAGCTGCCTCATTTTGACAAGGTGCATCTGTTTCACTGCAGGCTCTGACCTTTTGGTCAATATTTACTTTTCTCCTTGGCTAAAACACCTGGCACTTACTTTCAGATATCCCGGTGCCAGGAAATTAGCACTGCAAAATGAACAAGAGCTGCTTTGTGTATTCTTTAGGAATAGTTGCTAAACAGCACAGTATGAGTGTAGAATAAATCAAGCTCATGGTTTATCAAGCAGGTGTGGTCCCTATCTTGCTGCATGGAACTGAGACATGGGCAATGTACAGGAGACACCTCAAATTGCTGGAGAAGTACTTAGTACTTAAGGTTGGAAAGGACCTAAACAGATCATCAGATCCGACCCCCAAAGTACCATCAATGCTGCTTGCGGAAGATGCTTTGAATCCAGTGGGAAGACAGACACACCAACAGTAGCGTCCGCTTGCAAGCAAACACCATGAACACTAAGGCGATGATCATCCAACATCAACTTTGCTGGGTGCCGCGTGCCGCCAGCAGCTGGGTGGGGGGCATAGTAAGGGGCGGCAGAGTGGTGAGTGGTGATTGCCTGCAGGCACCACTGGCAGTGTCAGTGGCCCCTTTTCATAGGGGGTGCACCGCCATGCTCAGGGGGTGCACATGCAACCATGTGCACCCCTTACACATCACTAGTGGCCAGCCACATCATCTGGATGTCTGACTTCAGACTCCAAAGCAAGTTTTATTCTCCAGGCTCAGTCAAGGCATACTCTCCAGAGGCAGGCAGAGCAAGCACTTCAAGGATATCCTCAAGGCCAACTTGAAAAATGTAACATCGATATCAACTCATGGGAGACTATCACTCAGGGCTGCCCCAAATGAAGAAAGAGTCTGGTGCAAGGATCTCAGTACTTTTAAACTTTATGATGAAAACAAGAGGTGGAAAAGTGGAAGTGGCAGAAACAGCATGTCACAGACTGAATCAAGACATTTGAGATACCCATCCCACACAGAAACATGTGCCTGAGCTGTAGCAGTCTGTTGATCCCAGATAGCCTTTGTCAGGCATCTTTGGACCCACAGATGTGGCAGTGATGGAAGATAATCGCCCTTGACTGTGATTGCCAATGGGTGTAGAATAACAAATTCCAAGGGATTCTGTTGGCCGCTGGGGAGGGGGACAGGAGGAGGACTCTGGTCCTTTTGGCAGTAGCATCTTTTTCCAGGGCCTGTCATGGGAGGTGTTGGTGGCTGGTCCTTGCACAACAGCTGAAGCTCAACCTCAGTTCTTCTATTTCACTTGACAAAGTAAAAGAGGTGAGTTAAGAACATTCTGTTCTTTTAAAGCATTTGAGATACTTTGCCTGTCCCCAGAGCTTTCCTATTCTAATAGCTGGCAGGAAAGATGAGTGGTGCTACCAGAATTGAGGAGCCTGGATTGCTTCAGCCTCTGCAAGAAAAGACTGAGAGGTGATCTTGTCACTGCCTACAAATTCATTAGCGGGGCACAGCAAGGAATCAGAGATGCTCTCTTTACCAGGGCATCCCTTGGAGTAACTAGGAGCAACGGCCACAAACTGACAGAGAACAGGTTAAGGTTAGACATCAGGAAGAACTTCTTCACAGGAAGGGTTGCCAGAATCTGGACCAACTTCCAAGGAAGGTAGTGCTCTCCCCTACCCTGGGGGTCTTTAAGGTGAGGCTAGACATGCATTTGGCTGGGGTCATCTAACCCTAGTGCTCTTTCCTGCCCAGGGCCGGGGGTCAGACTCGATGATCTACTGAGATCCCTTCTGACCCAAACATCTATAAATCTATTAATACAAATCATAAAACAGGCATCAATGGGAGCTGTTCTGGCCTCTCAGCCCAAGGTCCCACACTTACAGTAAAATTCAAAGCAGAACTAAAAACATTTTCTTAAAAAGTATCTGATCCAAAACACACTGAAAATTGGACTTTAGATTGGGTCTTAAAATTACATTAATGAGAGTTTCTTCATGGTTTGTAAGTGTAGGTGGATGACGTTCTCTCTTAAAGTTTATGATTGTTCCACAGCCAGAACATGAGGCTTAAATTGAGCATGAAGTTTGAAGTTGTCACCAATAGTGTAGTGCTGATAACATTGTTTCAGAAAAGTCTCAGACTGATGTGTGTCATTAATGAAAGGGAAAGATGAGTCCACAGCTTCTCAACTGGAAGATTCCTGGCTTAATAAAGCAACACTGCACTTAAAAAAGCAACATTACGCTGACCAGCTTGTAATGTTGTGTAATGGAAAAGGCTCTGAACAGCTAGCTAAAGACAACAGAGCTACATGAATGTTTTGCACAAGGACTTTAAATTACCAAATTTTATAGGATCATTGGAATAAAACCACAAATGTAAAAATCTTTCAAATCTGTCCTGCAGTAGATGGATGCTAAACACCTTTAATATTAACCCTCCCCCTTTAAATACTATATACTATTAGAATTAATGGGCTTGTTATTGCTCCCTTGGCTGGCTTCTCTTTCTTACTGTATCATATCAATTAGAAAGAGGTAGTTAGCTGTGTTTCATATTCAGGGCCTTTAAGTACCAACTCTCACACTATCTGTCAGGACTCCTTTTTGGCCCTTTAAGACTTTGCAAGTGGGCACAAACAACAGGCTGTGTTATATATAGACTCAATAGAGTGAGCTTTTTAATCAAGTCTGCTGCCATCACCAGTATTTCTCTGACACAAGTGTCATGCCCATTACACTAGGCAGCGTACATGCAATCAGAAAAAAGGCCCCGCTGTCAGGTTACAAGCTAGGTTAAAGGTCAGAGACAAGATGTGAATACAGACAGACAAGTGGAGTAGCTGTTCTGCTAATCTCAGTAGAATTAAGGGCAAAGGCGCGAACATGACCTTCTCATAAACAGATTGGAGAAACATGGGCTGGACAAGGCTGCTATAAGGTAGGCAGACAACTGGCTAGACAGCCACAAGCAAAGGGTAATTATAAAGGGATCCATGTCAGGCTGGCAGGAGGTTCCCAGGGACCTCCTGAGGCCCCTTCCAACCCTAATTCTGTGACTCCTGGGCCCGGTGCTGTTTGTGTTTATTAATGATTTGGATGCTGGCAAACTGGCTGCTGGCAAAGCTTCTTGAGTGAACTGGGAAGCGTTGCGTACATGTTGGAGGATAGGAATGCAATTCAGAAGGCTCTTGACAGATTGGAAAGCTGGGCTGGAGCTAACAGGATGGAGGTCAGTGCTGACAAATGCAAGGTGCCACAACTCAGGAAGAATAATCAAAAACACAAGATTAATCTAACAAATGCTATGTCATTAATGGTCTTCCTTGATCTTTATCTGTAGCACATTGTAGTTTAAAAAAATCTTTCATAAGCTACTTTGTGGCTGTAGTATGGGAAGAGTGAATGATCTTGTGGATACTTCTGGACAATTTTTGCCCATGAATGCAGAAGACGGGATTTGAAGACCTACAAGTTTTCTTCTAGCCTTATGTTTCTTTTGGGCAAATCTTGGTTTCTTATGTAGTCCTTCTGACTTCATCAGGATTTCTGTGCTGAGTTCCAGTGAACAGGACTATCATGATGCAAAGGTTTGAGGTTAACTGGAAATCACCCTTGTGCAGTTTATTTCCTCATTTATAGTTATTTTTTTCAGGCAAACTAAAAAGTAGAAATACTATTAAGGAACGGGAAATTAGAGACATTTGCCACAGAAATCAGGGAAAGTCCCTTTGTTAGACATCTTTTCTGGTCTCCCAGTTTATTAAAGGTGACCCACCAAAAGCAAAAATGTGTTAGGTTCCGATTTGTTTATGAGGAATAAAGGGAGACCTACTTTTTCCCTAGACTTTTAGTTATGTCCTTTTTTACCTCAGAAATATCAGGAAAATCAAATCAGGGTTTTGCTGGAGGAATTGTTTGGATCTCAGTTCAGATCCACATCTCTTTCTCAGTTTATCTTTAACTGAAAAGAGGTGGGGCACTGCAATTTTACCATAGTCACCTTTTTCTGTAGTATTTTTTTTACAAATAGTTGCTAATAATAATAGTAATAATAATAGATAATAGATCACAAACATGGACTATTTTTAAAAATCCATTCTGCAGATTACCCCTGTTGTTGTTCTTGCTACAGCTGCAATTAAAATAAATAGAAAAGTATGTGTTATTAGTTCATGCTGATCAGGTTTGAATGACATTCTTGTTTCAACTGATCCCACATGTTGTTTAAAGCACTTTCAATTCTTTCAGGTGTTCAACTACACACAACTATGATCGTGACAGGACCTGGGGCTATTGTGCCTCTGCAGCTAGAAAGCAAATAGGTAAGGCAAGTAATTAAGGACTTTAACAACAGTCCTCTAGAAAAATTTGGTTGCCTGATGATGTATAGCATTTGCTTATTCAGTATGTACACACATTCATTAATGTGCGGTATTACAGGGCATTAAGTTTATTACCTGTAGGAACAGGTACTAACTTAATGTGCCATAATTGGTGCTACTACACTTTGTGCAGATGAATGATTTTTTTGTGCTGTTAATGTGCATTATGACTAAGTCTACTGCACATTAGCATGGTTTTTACCAGCTGCACTGATGCGCAGCAGAATTAGTTTTCTGTGCATTAAACATTTTGTGGGGACATGCCCACTGTTATTAGATTATGGTGATTTATTATCTGTATGGGAGATGTGGAAGTTGCTTTGCAGACAAGCAAACAGACAAGTGCCCTATTCTGAGGATCTTGTACTTGAGCTTGGACATGGTGTGGGAAAGGATGTGAATTACACAGAATAAGGTCTTTTGGTCATTTCGTTTGCAATGAGAATACAATGGGGTTGATCCTTTACCAGTCTATACTGGTGTAACTCCATGAAGGCCACCTATGCCAGTTTACAGCAGCTGATAAATAAGATATAATATGTATATATTATATATAAATATAACCATATGTAATAAGACATTAAGATGTTAAATAATGCTATACTGTTACACTTAAGATTTTTTAAATGTATAAATCACTGTTAAAAAGCAAAGCTTGCTGTTTGCCCATCACTCTAGCACTGGGAAAAGGTGTACTTGGTATACGTCAGAGGGAATTGGAGAAAGACAATGGAAATGTAAATCTGTATTATCCTGGGACAAAATACTTTTTCCCAAGACAAGAGCGATATCTGTTTAATAGCCAAAGTGACTTCAGGAATGGTGCTCTTGTATGCACAAAAGAAACAGTCTTGACAAGTTAAAGCCATGAGTTTAATGATTCTCAATTGAAAGCCCTGCCATAAGAGCACCAGAGGTGTTTATTAGCATTGCATGCTGAGCTTGCTTCATGCTATTTTGTGTCATCTGATGATTTATGGGTCAACCATATTCTAAATGTATAGCAGGGGGCAAATTAAACCATATCAAACAAATCTTTCAGTGTTGCCTGACTGTATTTTTTCCATACAGACAATTGAGACAAGGCAACTATGCCATTTGGAGGAAGGAACAATATCTTGTGTTTTTAGTGGAATACATTTATTTCATGTGATGTGCCAAGGACTGGCTTCTGCAAAAGACGCATCTGTTTTTGGGGTCCCTAGTTCTGATACTAATATGACCTTTAGCACTAAAGACATGAGCACCTCATGATCTTTAATGTACTTATCCTCAAAACAACCGGGAGACATCCACATTTTATAGATCAGAAGCCAAGCCTACGTGTTGAAGGTCACCAAGGACCTCTCTAGTAAAGCAGGGACTTGCACCCAGGGCTCCCAAGCTCTTTTCATAGATTTTCATAGATTTCATAGACATTAGGGCTGGAAGAAACCTCGTAAGATCACTGTGTCCACCGCCCTGCCCCAGGGTCAGGAAGACAGCTGGGGTCAAATGATCCAAGCAAGATAGACATCCAAGTGTTTCTTAAAAGTGTCCAGAGTAGGTGCTTGCACCACTTCTGAGGGAAGTCTATTCCAGGATCTGGGGACTTGGATGGTAAAGAAGTTTTTTTCTTATGTCCAGCCTAAAACAGTTTTCCCGAAGTTCTTGACTGTTAGATCTTGTCTTCCCTTGGAGTGCCCTGGTGAACAGATGTTCTTCCAGTTCCTGATGCACACCCCCTTATGTACTTATAGGCCCTTTTGTTTGAACTGTTCTTCTCCTTACTGAACTGCAAGCTGGTCCTGCTGCCCTGTGTCACAGCTGGTCAGGATTATAAAGTAGGCTTTGGCTTGTCTCTGCTTCTCCAGATTTTCTTCAAACAGTTACGCATTTTAAAAGCACAGAAATATTTTCCTCATCATCTTAGACATGCAGATCTATACCTCACAGAAACAGTAGACCTTCACAGTAGAATTTCTTACAAAGAATGCATTTGAGAAGAAAAAGGTATTGCGTTTTTGACTACTTCAAAGACAAGGAAATAGAAGTATTTATTGAACAGGTAGCTAGAAACAATGAAAGAGGTAGTTAACTGAATAGCATCAAGGTTTCCACACAGATTTTATATAACGTTGAGCCATAATACTGTACCACACTTGTTATTGTTTGTATATAATAGAAGATAAAGATCCATGGCTAGCTCTCCCTTTAGACAAAAGTTGCTTTGGACCCAGTTGGTTGTTTAGTCTTACAGGACCTGGTCTTGTAGTGGCCAGAGTACAAGGAGTGACAGAGGCAGCCTGAAGCCAAGAGGACCGGAGCCTGAGCCCAGAAGGGGCAAGATGGAGACCGAAAAATCCAGGCCAGAGACAGTGGGCCTAGGCTACCAGTCCACAGCCAGAGTAACCTGTGGGCTAAGGCTAAGAAGGCCAAAGCCTATTCAGGAAGGTAAAATGGTGACAAAGTGACATCTGTGAGACATGGGCGTTTCTATGGGGGACAGAAGCGGGGCATGATTGAGAGCCCTGAGGCTTAAATAAGGGCCATTTGGGCCACATGTACAGTGAGCCAGGCACCAGAAGGTCTGCTGGGGCAGAGAGAAACACTTGCAGAGAACTGAGTATGTTTGAGTTAGTGAGCTGAGGACCCAGAGACCCTAAGAGGTCGGCTAGATTGGTAGATGACAGTGAGAGCACTCTTGGACTCAGGGGCAGCCTCCCAATCAATATCATAGGAACATCAAGGCATGGCAGGAAAAAAGAACAGGGGAGGTTATATAGAGGACTGGGAGTAAAGGCAGAATTAGGGTGTCCCTAGGGGTTGCCACAGCTGCCCTAGGGTCTCTTCTGCCACATGGGCATCAATTGTTACTATTTCAGTTCCTGCTCCAAAGACTGTTTACACAATTTACATAAACTAGTCATTGGATAACACACATTAACAATCACTGGAGCAGGGAGCGGGGCCAGGACTCTCTCTGGCACCACTGCATGTCCTAATCACTCAGTTATAGCCATGCTCCCTCTTCCTCCGTCTCTCTGGCCCAGTGAATCTTGAATTCTTTTATTTCCAATGGTCCATCTCCGACGTGGGCTGGTGGGTCTGTCAGTCCCCTGTGAGCTGGAAGAGGTGGGAGGGTATGAACACTCTCAGACAAGGGAGGGTATTGAATGCTGACTCTCCTAGGTCCTGGGTGAGTGCCCTAATCACTGAACTGTTATAAAACAGCTCACTCTCACTTCCTCATTAAGCAGGTCTTTAAAAGAAGAGAGCAGGACTTGATCTAAGGTGGTGTAGGGAGTGGGGGGGGGGAGAGGAAGAGAAAGGTGCAGTAGTGAAGTTGCACTCCCTTTGATCCCTGCATTATTCAAACTTTAAAGCCAGCTGCCTGAGAGGGGCAGTAGCATTTCTATTTAGGCAGCACATCAGTTTATTGTCATATGGCAGAGGAAATACCATGACTACGAAGGTGGCAGGGGGTAGTACCCTGACCAAGTAGGTGCCTTACCAATGGCTTTGTGTAGTGGAGGGTGCACCTTTGTCTGCTTGTAGACAGGACTCCCTACAAGAGCCTCATAGTTAGCTTCCCACTGGCCAGCTTCCAGTGGGGGGATCTTGGCTACACGCCAACTTTATGGAAATGGGAGACTCCTCCCTACCTTGCTCCTGCAGCCATATGATTGAAGGCAAGCAAAACCTGGGGGCATCTGAAGCCCAAGCCTCTGGGCTTGGATGTGCACGTACGATGCCTACCGAAGAATTTGGAAATATCTGAAGCTCCAGACTGGGATAGAGGATACTTGCTGGTAGCGGGGCCGCATATGGTCCTGAATGATTCAAATGGATTTGGGCCTGATCTGGCTAATTTGACCCAGGACATAAAAACTTTTCCTTAAAAAAAAGATCGTCTACCTGACTTGCTACACTCTCTCCACTCTAAGTGTTAACAACCCTGTCTCCTTTTTAATGGTCTTCATATTCCACTATTGAAAATACCCTTTCTCCTGCAGTTTTGCTGTCTATTAGCTATTCTTGGTAACATTGCTCATGTATTTCACAGCCCCGCAGACTTTTTTTTAGCTTTAGCTAAAACCTTAACTGAGGTGTGGTAGTATTAACTCAGGTATAAAAAGGGCTGATACCAAAGTGTTGGAGGCATGATCAAGACACTCAAATGATCAAGAATACTAGATTTTGTTTTACAGATTTAAATGAGAGATGTGCATTTAACTGTAATGACTAAAGAACTAATGACAATATCTTTTGACTATTTTTTGCCTAGTTGGTTGTATTTTTTAAAACGTAATATGTAAGCTAGGAAACAAGTGCACTTTCCAATAGGTATATTGATTTTTGCTTTGAGCTGAAACTGAAGTAGGGAGGGAAAGATTGTAGCAAGATCTGGATAGGTTACAGGAGTGGGCTAAAATAAACAGGATGTGTTTCAGTACTGACAAGTGCAGGGTGCTGCACTTAGGCAGTAGAAACCAGCATCACACTTACAGAATGGGATTTTGGCCACCCTAACTGTAAAATATTGCTTTCTGATCTCTAACCTAAACCTATTCTCCGTCAGCTTATTACCATTGTTCCTTGTCACCCCAGGTGGTGCTGGGGAGAAAAGGGCTCTACCTATTTGCTGTTGATCTCCCCTGATGAGTTTGTAGGCAGCCACCAGGTCCCCCCTCAGCCTCCTCTTGCTGAGGCTGAACAGGTTCAGATCCCTCAGTCTTTCCTCATAGGGCCTGCCCTGCTGCCCTCTCAAACAGGTGGCCCTCCTCTGAACCCTCTCCAGGCTGGCCACATCCTTTTTAAAGTGCGGTGCCCAGTACTGGACGCAGTACTCCAATTGCAGCCTAACCAAAGTTGCGTAGAGGGGGAATATCACCTCTCTGGACTGGCTTGAGATGCATCTTTGGATGCATGACAAGATAAGGTTGGCCTTGTTGGCTGCAATCTGGCATTGGCAGCTCATGTTCATCTTGGAGTCAATAATGATAGGTTGGATCGTTGGATAGGTTACAGGAGTGGGCTAATATAAACAGGATGCGTTTCAATACTGACAAGTGCAGGGTGCTACACTTAGGCAGTAGAAACCAGCAGCACACTTATAAGATGGGAAACTCCCTTCTTGAGAGCACAGAGGCAGAAAGGGATCTTGGAGTCATTACTGACTCCAAGATGAACATGGGCCAACAATGCGAGGTCACGGTTGGCAGGGCTAACTGGACCTTGTCGTGCATCCACAGATGCACCTCAAGCAGGTCCAAGGAGGTGATCCTCCCCCTCTATGCGACGCTGGTCAGGGTGCAGCTGGAGTACTGCGTCCAGTTCTGGGTGCCCCACTTCAGGAGGGATGTGGACAACATTGAAAGGGTCCAGAGGAGGGCCCACCTGCATGATCCAGGGACTACAGGGCAGACCCTACCATGAAAGACTGCGGGACCTAAACCTGTTCAGCCTTCACAAGAGAAGGCTGAGGGGGGGGCTGGTGACTGCCTATAAACTCACTAGGGGGGACCAGAAGGGTTTGGGGGAGACACTGTTTCCCCTAGCCCCCCCTGGCATGACAAGGAATAATGGACACAAGTTATTGGAGAGTAGGTTTAGATTAGACATCTGCAAGAACTACTTCACAGTTAGGGCAGCTAGGAGCTGGAACCAACTTCCAAGGGAAGTGGTGCTGGCTCCTACCCTGGGGGTCTCGAAGAAAAGGCTAGATGCCTACCTGGATGGACTCATTTGAGTCTTTTTTTTTTTCTCCGGGGGGTTGGACTTGAAGATCTACAAGGTCCCTTCTGACCCTATGATTCTATGATTCTATTCTATGAATAATATGGCTGGACGACACTAGCATATTAGTAAAGCTTCTGGTTTCTCATTAATCGGAGAAAAATATGTCATGCAGTATGTGATGATGCACCACACCACCTACGCCCCACTTGAAAATCCTGGATTTTCCCATGGAAGAGATCACCTCGATCAGTCTTAAATAACACTGGCCTTTAGCATCAGGAGAGAGCTCTGGGCCGTGACACCTCAGGGGAGGTAGGTACCTTGTAACAGCAGTGAAGGCTTAAGGCACACTCTTGTCCCCAGTGTTTGTTGGTTAACTCTTGGCAGATCCACACGAAATGTGGATTTTTGAGATTCCTAAGGGAGTTCAGGGGCTGAAGTCAGGGCTTGTTCATTCCCCATCAGCAGTGGGTCCCAGGGAGCTCTGGGCTGAGCATACCATGCCCACTTGAGTTTGCTGATGTAATCTACAGCCACATGTTTACCAGTGGGGATGCTCCAAGCTTGTCCTCAATAACCATTCTTGCAGGGCCTTTGGAAACTAGAAAGCAGCTGTACTAGTGGCTTGCTGGCTTGAAGTGCGTTGGTGTACTTGTCATTTGGGACATACTGCTGCTGTGGTAGTGCGACCATATGGACGAATGGGAAACCTGGGACACTGTCCCCTCCACCCCTCCCAAGTCAACTGTGCTGCTGCAGGCAGAGGCAGGGGTGGGTGGTATGGTACCTTAGGCAGGTGGGTAGCTGTAGTGCCTGCCTGGCATGCTGTGCTGCTTTGCCTCCCTGCCAGACTGCACCATGCGCCCTTGTGTTTCCAGGACGCTCATTTTAATTCTCACCAACTGGCAGAGACTGGCCTCTGAAATCCAGGATTGTCTCAGCTAAACTGGGATGGATGGTACCCTAGCTATAAACAATCCTCTGTGCGCTGGATTCCACTATGGGGGCCACGTACCTTCAAGTTAGGTATTCCAGTGCTCAGCACTGTAGTGCCTGTATCCTTGTTTGGATCAGAACCGAAGTGCTCATGGAGAAAAAAATGCTTTTTTTCCTCTCCTGTATTATTTTGTGACATAACCTGCCTTGTTTACACTACAGAATTCAAGCCAGACACTGTCATATTCTTAGATGTTCTCTCCTTGTTTGAATTTATGGACCTTTGAAACAAGTTACATGGTTTGTTTGTAGGTTCAGCTGTCTGCTAGCAAACAACCCTCCACCCTGTCAGGGATTTTACCGCCCAAACAGCTTGCAGTGCAGCGACATGCTAGAAAAAAACAAAATTCTGGTTGAATCACAGACTGAGTCTGAAATTAAGTGGAGGGCAACAGGGCACCTGGGATTTAACAGCTTTAAATTAGTTCCCAAACTGGCTTTGAAATGGGTTCATGGTGGATTGGAGGCAAATACTTGTGACTTCAAAGAAAATGGATAATAACATACATTTATTTGTCATGCATTTGTTAGACAGACATAAAAAGTTCATACTTAAAGGAGCCAAGCTATGACAGTTTCATATGCTGCTTATTTATTATCAAGTATTTTTATTGCTCCCTGGTTTTAAAATGTTGGAAGTGACACACAATAATAGCTGCAAACCCTTCAAAAAGCTTCTCACTGTCAGGGTGAAGCCTAGCTGATAATTCCCTTTTAAAGAGGATTCCCTTTCTTATATGTTGGAAGGAGACTTCTAAGGCTGCTGTTAAATTTCTCTCCTTTCAAGAATCCAGTGTCAGCTGCTGTGTGCAGATGCAGGGTAATCAAAGAATTTATATTTTCTTTCCCCAGAACTGCTTTGATTTGTGGTACGGGGCCATTTGTGATTCTTAATAATCCTGAAAATTCTCACTCTTGGTCTTAGGTGTAAATTGAATTGAGAAGGAGGTTCTTGCTTCCTTTCTTTCTCCTTGCATTTACTTGCCCTTTTATTTGTGCTCCATTTCCTCAACTTTCTCTCTTTACATCTTCTTGACCTTACTCCTTTCCTATTTTCCTCTCTGCCCCTTTACGTTTTTTCTGTTCTCTCCATCTTTTCTGGCCAGGATCCTGCAGTGATTTCTCTCTCTGGATTCTTACGTCTTCCTGCTCCTTCCTCATTTTCCTTCTTTCCTAAGTTCCTTGTTTGTCTCCCTTCCTTGCCTCCCCATTTGACCCTGTCTTCACACTAACATCACGTTTCCTGTCTTTCTTGTGTACTTTGTCTGCCTCTTACTTCCTAGGCTTAGATTTCATAGATTTCACAGACATTAGGGCTGGAAGGGACCTCAGAAGATCATCGAGTTTAGCCCCCCACCCAAAGGGCAGGAAGTCAGCTGGGGTCATAGGATCCCAGCAAGTTAAGCATCCAATTTGCTCTTGAAGGTGTTCAATATAGGTGCTTGAACCACCTCCGCTGGCAGGCTGTTCCAGACCTTGGGGGCTCAGACAGTAAAGAAATTCTTCCTTATGTCCAGCCTGAAATGGTCTTGT
>NW_017728948.1:16960637-16961746 GCF_001723895.1 Crocodylus porosus
TCCATTAAGGATGGCCTCTTTAATAAACTTTTCTAAGATCTTCCCCAGGATAGAAGTCAGGCTGATGGGCCTATAGTTAGCCGGATCCACTTTCCCCCCTCACTTAATCCCTAAAGTTTGTGATTCATGTCAGCCAGGGCCTGAACTGGCCCAGAACTTATTTCTTTGGCTTTCTGGCCTCCACAGGGTACATTAGTGAAATGAGACCAGCCTGGAATTCACTTCTGGCTCATCCTTCCCTGCTGCCAAATCCAGAATGTGATAAAATGGTCAAAACCCCTCATAGGAAATGACTCGTGCTTGATTGAATATTATTGATCTTGAGAATAATTTATATGTAGAACACTATTGGTTTCAGTGCTGATAGATTTTTCTTTCTGCTTGCTGCTCTTTGGATATTCATGGTTATTCAAACCTATGTCCCTACCTGCCCCACTTCTCCCAGTACCCTGTGTGCCTTATTTCCCTTGTTCTGCTTGTTATGCTTCAGCATGTCTGAGTTCTTCTGGAGTTGCCAGCTTCTCTGCAGTATAGCAGCCCCCTCGCCTCCTAGCAGGCTTCCTTAGGGTCTTGTTACGCCTTACATTGTAAGCCAAATAAATGTTAATTGACTTAGTGTTGTTCAATTTAGTGGAGCCACTTTAGGGCGCTTGTACATGTGATCTTTTGCCCATGTACGCATGGTGAAATGTGATGATAAATAACCATTTGGCTAGCATAATGGCATCATTATGTACGTGTACATGTACATGAGGTTTTGTTGTGTCAAACTGACTTGGAGCATGGCAAGTTAGACCACCTCTGAAGTACTTCAGTTTGATCATGGCAAATTGTCCCATTGCGGACAAAAAATCTGTCATGTGTACATGTCACATACATGTCAACTCTCCAAATTGTATGTCCTAAGCCCTCTTGGCCACCAGGTGCCACTACAATCCAACATGGATCAATCTTCTCCTTTTTTAAGTTCATTAATTAAATTAAATAAATATTGAAAATAAACCTTTTTGTGTTAGTAGTTTCCAAATTCAGTCTATTGACAAGTAGAGGATGTCATAGACTCATAGATGTTTGGGTCGGAAGGGACCTTAGCAGATCATCAAGTTCGA
>NW_017728948.1:16961936-16978633 GCF_001723895.1 Crocodylus porosus
TTATTCCAAGGGGTGCCCTGGTAAACAGAGCATCTCCTATTCCTTGCTGTCCCCCTCTTGATGAATTTGTAGGAGGCTACATGATCACCTCTCAGCCTCACCTTTCAGCCTTCTCTTGTGGAGGCTGAAGAGATCCAGGGCCCTCAATGTCTCCTCATAGGGCTTTGCCTACAAGCCCCTAACCGTATGAGTGGCCCTCCTCTGAACCCTCTCGAGGCTGTCGACATCCCTCTTGAAGTATGGCGCCCAAAACTGGACACCGTATTCCAACTGCGGCCTGACGAATGCCGTATAAAGGGGAAGTATCACCTCCTTGGATCTGTTTGTCATGCACCTGCTAAAGTGCGGTTAGCTTTACTGATCACTTTGTCACATTGATGACTCATGTTCATCTTAGAGTCAACAGTGACTCCAAGATCCCTTTCTGCTGCTTTGCTGCTGAGAAGATCTTCCCCCAGCCCGTAAGTGTGCTGGTGATTCCTTCTCCCTAGGTGCAGCACCTTACATTCACTAGCTAATCTCCTGAGCACAGTGAAATTAGCCCTTCTGAAGTCTAGCACTTCTGCCCTACTAGTTATATTTTCCATCCTACACCGGACAGTGAATTCAATCAAGTGATGGTCACTGTCCCCTAGGCTACCTTGTATCAGCAGATCCCCCACCAAATCATCCCCTGTAGACAGGACCAAGTCCAGTAAGGTGTTTCCTCTAGTGGGACCATATACCTCCTGTGCTAGGTGAAGGTCCTGTATGCAGGTTAAGAACCTACATGAAAGGTTGGATCTAGCTGACTGCTCCTCCCAGCAGATGTCCATGTCGGTGTGTTGAAGACTGGGGTGCTTGGACTATGCCAGGAGCACAGGGGCACAGCCACATTCATGAAAGTCAGTACCTACATTATGACAGTAATGGAAATACTGACATTATACTTAAGTAAAATATGTCAATTAATAAAACTAAACAACTGTCACCAATCTGCACATTATGTGAACTGTAGTTTAGTGCCTCCTGCTGTAATTTAGTACTAAGACGTCAGCAGGGTTGAACTGTTATGCAGTGCCCCCTACCATATTTAACTTTGAATAGCGTCCTTTGCTTGCACCTGCTGTGACTTGCCACTGGAAGCTTGGAGCAGGACTGGGAGCAAAGGGCCTGACCTGCTCGCTGCTGCCACTGGGCAGAGCAAGTGCTGCAGCCTTGGGTACCTGGTGACTGCAATGCCTCTTGCTACTGGATTGGCTCACTGCTTGAGCTCTTAGGGGTTCAGTCTTTTTCTCTCTGGAGCCTGGCCTCCTGCATTGTCCCCACTGCAGCTCTTGCTCTGTCTGATGTCTTTGAGGGGTGAGGCGCTATGCCCAGCCTCACTGCACTCTGGTATTCCTGCTCGTCCTGACTTTGGTGGGGCCACTGCATCTTGGGATGCTGGAGGACTTCAACTTGGGTGGAACAGCTGTAGGGAGTGGCCACAACTTCATGGAACAGAAGCAATATTAGGTGGATTAGGTATAACCCTGCCCTAAAAAGGCACAATTTAAAAATGAATAACAAGTGCTTTCAGCCATTAAAGGTGTTAATGTGTAGGCAGTCCAGGGTTTAAGAGCTCCAGAAGAGGCTTAAACTTACTGTGTAACAAGGCCTTTACTCTTTCACTGGCTCGAGCCTTGCTCAGGATATGTAGCTCCCCCTAGAGAATGAATGAGGGATTATTACACTCAGAATAGCTGGTAGATTCTGCCAGCAAGAATTACCAGTTTAATTTGAATCCTGCCAAAATTTGTACTACATTTATTTTTCTCTCAATCGTTTTCCTGTAATTTTCATTTTGAGTGGCAGTGATTGTTGCTTCTGAATGTGGCTATGTGACAGGAGTATCACTATTGGAGCCTTTCTGGGAGTGGCTCTGCCCACCTCTAATGGGCCAACTGCCTGCTTACTCACCTGCCATGCCTTGATCTTACTTGATTAGTAGGTTGTTGTAATCAGCAGGAGGCTGCCCATATTTTGCGCCCCAGTGACAGGGGGTGCTACCTGTGGCTCCTTTTCCTCCCCTACACGGCAGCCCAAGCCTTGCAGATGGTGTTGATGTGGGTTGACCTGGGCCCTGTTATGTCTTGGCTCTCCTCGTTACTTCTGGGGCTCCTCGCTGCCCCCTCTCGCTCTGGGGCTTCTTGCTGCCCCCCTCTCGCTCTGGGACTGGGGCCAATGCACCCCACAAATGCTGCGTCCTCTCCAGTGCCAGGAACCCCCATGCTACTGGGGAGTCCCTATGAGGCCTCCTCCAACCCCTAATAGCCTCACACGGTCCTCCGGTCAAAACAGGGAACATAAAAACACAAAGCCCCTGTGCTACAACATAAAAACTAGACTGTCTGATCAAACCAGATTCACTTCCTACTAGAGAGTGAGGGAGAATGAGAGGGAGGGCTCCCCAACCCCAGCAGCGACTGGGGGATGCTCACACTGCCAGAGTTCTCCCCTCTGTCTGTCCTAGCTGAGTCCCTACTCCCACAGCCGCTGGAGAGGAACTGCTCTCCTGTCCTCCTGCCTGGGCTTTAGAAGGGCTAAGCCCTGCCCCTTCCTGTCAGCTGGTTTTACTGGTTGCCCCTGGCAACCAGCATCTGCGCAGACCTGGTGACTGGCAGCTGAGCCTCCCCCTTCCTGCCAGTAGGGGTCTCTCCCAAGCTGTCTCCGCTTTTAGGCGCAGGGCACCTGGGTGCACTGCGACAGGCTACTGCATCTTCTTTAGGTTTGAAGCTTCTTTTAAATTTACAGGTGTGCATTTCCCCTGTTTTCATTGTATTTTTAGGGTAGATGTATAATATGCAAATTCAGTTTCTCCTAGTTATATGAGAGAACTGGAACCTCTACGAAACCACAGACTAAGGAGAGGAAATAATCCATACAGACATTCAACTGCCTCAAGGCAGAGACAGTCAGTTGCACAAGCACCCATGTCACAAGTTTTGCCTGTCAGCAGCCAGAGGTGCACGGCTCCAGAACCCCTGCACCGATCCCCTTGACAGCTGGCAGGCTTTGTGGCCTCAGCAGGGGCTAGCATCCCTGCAGCTTTCACCCTGCTGCACCTTAACACGCACCGGGTCATCTATGTCATGAGTTTTGCTGGTCAGCAGCTTGAGGTGCAGTTCCCCCCAGGCCCCTGCACTGATCTTCTTAAAACTTGGCAGGCTTCATGCTCTCAGCAGAGGCTACCATCCCTGCAAGTTTCATCCAAAACAGACAAAAAAACCAACCAAGTTATAGATATTTCATTGATTTCCCATTATACCCTATGGTAGGATCTTTGCGGTAGCTCTGAAGCTTTTCTGAAGTGGTTTGGAAAGCCTAACAAATCCAGGGCTTCGATATTGACATGCTGCTTCGGACGCCAAAGTGTCTGAAGCTTCTCCAGATCCGAAGCATGGTCCAAGGCCTCACACAGCCCTACTAAGCACTTGGCTGAATTGAGGGGCTTGTACTATAATTGTCAGGAGCCAAAGTACCCAGCAAGACCAGGCCTTGATGGAAATTCCATTGAAGTCAGTGGTAGTTTTACCTCAGTAAGATTTTATTTAGGTCTCAAGAGGGAAGAGTGCCATATACCATATTTTTCTGAGGCACAGAAAGACAGAAGTGTGTGAAAAAAAGAACTATGGTCACATGGGATGCCTATCTAGAGGGAGAAGCCATCATACCAGAAACGTGTCTGAAGAGTGGTCTCAGTTCTGTGAAGTGTCTCATTCAAATGGAAAGTATTCTGGGAAACTGCAGGGTGGAGATAAAAGTAGAAGCGCGAGAAAAGATGACTCCTTTCTTCAACACAGTTCGGAGAATTTGACACTATGATGGTTGTTGGCAAATGTGAAAGCAGTTGTATGAGTGTTTCTCTCAGTGATGGGTTAATAGCATGGGACAGCCTGAGGTGCGGTCTGGCACGGCAACTGTTTGGTGTGCCACAATAAATGAGGGGAAGTGAGATGAGGATGTTGCAGGGGAGACAGACAGGGAAATGACTCAGTATTAGTGGAAGGGAATGCAATGAGGAAAGAGTCGGGGTCCTGCTTTGTTGACTTGGGGAGGACATCAAAAATGATTTGTCTGCTGCTTCACTACCCTGGACAGCCTTCTGGGAAAGCAAGAGCTTGACTGTTACAGGAAAAAAGTCTCTAGGATATTGCCTTTGAAGAAACATTGAACAATGTCAGTATTTCACAACTATAAAATGGCAGATGAAGCAGCATAGTCATCATCTGTACATGCCCTTTTGATGTTTCTATGGGTGTGTCTACCAGTGAATACACTGGAATCTGGTTTCACTATTGTCATCCAGAGGAAATCACTGGACTTTGAGGGAGCTAGTCTAGATTTTTTGGCACCATGAAGTTCATGGTCTATCCTTCAGTATGTGTTTTGGGTTGCTTCTTTGTCTTTAATG
This sequence comes from Crocodylus porosus, assembly GCF_001723895.1. Lineage (NCBI taxonomy): Eukaryota > Metazoa > Chordata > Crocodylia > Crocodylidae > Crocodylus > Crocodylus porosus. The sequence goes on from NW_017728948.1 coordinate 16,966,369, forward strand.
TGTGGCCTTGCTTTTTACCTTTTGGGTCATCTGCTTGGGAGAACCAGTATGTTGGAAGCACAGTACCTGCTCAAAGCACATCCCTGTACTGTGGCTTTACAGTTCTTTACTGTTCAAGTCCAGGGCTTGTTCCATAGCACCAGGTTTTCCAGGGCGTGGGTTCAGGCTGCGCTCAGTGGCCCTGACACTGCTCCCAGCTGACAGCATTTCTCCTTGAGCAGGAGTGGCAAACGCCGGGACCGAGCAGTGCTTGGGTTCTGTCCCTGCTGCTGCCATGGCTCTCTACGTGTCCATGGGCGCAGCACTCTTTGCCAGGCTCTCAGGTCTCCTCCAGGGAAATGGGGGGGATGCAGAGTGCCCAATAGAACAGCTCAGAGCAAAATTAGCAGTTGCCAGAGATTTTTCATTGGGGTCCATCAAGGGCATTGGCGGGAGCCCTTGCAAACCGAGTCTTGCTCCCTTGTCTAACTTGGGAAGTGATGATAGCAACTCTGTAATCTCGCTTCCAGTCAAAATGGGCTGTGCTGTCACCAAGGCAGAGAGAGGTGATGGATGGGGACAGGGGCAATTGCAAATGCAAGTAAACCATTGCATTAGCTCAGGCTTGTCCAACATATGGCCCACAGGCTGCCATGCGGCCCGCCAAAGCATTTTTCTGTGGCCCTCGGTGCTGTGACAGGAAATGAAAGTAAACACGGTTTACTTTCGTTCCCATCTCTTGTCCCTTCCCCAGCCCCTCAGCAGCTTCCTGATGGCTGCTGAAGGGCTGGGGAAGGGACAAGGTTCCCACACGCCCTGCATCAGCTTGATGTTGCCGACACGGTGCACGTGGGAAGAGACCTGGGCAGGTCTGTCCCATCCAGAGCAGCATTCAGCTGAAGCCGAATTCCCATGTGCTGCTGGGGATGGGAGGAGGCCGGCCAGGTGGCACCAGCCAGCAGAAGCGGCAGCAGAGCTGTTTGCCACTTGGGACTGACCAGTGCAGGCAGAGGGAAAATGCAGCTGAGCCCCTGCGGCCAGGCTCATCCCGTCCTGAGCAGCACATGGCTCCGCCACCGCTTCTGCTGGCCAGCGCAGACCCGGCCTGCCGCCTCCTGTCCCCAGCAGCAAGTGGGAAGCCGACTTCAGCCCCGTGCTGCTCCGGATGGGGTGGACCCAGCTGGGTCAGCACCGGCCAGGAAAAGCAGCATGCAGCTGAAACTGGCTTCTCATGTGCTGCTGGGGACAGGAGGAGCCCGGCAGGGGCTCAGCTGCATTTCCCCCTGCCTGCACCGGTCAGTCCTGAGCAACACATGGCTCTGCCATCGCTTCTGCTGGCTGGTGCCGACCTGGCCGGCCTCCTCCCTTTCTCAGCAGCACCTGGGAAGCTGACTTCAGCCACATGCTGCTTTTCCTGGCTGGTGCTGACCTGGCTGGGTGGGGCAGCATGCGGCTGAAGCTGGCTTCGCGTGTGCTGCTGGGGACGCCCGGCAGAAGCGGCGGTGACGCCTCCTGCCTTTTGGGACCAGCTGGCACAGGTAGGGGGAAAGTGCAGCAGCATGTGGGGAAGCCACCGCTTGACAGGGGACGGGATGGGCTGGCTGGGCTGTGCCAGGGAGGGAAAGCTGTGGCTGAGCCCCCTGTAGCTGTGCTGTATGCTCCTTTAATACTGAACAATATGCTCAAGAATAGAGCATGAATGATCTGGGCTCCAACATAAATCTGGAGCAGGTAAAAATACTGTCCAGTGTTTGGATTGTGTTTGCTTCTGTTTCTCTTTATGCGGGATTGGGGGGTTCAACTTGTTACTACTTGTTAAAGATGTCTTACTAACAAGTTATTAATTCAATAAAAGTAAATCTTCTTGAAGATTATTCTAAAAAATGCCCATATTTTGTTGCTTTGATTAGTTTCCACTCTGGCTTATATCTTTTCCACATTTGATCTGTTGACTTGCATTATGCTTCTTTCATTTATTGAGAAGTGAGTAGAAGCGAAAGTCTTTATTTTAGTCATGTGTTTGGTATTATTTCATTCTTGCTTTTATATTGTTTTTATTTTGGATTTTAAAGCATATTTCCACACCCCTTTAATTGTCACTTCCTGCAACTTCATTGGTGTCAAAAGTCATGCGACATCACTTCCTGACGTGACACCACTTCCTGTGAAGTCTTTGAATATGGCTCGCCGGCCCACTGGGTGATAAAAAGTTCGTGATCCAGCCCCATTTTCAAAAAGGTTGGACACCTCTGCATTAGCTGCTAAGTTGGTGTAAACTAACATGGTTCAGTTGGCTTTCGTTGGAGATGCACCAGTTCACAGCAGCTGATGGGTGGCTCAATATGACATCCCACTAAAAGGTCACAGTCTGTGGTAATGTGTCACATAAAGCCTCTATCTATACTTGGCCTTGTGGGCATGGGGGCACAACACTGCGAAAAGAGACCCAGGCTTTCCGTGATTAAAAAAAAAATCTTTTGGGGCACAGAGCAGCCCAGATATTCTGTGCCTGCCAGGAAAGTACAATCTGTGTAAAATTCAAGAGGGGTACATGATCCCACCAGTTATGCTTCAGTGTAAAATATGCAGGGTATTTGTCTGGGTAAATGAAAACTGCAGTGTTATTTTTTTAATCCCTAGTGTAAAGGAATAGCTCCATCTTGTGGACATTTGTTCTGCAGCCTTACTTTATTACCTTTGGTTTCACTTTATTGATATTGTGAGCAGTGATAATGTGTCAGATGCTGCCTTGGTTATAAAGTGTGCATCCATTTCATTCAGTTGGACTGCACTAGATCTCACTGTTTTATGATGCAGTTTCATAGAGCTGGATAAAAGCAGTGACTATACAATTTAAAAAGAACATTGAATAAATATTGAAATAAAATTACATCCACAATGCAACTGAATGCATATTTTTAATATTCTGCATAATGAGGTAATATCTGACTCACCAAAGACTGATTTATCTGGCAACTATGAGCAAAAAATAATTTATTTCATAAACTCTTTAGATTATTGTGAGAAGAACCCATGCAAAAATGGAGGGACCTGTTCCACTGCGTATGATCGTAGTTATTATCACTGCATGTGTCCTGAGGAATTTACAGGAAGAGACTGTGAGATCGGTAAGTGCATCCTTTGGTAAGCATGTGAAATTACATAAGCAGAAGAACTTTTTAAGGTTTGTGTCATGAAAAGATAATGCCATTGTGATGTTAGACTGCTCGAGCACAAATGTTTGCATAGGCAAGTTTCCAAGTGTTTATGACAGGCAATCCATTACTGACAGGTCAGCTGAAAATAGCTTGATTATACAGTTATAAATCCACACCTGATCTGAACCACCAGTGAAATATTTAGCTAAGAGAAATACAGTAAATCCCTTCCCTTTCCACCATGATTTTTGAGATGTAAATGTGATTTGCATAGTTGTAAATGTATCCTTATAAACATATAGCATTCAGGGGAGGGAGACATGAAAAACACCAGGATTTTATTTGAAGTGCTATATCGCACACCTGCCCATGAAAGCTCTTACTGTGCTTTCAGTTTTGGTGATTTAACACCAGTGTAATACTGCTGACGTTAGCTAAGCTGCATCTGATTTATGCCAAGGCAAGTGGAGAGAGATGCTGGTTATCAGATTATTGTGCTTTACCACTAGTTTCACTGCCACGCCAGTGGTGTTGCCTCTGGTTGACTACAGTTTGAGGTAGTTAGCCATGTTAGTCTGAAGTCAGGCAGAAGGCAGGGCAGAGTGGCAGGCTATAAGATGCCAGGATATTACATGTGTGCTCTTCGGAACATGACTCAGGCCTCTCTGGTGTTTGATAAAGAAGTCCTGCTGCTGCTGGAGGAATGGCATGTGCCCTGTGCAGTCTTGGAGCCTGTAAGAGGGAACCCCTGCCCTGTTACTAGGAGAAGGCTGTGGGACAAACAAAACTTGTGAGGACCCTTTAAGGCTTGGGTCTTTGTGGCCCAAAGAGATATGAATCAGGAAAAGACAATATAGTAGGCAAGAAAGTCAAGAATGTCGCTAGGGAAAAGCCCCAGGAGGCAAGCAGTCAAAAGGGGAAAAGTGACATGTACCGACAATCACCAACAACCCTGCCACAGCCACACTGAAACCACGCAGGGCTGACAGGACTGAGACCCCTTGTGCTCTGGCCAAGGGATAGGATGGGCTGGCTGGAAGGGGAGGGAATTCCTGATATAAGAGTGGTTATACCCTGGCTGGGGAAGGATGAGCAGCTCCCAGGCAGGCTGCTGTTGAGCCTGGAGTCACAGAAAGGGGAGATCTTGCTTACAAAGCCTCTTCTGAGTTCTGAGTTCACCCTGGTGAGGATGACATGAGTTGTTTTATGAATATTGAGGGGAGACTTAGAGGCTGCATTGCAGGAGCCTTGAAGCGTCCTGTGAGGTTTCAGCTGCCAGTGGAGGGGGGAGGGGGTGAACATTCCCATGGCTGGGACAGCCCAGTTGTAAAGGGTTTAGCTCTTCCATGGCCCAAAGGCCAGAGAGGGAGAAATTAGTTCAGTGAGAGTCAGAGGACAGGGAGGAGAGACATGGAGTATAGGGGGCCCAGATGGAACCTAGGCTGGTGCTGAGAGTCTCAGCACAGTGGCTGTCATCACAAGAGCCAAGGCCGGAATAAGGGGGCCTGGGTTGAAGACAGCAGCAAGAGCAAATAGGCCAAACCCACAGAACTGATGCCTAGACAGATGTGACTTATTGAACAGGTCTAAGAGATTGATACCCACGAGGCATAGCTGCAACTGATGAGGAGTCTGGAGCCACAAAAAACCTTTCAGGCAAATTAGCACCATCTGGGCTGCAGCTGGGGCTGGTTGAGATGGCTAAAATTTTGCCAGTCTAACCTAGTAAACCTGGATCAAGATAGCATGGAAAAGAACATTCCATCCCGGAGCTCTGGGTGCCTCCCGCAGGACTATTTATTCCATCCAGGTGTGGCAAGTGAGACACCAGGTGATGGTACAGAGGGACTGGGGTGAGGCAGGCTAGCTAGGGCAAAGGCAGGCAATTATTTTAGGTGAAGGGCCGCCTACCAAGTTTTGGTGAGCTCTCAAGGGCTGCACAGGTAGCCCCACCCCTTGACAGTTCCCTTGCCCCCGGTCACTGTATAGGGACCAGTTGTCCTGCCCCCCAACCCATGACCTTTGCCACTGGAAGTACCTTCCCTTGCCCCAGAAGTACTCCTTTTGGGGGGAGGGTACTGCAATCTTCAAACCAGAAAAATCCCCCAAATCATATACCAAAAAAATTAAAACATCTACTATAACTTATTTTAATTATATTTAAAAATATTTTTATACTGATTTATGCATTTATGAAGTGTATCAAGAGGTGATTGCATAATAGATCAACATACAGCCCTACTTCTATTGTGTGTGGATGGTAAGAGGGTGTATGTGGGGGTATGTGGTTGGGGTGTGGGTGTAGTATGGTGGATGGATGTGGGGTATATGGTTGGGGTGGAGGCTATGGGAGGGTGTGGGGTATGGTAGGTGTGGACTGCACGGGCTCCATGCTCCCACTCACAACACCAGTCCCCCATTGTTTCCCTATTTTCCCTCCCATATGCCTGCCTGCCAGTGCCACTGCTGCCACTTCCCACTGCCATTGCCACTTCCCATGGCTCCTGCTGCTTACTGCAGCCCTCACCATTTCTCCCATTGCTATCGCTTCTTGCAGCCCCCACTGCTCTCCCCACTACTCCCTGCATTGCCACTGCTTCCCATGCCCCATCACTGCTGCCACTTGTTGCAGACCCCCACCCACTGTTTCCTGCTCTGGCTCCAGCCCAGCTGGGCCAGACTAGCACCATGGGGCTTCCAGCTGCTGGGTGGTTTGCAGCTGTTTTCCCCTCCCCCCTTTGTCTGATCTTATCTTACTTATCTTACTTATTGATCTTATCTTACTTTCAGATGGAGGAAGGATGGGGAACAGCTCCAGAGTCATGATATCAGAAGCCACAGAGGCTTCTGGATGGGGGCTGGTGGAGGGGAGGATGGTGGGGGTAGGGTGGAGCCAGGCAGGCCTTGCTGCTCAGCTGCTGGGTCCTACCACTGGCTCCCCCTGTGTCCTGCTGCTGCTGTCTGTCTGTCATCTTTAACAGGCAGCCAAGGATAGATACAAAAAAATTAATTTTATCAAATTTTTAGGGGCTCTGAAGGCTGGATAGAATGGCCTGGGGGGCCGGATCTGGCCCACAAGCTGTATTTTTCTCACCCCTGTGCTGGGGGAATTGTTACTGGGGCTAGGCTTGCTGCAATGTCCAAGAGTAGCTGGCTCCATCACACCTAATCATCACCCATGAACAATGCATACCAGTGGGATAAATTATATTTCTCACTTTTTTTTCTTGTGAGTAGGTTCTGCAGCAAGGTGTCACTGTGATGGTCAGAGGATAAAAGACATGTAGGGAAAAGTCATCTGGCCCAAGCAATATTTTTTTTATTTTTAATTTATTCTTTAATTTATTCTGTAATTCCTATAGTGTGCTTCACCATAATGCCCAAGTATTTTCATCACAAAGGTTAAAGCCAAATTGTTTGATAAGCACATGCCAGGAGCAGGGCTCTTCAAGAAAAAGGAAAATTGAATCATTTGGAGTCATTCTTTTACTGACTAACCTTCAAAATCTTTTCTTTTAAAATTTTTTTTTTTTAGGGAAATGTTTTGATGAGAGTCTCTATGAGTACTTTGACCTTGGCGAAAGATGGGCAAGAGTCCACCGAGGAGCAGTGGAGCAGTGCATGTGCATTAATGGCCAAATTGAATGCCATGCTGCACGATACACAGGTAGCGTGTGGTATGACTGTCCATATCATAAGCATTATTTAATATTAAGTGTGGGGCTAAGTGCAAATAGTGCCATTGAAAATGTGCTATATTCCTAACAATGACTAGGTTCTTGCAGCATGTACACATTCCAAAAGAAAATGGCTTCATTTCTCCTTCCACTTACACAGGGCTGCAAGGGTTCTGATAATCAGGACATCATTTAAAGTGCGTGCATAAGTCCATCTCTCTTAAGGGCAGCACTTAAGTCTGTGTTGCATTTTTAGCACTCATTTAAGTGCTTCCTTATATAGGGATGCCACCCTAAATTTGGACAAGCAATATATTATATAATATATATAGCAGCGATACATAATGAGCAATAAATTATATAATAATTATAGTAACATATCCTGATGTTTACTCCAACAGTCTGAAAGCAATTTACAATATTAATTAGGCTTCACAACACCACTGTGAGTTAGGTGAGTGTTGTCTTCTCTGAAGAGGAGGAAGCTAAGGCACAGAGAAGTTATATGACTTTCCAAGGAGCTTGTTGGGCTATGCCCAGAAACCAGAGTCTCTAATGGTATAGTTTTGGCTACAAAAATCCTGACTCCCAGTTACAAGTTCTAACTTCTTGAATGAGGTCCTTCCTAGCTAGTTTATTATAAATTATTACACAACTCTCTAAAAATCTTAGCAGTGGTTGGGAGCACCTCTATAAACACTACTACTGCTAATAATTCCTGTTTGTTGTTAATTGATGATAATTTGCAACAGTACTTACACAGACAGTAAAAGTAAGAACAGTAGGTCAGACCTCAACTGCTATGAATCATCATAACTCTATTTTTGATTTACATCAGCTGAAAGTCTTGTCTTATATGAGTATAACAGACTAAAAGATACTAATGATGGGGCTATGCAAAACGACACTGTTCCGTTCCAACTTCAGTTTCGAGGTCTGGACAGAACAGTGTTTTGTACTGAATATAATTCTGAGTCAAAACAGCTTCACTGTTTCACTTTGTCATAAGAGTGAGGCTGTTTTGACCCCGTTTTGACAGTTTTGTGGGACCGTGGGGGTGGGGAAAGTAACTGAGGGTGGGAAGTCAGACCAGCTGGGCTGACTTCTCAGATAACACCCGAGGTGGGAAAGCAGCTCAGCTGGGCTGCCTTACCATCCCTGCATGCTAGATCACCTTGCCATCCCCCACGCTAGATACCATCTAATGTGGGGGGTGGAGAGGCAGCCCACCTGGGCTGCTTTCCCGCCCACTGTGATCTAGCATGGGGGATGGAGAGGCAGTCCAGCTGGGCTGCTTTCCTACCACCTCTGCAATGTAGTGCCAGGGATGGAGAGGCAGCCCAGATGGGCTGCTTCCCTTCCCCTCTGCAATCTAGCCTGAGGGATGATGAGGCAGCACTGCTGGGGTGCTTTCCTGACCCCCGATCTAGTGTAGGGGATGGTGAGGCAGCCCAGCTGGGCTGCTTTCCCATCCTCCCACAATCTAGCACTGGGGGTGGAGAGGCAGCCCAGATGGACTGCCTTCCCATCCTCAGTGGTATGGTCAAAATTTTTCAGCTAGCTTCATTTTGTTTTGAGGCTATTTCAACGGCCTTTGTTTCATTTGGAATTTTCTGTTTCAACTTTGAAATGAGTCAAAACAGCATCAAAACAAAATGGCTGTCGAGATTTTGCACAGCCCTATGATACATATACAGAGAGAAGATGTCTTAACTGGTATTACAGTTTGGTGCATATGCCATCACATAAGATATTCTGTGAAATGCAAGTTTAAGTAGACTGCATTTTCTTGTATTTCATTTGGTTTTAATTTTCCATTTGTAATCCTAGATTGTATCCATGACCCCTGCCTCCATAACAGTTCCTGTAAGAAGATTTCCTTCACTGGACAAACTGTATGTAGTTGCAGAGGAGATTATGTAGGAAAATACTGCAATATTGGTAAGTACAACAACTTGCCAGGGAGGACATTTTTTTAAATTGATTTGTTTATTTCCTCAATAAGCAGGTGAATCAGCATATTCTATTCAAAGTTGCTGCATACTTTGTATGATTATTCTACCAAAATACCTACAAGCACTTTTGATTTAAGTCATTTAACATATTTATTCTGGGTAAAACATATTGTAATCTTTCCCTGGGTCTTGATATTACAAACACCTATGTATGATATGAACTTTATGCACACCAATAGTCTAATTGCATTACTTAGGTGTATAAACTTGTGCATTTGCTTATGTATTGGCTGGATTGGGGCCCAAGGCATATATTATAGTTAGAGCACAAATGCTTCCTCACAAAAGCATGCATCTTGTATTGTTTCAACATAAAGTACAAAGATTTTATTTTAACAAGGTGTGTCATAACTTGTTAGCTAAATGCAGTTAATAGGTATAGACTCCAATGTATTCATTTTCTTTTAGTCATCTTGGGCTTCTCATTTTCTCCAGATTTGCACCAGTGTAACTCCACTGATGCTTTTGATTTCTACTTGTGAAAGTGAGAATGGGCTCTGGCCCTTGAGGTGACCTGTTATGTTTGTGCTTTGTTGCTTCTCGTTTGAGCTTCAAAGTGGCATAGCGTTTGAGGTAACTTTCTCACAGGAGCTTTGTTGTTTGTCACTGTGTGGATTAAATATATTTAAAAGTTTATCTGTTCACTAAATCTTCACTTCCAAGTAATGCCAATGGCTATCTTTCAAATATAGCAGTTGTTGTGCATAAATTACTGTCAGCTTTCAGCTGTATCACACTATGATCCTGTCATCTCATAGCCTAAGCAGTGTATGTGAATCCTAGGGAACTAAGAGTCACTTGAGAGACTCTTATTAACTGTAGGAAATGCTGGACCCTAGCTAGATCAGTGCTTGGATAAGAAACCTCTGAAGAACACTTACACTTGTCATTGTTCATTATTATTCTCTTTTTCCATCAGAGGAAGAGGTGTAATAATCCATCAGAACTAATCTTAGGCAGTTTAAGTGACCAACAGTACACTGTAGGTAATGAAAAACAGAGTGGAAAGTCAAATGAAATAGCTTGTGAACAACCTAAAGCTTGAAAGATATTCATGCAGATTTGTCCAGTGATCAAACATGAATAACAAATAAATGTGTGCAACCTGGAGAGGATTTCAGTGTGTAACAAGAAAACAGAGATAAACCTGCAGTGACTAATCTTACAGCTCTACTTCTCTGACCTTTAGGATGGGCTAGCAGTCAGTTTACAAGAATCATCCTGCTCTTTGTCTTACTAAAATATTATCCCTGGCAGCATTCTGTGGGCACCCATGAGTGATGTTTTATAGCCACTGAGCATGAGAAACACAATGCAAAGGAGAGGGTTAAAGACAGATTTAGTCTTTGGTTTCAAGGAGTCTTGCAGTGAGTGCAGTATGTGTTGAATTCTGAGATAGGCATGGAAGGAAGATGAAGAAAACAGGAGTGGGAGGCAGGCAAGAGCTCACCTAGAAAGGCAAGTGCTGGAGTACCGTACAGAGAAGTAAGCCTTTTTCCTGATCCTGCAGTATTAACTCTGCTGGAAAGGGTTATGTGGCATCAGTGGATAATCATAAATTCCTGAAAGCCATTTATAATATCAATCCACATAATTAAAAAAGAAAAAGCTTAGAAAAATATCCAAAAAGGGAAGTCCTCCAGGTTTGTTAGTTGGCCCTGTGGATCTTCAGAGGGCTAGGTCATCAACTCAGTAGTATCATCACCTGTCCACTAGCCAGTGATGTTGCCTGGCCAAAAGAAGGGGAGCTTGCTTTGCAATTTCATGCATGCTCTTCTGGGCATTCTTTGAAGCCGTGGGAGGAGCTGTGCACTGTTTTCCAGACCTCCTCCAGAGGCAACATGACACTGTAACACCTTGGCTAGGGACAGACGTTACACATAAATCAGTGTAAGTGATCAGAAACTGGTTTAAACCTGTAGCAGAACAGATGTTCAGTGCACATAAACCAATTTGAAAATGGCTGAAACTGGTTTGATATAAATGTGGTTAAATGTAGTATCAGACTTAACTGATTTGGGTCAAACCAGTTTATGCAATGTCTGTCCCAGACCCCTTGCTGGTTTAAGATAAACCAGACTCCTCCAGCATCCTGGCATGCTCTCTGGGCTGGGCGGGGTGCTTTGATCCACAGCAGGGCTGGCCCCTTCCTTCTGCTTCCTGACCAGAGCTCCGGTAGAGACTTGCAAGCACAGAGTGTCTGCCTGGCTTCTCCTTGTTAGGCAAGGATTATTCTCCCTGCCCCTCTGCTGTACACAGACACCTCAGCATTAGCTAGCAGCCTACATACTGGCTACAGTCCATGCTGTGGGAGATGACAAAGACAGACAGGCTTTTGGAGCTGATCAACAGGTAGCTTAATGTCCTTCCTTGGAAAAGCTGATTAAGAAGAGCTTGGAGAGAGGCTTTGTTTTCTTAATGGGTTGATCAACACTGAGCTAGGAGTGATAAACATTCCCTGTCGGTCTGCTCAGAAGGGAGGATAATAATCAAAGCACCTTGCCAGGGCCTGGAAATGCCCCCATCAGCTCAGCATTATGGAAATGAAGGGAGGGCTGCTCTAGCACCCCTCAGCTTCTAGCGTGAGTCACTGCAGGCATGTACCTGCAAAGTTTCCTCCCCAGATGCAGTACCTTGCACTTCTCAGTGTTGAAACCCATCCTGTTCTCATCCGCCCATCCTGTAACCTGTCTAGGTCCGACTGCAGCCTATTCCTCCCTTTTAGCGTGCCCATTTCCCCCCACATCTTCGTGTTGTCTGTGAATTTGAACAGGGTGCTTTTTACCCCTTTGTCCAAGTCACTGATGAAGATGTTGAACCGTGCAGGGCCGAGGACCAAGCCCTGCGGGACCCCACTGCCCACATCTCTCCAGGTCAAAAATGACTCAACCACCACCACTCTCCAGCCAGTTAGTGACCCATTTGACTGTGTAGGGGTCGATGCCACAGTCCCTTAGTTTTTAATGAGAATGGGGTGAGAGACAGTGTTGATGGCCTTCCTAAAGTCCAGAAAGACTCCGTCCGCTGCTACCCCTGCGTCTAAGGATTTTATGACCTGGTTATAGAAGACCACCAGGTTGGTCTGACAGGACCTGCCTCTAATGAACCCGTGTTGGTTGCTCCTAAGCATAATCTCCCTCGCTGGGCCCTCATGGACATGCACTATGATAATTCTCTCAAAAAGCTTGCCCAGGATTGAGGTAAGACTAACGGGTCTGTATTTTCCTGGGTCCTTCTTTCTCCCTTTTTTGAAAATGGGAACCACATTGGCCCTTTTCCAATCCTCTGGCACAACTCCAGAGCACCATGAGTGCTTGTAAAGCCATGCCAGGGGTCCTGCAATGACCTCTGCTAATTCCCTCAGCACTCTGGGGTGGAGATCGTCAGGACCAGCTGATTTAAATATGTCCAGTCCCTCCAGAAGTTCCCTGACTAG
>NW_017728948.1:16978763-16996128 GCF_001723895.1 Crocodylus porosus
GTGTCTTGCAGAGGCCCCACATTACCCGGTACCTTGTTTTTACCCCCTATGTATTTAAAAAAGGACTTCTTGTTGTCCTTGATTTAGGTCGCTAGTCCCAGTTCCATCTCCGCCTTGGCCTTTCTGACCGCCCCCCTGCAGCCCTGAGCATTTCTGGAATGAAAAGGGAACGTCTTTCTACCTCCGAATCAGTTCAAGCTTTGCAGTTTAGACTAACCTGCAAAGAGTAAATCAATTCAGGCTCAGGCTTTTTGAATGTCTGTCCCTAGCCCTTGATTGCAAAATGCTATCCTAGCAGGAGCAGTTTTACGGTTTCAACACATCCCTATAGTATGGCCTTCATTATAAATACCACAGTGACAGTGTTGTAACTATAATGCTGGTTTGTGTCTGACTGGCTCAGAACAAGAAGCAAGCAGGTGCTGTCTGATTACTTGAAAACAATAAAACATTTGGCTTGCTAAAGAAATGACTTAGCTGCCTGTAATCCATCTGTATGTGGCTGTGTGGCGCCCACACACACCAAGTAAAGTGAGAGATCCTGTTATCTGTCAAGGCCTTGCAAATAGGTTTAAAAATGAAAACCTTTGTCAGGAAGTATACAATTAAAACTAGGAATAATGACTTAATGCTAGATCCTCCTAACCCTATTGTGACACCAGATAACAACAATAGGTTTATGATTAAAGTGTTTTGTGGGATTTGTGATCCCAGTTTACATGAGACTGATTTTTAAAGACGCATTTGATTATGTTAGTCTGCTGTTATCAGGCAGGGCATTCAGGGTGTTTGGAAAGTTTCATGTATTTCTGTAGCTTAAAATATGTGGGTTTCTGAGTTCAATCTTAAATTGTAATATGTTGGTTTTATAATGCCTGGTTTGGCACTAATTATGATGTCTTTTATTTTACCATACATTCCTGAACTGTAGTCTCAAGCTCAATTTCACTACACTTAATTTTGGCTTGGAAATTTCTTTTTTTTAATTAAAAAAAATTATATCTGAACAGTAAACAATAAACTTAATGAAAAAGTTACTAATAATTTCAAGATCACAATAGTCCTCTCTAGCCTTGAAACCTATGAAAAAGACAGTGATTTTATATATATTATTATTATTGAAATTTAAACTTGTGTTACCCTGTTTACTGCCTGTTTTCTGGCTGGTTAGTTGAGTTGATTTACATCATTGCAGAGTACATACAGGTTCCTCTGATGTCCTGTCCCCACCAAATTCTTTTAAATTCTTCGTCTTTCTTACATTCCCTTGTGCTCACACCTGAAATCCATCCTCCCAGCTGCATTTTTACATTCCCCTACATGCACCTACTACCACTTTCCCCTCTCTAGCATGCTTTATAGATTCCTGAATATTAAGATTGCCAGCTCTGAATCTATTCAGGGAGGTTTCATCACTTGATGTAATGACATTAATGACTTCACATCAGGAAGGCAAATGCACATGACTATTATGTTTAAAAAACCTACTGGACACCTGTATAAATCAAATGCAACAGTTAATATTTATTTTAATGAATATCTTATCATTTATCTCCTGGGTTACTCTCAGAAATCTCCTGGAGATTTCTTTCTAATTCCTGGAGACTCCAGGGCAGTCCTGGAGGGTTGACAACCGTACAGAATATGCATATAACCTGTGTTGTTTTCCTATCCTCCTTCTACCTCAAGTCTCCCTACCTCCCTACCACTTCACCCTCTGTGGAGTCAAACTGATGTAATGCCTAGCATTTGAAAATAACCAGGATTCAGGGCCCTTTTTCACCATTAACTTTCCTCACTGAAAGTTGCTTATCTTCAGGGGCTTGTTAATAAAAACGTTCTTCCTAGATGCTTTTGAAAGAGTGCCAGCTTTTAAAATGGCTACCATTTCCCTTTGTTTTCAGTGCAGCCAAGGGAAGAGCTTCCCTCATTTGACAGTGTAGCTACCATCTTTAAGACTGGAACCTTACTTCTACTGAGAACAACGGGAAAGAGAACCCCTCCTAAAATGGTACACAGACCATTAGTAGGTTATTGTACCCCCTGAAAAGGTTGCAGGTGTTAGCCATTTTTTGAAAGAAAGCAAATCTATGTGAAATTCTTTGTAACAGAATATTATTTGTCAGCAGCTTTTACCAGTAAAAAAGAAACTCTCAGTATTGAGGAAGGTATTATTCGATTGATATACCGCTCTTCCTAACAAAGGCTGAGGGCAGCTTTAAGTAAGAAAATAGAATAAAACAGGAGAACATTCAAACAACAACAAGACTTAAAAGGTAATTAGAATATCAACAAAAAACAGACCCCTTAAGCAATTAATATCACATCAGAACAAGAAACAGTCTGGTATTGTTGCTAAATTCTTGAAGGACCCATTTTTAATTAATTTCAGTTGCTAAAAATAATAAACCAATTCTAAAGTCTTTGTAAGTGTCTAAATTCTGGAGGAGATTTATGTGTGACAAAGTTGTAAATCCCTGTTTTAAGTGCAAAATTCAGCCTTCCTTATGGAGCCACAAGCAGTGATTCTCGCCTGGTGACTTACATAATTTGTATTAGAGATTTGCAGACAGGGCCCAGAGCCAGCCACTTTGTCATTCAATTTCTCTCCCACCCCCAACCTTTCATCGCTTTGTCTTTTTAAATGCAAAACTCTTTAAGGCAGGGACTGTGCCTTCTTATATGCTTTTACAGTCCCTAGCCTGCTGTTATGTGTGGTTCTGTTGTATAGATAATGAATTGCAATAATGGTGATAATGAGCAAACAAACCTCTCATTCTGTGTCTGGACATTGCAGTTGAATGGATATTTAAAATAAAAAAGTAGAAGAGAAATTCTGTCACTTCTCCCTGAGTACAGCTGCCCTTGCTGAATATTAATGCTATTCATGAACCTACACCTTTCTGGACTTCCTTTGGCATGGGTTTGCTTTCCAAGCAGAGCCTGGCTTTGGTACATGAAGACTACATATGGCAACTCCTAGGCTGGTTACGTGCTGGTTCAAATTAAAAAGAATCTGAACATTATTTTCGTGCATGTGTCCTGTGCTCCTATTGGTTGCAAAGACAACTGTGTAAAAACAAGCTGAATGGAAATTGGGGGTGTGTGAAATGACAAAGCAGGGTGGAGATGAGCTGGTAGGTGAATTGATTTAGTAGTGCGAATGAACTGATTTACTAAACAGGAGGACTGGATAATCTCATTTGCTGGTTAGGAAAGGTAAATCAACTAGGCAGGTGGATAGGAGTGAACTGATTAAGAGAATCATGGTGAGTTGATTTTATATGGAGAACAGGAGCAAACTGATTTTGGGCCAGAGGGTTAAAGGTATCTAGACACCTAAAGAATCAGATAGACACTTGGTGGTATTTTAAACAGGACCTAAGCTTTTGAGTAGGAGATGGGTACCCAGGTGCTTTTGGAAATCCTATTAGAAGTCTATCTGCCTGTTTAACACCAAAAGCTTTTACAAATCTAGCTCTCAGTGATGGGGGGGGGGGTTGAGGAAGAACTGATTAATCTGGATACCAGTAATGAGCTGATGGGTAATGCCTGAAATTTGTAATGTGGCAACTGCTTATGCATCCTTTTATTAACATAGTATAGAAATATTGATATCTTATTTATTTCTGTACCAAGCTTCTGTGTCTCCTGTACCTGCCTAATAACAAAGTATTTCCTGTAGGTGTAATTAAGCTAGAGGGTCAGTCCCAGGAACTGGTATGCTTGAGAGAAGCAGTTAAGGGCCATTTGTAGGTCCTCCTAAGTATGTGCAGTGACGGTACAATTACCGGCGTACTGAAGTTCCACAATTGAGGCTGATGCAATTTTGGTTTTGGCACAGAGGTTTCATAGTTTCATAATAACTAGGGTTAGAAGGGACCTGATCAGATCATTTAGCCTGACCCCCTGCCACAGGCAAGAATGAATGCTGGGTTCACAAGACCCCAGAAAGGTGATCATCCAACCTCTTTTTGAATTTACCCAAGGTAGGGGCGAGGACCACTTCCCCAGGAAGTTGGTTCCAGATTTTGGCAGCCACCCTAACTGTAAAATATTATCTTTTGATCTCTAACCTAAACCTATTCTCCATCAGCTTATTACCATTGTTCCTCATCACTCCAGGTGGTGCTGGGGAGAAAAGGGCTCTTCCTATTTGCTGTTGATCTCCCCTGATGAGTTTGTAGGCAGCCACCGGGTCCCACCGCAACTTCCTCTTGCTGAGGCTGAACAGGTTCAGGTCCCTCAGTCTCTCCTCATAGGGCCTGTCCTGCTGCCTCTCACCAAGTGCGTGGCCCTCCTCTGAACTTTCTTCAGGCTGGCCACATCCTTTTTAAAGTCTAGCACCCAGTACTGGATGCAGTACTCCAATTGCAGCCTGACCAAAGTCGCATAGAGGGGGAGTATCACCTCTCTGGACCAGCTTGAGATGCAAGATGCATGACAAGGTATGGCTGGCCTTGCTGGCTGTGGTCTGCCATTGGTGTCTCATGTTCATCTTGGAGTCAATAATGACTCCAAGATCCCTTTCTGCCTCTGTGCTTTCAAAAGGGGAACTCCCCAGACTGTATGTGTGCTGTGGATTCCTTTTCCCAACGTGCAGCACCCTGCATTTATCTCATTTGAACCCATCCTATTCTTATTTGCCCACTTTTGTCATCTGTCTAAATCTAGTTGCAGCCTCTCTCTGCCTTCAAGTGTGCCCACCTCGCCCCACATCTTAGTTTCATCAGCAAACTTGGACAGCGTGCTTTCAACCCCCTCATTCAAGTTGATGAAGATGTTAAACAGTGCAGGCCCAAGGACTGAGCCTTGGGGGACCCCACTGCTCACATCTTGCCAGGTTGAGTATGACCTATCCACCACTACTCTCTGGGTGAGTCCCATCAGCCAGTTTTTTACCCATCCAATTGTGTAGGCATCAATGGCACAGTCACTTAATTTATTAATGAGAATGGGGTGAAAGACAGCATCAAAGGCTTTCTTAAAGTCTAGGAAGACTACATCCATGGCAGCACCATCATCCAAGGATTTAGTTACCTGGACATAAAAGGCAATCAGATTGGTCAGGCAGGACCTGCCTTTGATGAACCCATGCTGGTTGCCCCTGAGCATGATCTCCCCGGCTGGCCCTCCACAGAAGTGCTCCTTGATGATTTTTTCCAAGATCTTCCCGAGGACCAAGGTGAGGTTTATGAGTCTATAGATACTTGGGTCTTCCTTCCTCCCTTTCTTGCAAATGGGGACCACATTAGCTAGTTTCCAATCCCCTGGCACCTGGCCAGATGACCACGAATGCTCATACAGCTGGGCCAAGCGCTCTGTGATGACCCCTGCCAGCTCCCTCAGCACCCTTGGGTGGAGGGCATCTGGACCTGCAGATTTAAAAATGACCAGCCCTTCCAGAAGATCCCTAATTACATCTGTGCTGACCCGAGGCCTGACAGAGCTATCCCCGAGATTGATCCTACCTCTGACAGGAGGGATGTCTTGGTCCCTGTTCAAGCAAACAGAGGCAATGAAACTGCTAAAAATATTGGCTTTCTTGTCTGGTGTAGCCACAAGGTTACCATTTGAGTCTTGCAGGGGCCCTACATTGCCTGGTGCCCTCTTTTTGCTCCCAATCTACCTGAAAAAGGACTTTTTGTTGTCCTTAATCCTGGACGCTAGCCTGAGTTCCATCTCTGTCTTGGCCTTCTTAACAGCCCTCCTACACTCACAGGCTGAGGAGGAGTACTCCTTCTTGGCGATAGCCCCTCCCTTCCACAGGTTGTACGCCCCGCTTTTAGTCCTCGGGCATTGCTGAATGCCCTTGCTGAGCCATGGGGTTTCTGACCACTCTTGCCCCCCTTTCTTCTCAGGGACTGTTACCCTTTGGTGCAATCACGCAGCCCTGCTTGATGCCAGTTTGAATGGCAAAGGGCTTTGTAGTAGTGCCACTGCATAGGATGGAGGCCGTCATCTGGTCATCAAGGAGTCTTAGGATGGTGATAAATTTCCCTGGGCAGCTAAACTTTGATAGAGCCTCATGGTTAACAGAATCAAAGGCACTGGCCAAATTGATAAAAGCCATACACAATTCCGGGTGCTGTTCTCAGCCTTTGTCCTGGATCTGCTGGGCTGCAAAAATCATGTCCATAATGCCTCTTGATGGTCTTAATCCACCTTGAGACTTGGCCAGGATTTCTTTGACAAGCAGGAGTTGGTTCAGCAGAATGTGAACAAGGACCTTCCTAGCAATAGAGAGGAAGAAGACACCTTGATAGTTTCCAGTCAGACTTATTGCCCTTTTTAACAATGGTGACAATATTGGCATTACTTAGTTCAGCAGGAATTTCCTTGGTGTTCCAAATTTTAAGAAACAGTGTGTGGAGCTTGTTGTTCATAGTTTCCTCATCAACTTTGAAGACCTCAGCTGGTGTGCCATCAGGGCCAGCTGGTTTCTTGTTCTTCATCTGTCTTATTGCCTGGCGAACTTCTTCAGAGGTTGGTAGACTGGCAAGTACTTCCCTTACTGGGTGATGAAGGATGGATTTGATGGTTTCATCCATCGTTGATCCTGGTGCTTTTGGTAGTGCTCCTTCCAGTGGTTTTTGATGGCTCATATCTCCTTCATATTTTGGGAGAAAGAATAAACATTCCATATAATGCATCTCAGGTCCAATGACAGTCAAGCTTGGAGTTCTGATCCCACAAGTGAAGTAAAAATGTATCATCCTGCTCTGGATCAATCAGCTCCCAACAGCAAGGATCCTTGTTGACAGTCAAGAGCTAGAGAACGCACTTTGCATACTTTGGCAGCCGTCTTTCAAAGAAGGCCAATGTTGATGAAGAGATCCAGTATAGGATCCAATGTGCCAGCTCTGCCTTCAGAAGACTGGATCATTGTGTGCTCAATAATCATAACATCAGGACTTGAACAAAGCTTCTACTATATAGGCTGTAGTAACCCCAACTCTTCTCTATGGCTGTGAAGCTTGGGTGACCTATAGGGACTACCTGAAAAGCCTGTAATTCCATCATCTGTGATACCTCTGGAAGATCTTTGGCATAAAGTGGGAGGATTGTCCCACAAATGCCAGTGTCCTCAATGACTCTGAGACCAGTAGTATGGATGTATTGATTATATATCATCAGCTATGGTAGACATGGCATTGTGTGCACATGCTTGCTGCATGTTTGCTAAAACAACTGCTATACTCCCAACTCAGCCAAGGACAAAGGACATGCAGTGGCCAGAAAAAACGCTTTAAGGGCACCCTTAAGGTAAACATTAAAAAGTGTGATATTGACTTAACAACTTGGGAAAAGCTAGCCCAGGACAAGGTATATTGTACTTTGAGGAAAACCACTGCACCTGGGAGGCAGAAAAATGACTGAAACAGAAGGAAAGGAAACGACCAAGAAATCCTCCATCCAACCCTCCCTTTAATCACCACTTGTGATTCTACTAGAGAGTCTGTGGCTCTAGGATTGGCCTTCTTAGCCATCAACAGACTCTTCTACAACCCTGTTCTTGACCCATGGGAGTGATCATCCTCAACTGTGAGGAATCACCATCAATGATTAAACTAAACTCTTTGTATATCTGAAGGATCATTTACATTGTACACAACTACTCTGTAGATTATCAGTTGCCTTGGCACTGTAAAATGTCACCAGACAAATCAAACAGCAGATAAATTAATCCCTCTGTCCTGTTGTCTGTGGAATGTAGGTAATTATTTCTTCAGACTGTGATGAGCCCCTGGTGGAATTTACAGACTCTGGATTTAAACTCATATATAAAAGTATTTAGTTTACACAATGGGTGGGTTTATACAATAGCTTTTATGATCAACACAAACCTGCTGACTTTTAGTTCAGCTGAGCTTTTGGGTATTTTTTAGTAAAAAAGGTGTTATCCATCACATGCTAATTGCAATGAATGCAATAGACAATTCTGAATAACTTTGCAATTAAGAAGCTTCTTTTTATATTATGAATTACCTTTCCTCCTGTGACTAGAAGCATTCCTATTTTACATATCAACTTGCTATTAGATTTAATTCATTACAAGGAGCTGCCAATTCTTCATGGCTTTTGGCCTGCACAAATTGTTTGTTTGTATATTTTATAGTGAAACTACACTTTCATTGGGAATTTGTTTCACTGTTCAGCTCAGTCAGGCTGGGGGTTGTGTTGCCTTTTGCCAAGTGGAAAGCAGAATGCTAGATGAACCAATTATTTCTCATAAACTGGGTAATTAGGCTGTTGACAGTTGTATAAAATCATAACTCTATGTGCCCAAGCAGGAATATTCATTGTAAAGAAATGATTGACTCTTAGAAATTAATCATTCTTTGTGCTTTTTTTTTTTTATTAATTATTTTCATCCAACAATTTAAAAGCATTTTACAAGCATCAAACATTAATCTGTGAACTCTCAGAATTCCACATATGTGCTACAGAACCCTTTTTCCAGAAAGAGGAAATTTAGTACACAGAAATGTTCAAGTGGCTTTCCTGGGATCACACAGGAAGCAAGTAGTAAAGCCAAGAGCAAAGATCACTATTCCTGACTTCCAGGTCCATCCAATACACAGTAGACATCATTTCCTCCTCAACAAAATGTGAAAAAGTCTGCCTGTAATATTCTCCTTCATACAATACTAGAAGGAATCATACATGAAAAATACTCCTCCAAAATATTCGCTTTTGTGTGGGAGTGTTTGTGTTTAGAGCAGGTGAGACACACTTGGTTGGGATAGTTTAGCCAGGGATGATTCTGTCCTGAGCAGGGAACTGGACTAGTTTCCTTCCAGACCTACTGTGCATGAACCTATAACCTGTCAAAAGTTGGCATCTATTAACAGGTGCATTCATGTGCAACATTTTACAAAAATGTACTAAATTATCCACGAAAATGGGCCTAGAGTCAGAGGCACAACTGGGCATTTCTGTGCCCTGGATGGTGGTGGCAGTGGCCACCAAGGGAAGATTCATGGGTTATGGTGATGCAATCGCATCCCCTTTTGGCTGTACAGTGCAGCTGCTGTCAGAGCTCTGCATGTGCTATGAGCGCTGAGCTCACTAGCTGGTCGGTGTGGGGTCTGACCATGGCCCCTACTTTCATGCACCTTTAGAGCCCAGGGGCTGAGTGCCGCTGCTCTTCACCTTTCCTCTCCCTCCTCCCCTGCTCTCCAAACTGAATTCAGCAGCAAGGGAAAAGAGGGGAAAGAGCAACTCAGCCCTGGCCTCCAGAGCTGTGTCAAAACAGGGACTGAGCAACCCTGCCACCTGTTTCCTCTTTCTCCCTGCTGCTGAATTCTGGGGGAGGAAAACTGTAGCAGCACTCACCTCCAGGGCTCTGAGCCCTGCAAAACCAGAGACTCTGGTCAGATCTCATGCCAGCCATCTCATGAATGCAGAGTGCATGGCATATGCAGAACTCTGAAACAGATCACTAGCATCCAGGATTATGGCAAGGGTCATGTGCATTAGGCCTATGCAAATAGGGAAGTATTCAGTTTGGATTTGGATTCAGCCAATTCAGAGGACAGTGATTCAATTTGGATCACTGGCCCAAATTGGTTTGGCTGAACCAGCTTCGGAAGATTTGGCGCCGATTCAGAGAGATTTGGAGACTTGGCCATAGATCATAATGGGGAATCACTGAAATACCTATGGCAGATTTGGATGAAAGCAGCAGGGATGGAAGCCCCCTTCTGAGGTCAAGAAGATAGGAGCAGGGGTTTCTGGAAAACTGCAACTCAAGGTGCTGACAATCAAAACTCATGTCACGTGTGTGTGTGTGTGTTAAGGTAGAGCAGGGTGAAAACAGCAGGCATAGTGCAACATCTGCTGAGCCCATGAAGTCTTCCAGGTTTCAATGAGATAGGTGCAGGGGGTTCTGAGAAACTTCACCTCAAGGTGCTGACAAGCAAAGCTTGTGACATGACTTCATGTGTGTGAAACCAGCCTGTAACAGGGAGCCTTCCCAGTGCTCAGGCAGAAACAGCTCATAAAAGGGAAAGAAAGGCTGCAGGCAGATGCTTATGTGCTGTTTCTATATCCCTCCCCAGACCACTGTGATTGGAAGGGGACTCAGGGAAAGATCACAGTCACTGGCCATCTGTAGATGTCAGTCTTTTCCCCACTACTCCCTTGCCATCTTTTCAGTTTCTATTCCCCTGAAAGACTGCCTTCCAAATCTCTAAATCGTTTTCCAAATCAATTTGGAGGGTTTTTTGGTTTCCCGATTTGGCGACTTGGCCTCCGAATCAGGCTGAATCTTCTCTGAATCAAATCAGTGACCGAAGCTTTGCACATGCAATGCACACTGGGGGTATGCAGTGAGTTCTTTTCACTTCACATGTGCCACACCACAGAGCAGGGCTTGATTGTACCCCGCTCCTTGCCATGATCCTTGATCTGCCCCAGTGGCCACAGCTGGATTGTTGGCAGTAGCCTGACAGCCAGGAGAGCAGCAACAGCTGCTTTTTTTGCACCCCCCTCTGCTGCTCCCGCAAGTAGGTGCCCAAGGCAGATGCCTATTTGTTGCCCCCCCCAGTTATTATACTACTGCACAGAGGTGGTTAGTCATGTTAATTTAAATTCAGAAAGAAAGGAGTGTAACAAGTAGGCGTCTTGCAGCCAGTTGAGTTGCTGGCCCGCCCACTTGTCTCAGGGCAGTCCAGCAACTCAACTGGCCCACCTATCTTTCCTGCCATGCCTTTGATGAAACCAATGTAAAGTTGTTAACAGGGTGGGAAGCTGCTCATATACTTGCCCTGATGTGAAGGGCCTATACACACCTTCAAACCTTCCCTTATACCGTGTTTCATGCCTTGTAGAAGGCATCCATGTCCTAACATCTGGCCTATGATCCAGTGGCCCCATACTTGGGTTCTTATTCCCGATCCCTCATACCAGGACCCTCACTCCATTGCCTCATGTCAGGATTCTCCCTCACAATGGAGCTCACAGTCTGTGTGCCTTCACGTCAGAACTCTGAATCCCTGTGTCCTCGCAACAGGCTTTCAGTCACTCCTACTTGGGGCTCCCAGTTCCTCCCTTTTCCTCAGGCTCCCTGCTCAGCTTTGGATTCTCTTGGTCTACTGGGGCCTCAATCCTTTTGCCCCTGGAGCTTCACACTCAGCTCCTCCTTGGAGCTTAGAATTGCCCCCACCTTCAGAGCCTCACACTCAGCTCCCTTTATATGCCTCAGACCTTGCTGTGGACCTGGTCTATCACAGGCCCCTTCATGACCTGGACCCCACCTCAGGATCTACACAGTTAACCTGGGCCCTTGTTTTGTCTTCAGGGTGTGCTCCCCTAGCCTTTCCCCTCCATAGGGTAACCCGTAAAGCAGTGGGGGCTGAGGCTTTCTGGTGCCCCATACTTACCCTTCACTGGGGAGGCACAGGTGTGACATTTCCCAGAGACTGCCCTGCCACTGCAAACCCCACCACAACATCCAGCTCCAGCAGGGTGTAGTTTTAGGTCATGCCCTAGGACTAGGATCCTCCACCATCCCCATAGCTCCTGCCCTGTACTGCTAAAATGTTACATGAGCAGGAGCTCCAGCCAGGTGACTCTCTTTCTCCAGCTGCTTGCAGCAAACTGCTGGCTGCACTGCTCAAAGCCTGTTCTTATAACAAAAAGCTGGGCCCTGTTCCCAATCAGGCAGTTGTGCCCAATTGGGAGTGCAGCCACCTACAGGCTACTCTGCTGCTTGCCCATGCCCCTTTGAGTAACAGAGCACAACTTGAATTTGTTAAGTTATTTAAAGAGCAGCTAAGTGAATTAAAGAGCTTTTACATCCCTCAGACATCAAGAGAACTCTTGTCTCACGGGATACCCATCTGTTTTCCAAGAAAGGAAGTCAGTGAACTGGTAGCTGAATCAAGGAGAAACATTTGAGCCATCTCTTCTGCAAGCCTGATATTGGAGCAAAGCCAGACATGCCCGCATGTAATGAAAACCTCAGAGAACAGCAGGTTCTGCCATAGTCAGACAAGACAGGCAAGTGGTTATGTCATATAAAGCAGAGGAAGAAAAGAGACAAACTTTGTTTATAACAGCCCTTTCTTCATGGAAGAGAATCAGTTGAAGACTCAAGTTGGTAGGCACATTAAAAATAATGCAAAGTGCCCTCCCAATTTATAAATAGTCCAGTTGTGATACAGCAGAGAATGGGTGTTAAAAGTCTCTCTGTGCCTATCCACAGTGAATAAGATTCGTTACAGTCCTTTGATTCTTTATCTGTAGCAGTTTTACCCTCTTTTCTGGAAGTCTCTGGAGCTGTTAGTACATGAGCATGCCCGAGATAGAAGATTGTTTCACCTTTAGTAGATTCCAGTCATGTTATGCCTAAGTTTTGTGGCAGCTATTAACAGCTGGGGGGGGGCCATGGTAGAGGAAGTCTCCTTGTTCTACCAGGACTTCTGTTTGGTTTATACTTTCCTATGTAACCCTTCTGCCAGACACCAAATAGAATGACAGACAGATTTAAGAACCTCTTAATAATCAGGATCCCTCAGCACAGTCAATGGGTTCAGAGTTCTTGCTTAGTCCCACACAATGTAGTCAGAAGAGCTGGTGTAGCTCTTAGCCCAGGGGTAGGCAAAATATGGCTTGCGTGGTCCCTTGGTCCCATTTGGCCCAGGTGCTGGCCTGTGGCATGTCCTGCCATCCCCTGGGCATAGAATGGGGCTGGGTTGGCTCCACAGCTGGACTGTCTTTCTAGGCAGCCCAGGTGGTGGTGGGTCCTTCTGGCTGCTGCTGGCCTCATCCCCATGGTACTAGCAGGGACCCATGTGCACAGCTCTGACCCTGGCCCACCCTGTGCCTGCTCCAGGCTCACTTGCCCATGCTGAGCAGTGGCAGTGGCCAGGCAGAAGCTGCTGCTTAGCATGGGGGAAAAGTGGCCCCTTCTCTTTGCCACTGCCAGGCCCTTCTTGCTGCAGCTGCCCAGAGACTGTGCCCAGGCTGCCCTGTGGTTCCTCTGCACTGCCATTGCTGCCCCACTGGGTGGCCTGGAGGCAGTAGTGATGGTGGTGGAGAGGAGGCACAGGGCTGCCCAGGTGTGAGCTCCAGGTGGCTGCAGTAAGAAGGGCCCAGCAGTGGTGAGGGAGAGGGGCCACTTTTCCCCGCCTTGTGGAGCAGCAGCTGCCCGGCTGCTGCCGCTGCTCCTGGGGTGGATCATGACTGTGTGCACGGGTTCCTCCTGGCCTGCTCCAGCTGGGGTGAGCCTGGAGCAGGCATGGGGCAGGCTGGGGTTGGGGCTGGGGCTGTGCATTGTTGGCAGTGGCAGCAAGGTTGGGGGAGGTGGGGAAGGGATGCTGACTGGCCTGTGGCTGTTCCCACTGGGGCACTGCTCCTTGCTGTTGCTGATGGGGTGCTACTCCTGGGGCACTGCTCCTTGCTGCTCGTCACCACTGTGGGCGGGGGGCGGGGGGTGCTACTGCTATTCTTGTTGCAGAAGCAACCTAGTTCTTTTAGATGCAGTTGCAGCTCTTTCAGGACCTGGCAGGTACAGGCTTCTATTTGCTAAGGATTACAGCTCTAAGACCAAGTATGCAACAGGCTTAGACTGAACCCACTGAAGAGGTTTGTATGTTAGTGGTACTTATCCCTTTATGTTAGGATGTATATTTGAAATATAATACCATGCCCCCAATCTGAAGCCTCTCCTCCCTCTTCTGGTGATTCCCTTCACCTGAGACTTCTACACAAAAGTCATAGTGAGAGAGGGGGTCCCTCCCCCTTAGCTGGGGGTCCTTTCACCTTAGATTTCTATCCAAGTCATAGTGAACACTGACTCTTTACTTACATTTACTTGACTTTCTCTTACAACATCAGTCCCTTTATGAAGTTTAAAATTTTAGAAGGCAGGGCCAGTGCACACAAACCTGATTTCCCTGACCTCTTATATTCAGAGTATTAAAAGCAGTTAATACATTTTATCACAGTCAAAAGAAGCACAAAGTGTTTTTACTCTCTTGTCCATACCAATAGAGGATATGCAGATAAGAGAGGGTCCTCATAATCCAGCCTTGCATCCCAATGGCGGTATGCAGATAAGCACCATGGAGAGATTGTCACACAGATACAGTAGCAACAAAGTTGTATCTACATCTGGAAAAACAGTAAGGTAATATATGAGGAGAACGATTTGGTGATTCCAGTGCCCATCAGACCCTAATGTTTTTCCCCCTATCATCCTAGATGGATGAATGCCTAGCTTAGATGAGAGTTCAAACATGTTGGAAAAAGAGAAATTCATCCCCTGAGGGCAAAGTACCCGGACTGTTAGGGGCCAAATACTACATACAGGTCAATCAGGCAATGGAGAAGATATTCCTGAATCAGAGGAAGGTGATATAACCTCCATCTCATAGCCTGTAAGAGCTGCAGTGCACTGGAAAAAATGAAAGTGGAAAAATTGTCAGCACATGCCTGCTTTAGACCAAAACAAAATGCAGACAGTAATAACATGTGAAAGAAACTGTGACCAAAGTAAAGAGACTACAACAAAGGAGACTCAAGAATCCACAGGAGTTGCAAACAGCAAGTAGTGTTTGAAATGGATTTCAAAAAGGTGCATGAACAAGTTGATGGGATTACAAGAGAGAGGCTTAAAAAGCTGTTTCAGCATGCAGAAACTGAGGGCATCTCTTCACATGCTCTGAGATGGGAGTTAATTAGAGAGGCTCTTAGGACTGTGTTTTGTGTATTCAGCATCTTGCAGTTCAAAATGGTGGCAGGTGTGCTTTAATTAAAGCTTGTTCAAAACAGAATGCTTCAACAGACTCGGTTAATCAAGTCTGCCCTGAGTCATTCTAATTAGAACGTGTCAGAGCTGGCATTGGGCACACGTATGCCCTGAGAGCACAGAAGAAGAAGGAATAGTGAATAAAGAGAGTCAAAACTATTTGAGGGTCTACAAAAATTTGTTTTGGGTCAGAATTAGAGTGATGATATTTCCCTGGTTTCAAAACATTTGCTGGCTAGGTGTTAGTCTCTGGTAGTTTTTTCCTGTTGGGTTTGGTGTATATGATGAGGTGTCCCATTAAGAGCCTCTGTGAACCATGGCACTGCTAGAAATTGGTTTAGTAGTGTATGACCCTGTGGAAATAGAGGGCAGAAAATTGGAAGTCTGATTTGAAAAACAGGATAGCTTTGTGAACCTGGGTTTCTCTCTACAGGATATTACAGGCTAAGTGACTGTGGCAGGATGACCTCTAGGGGTGCCATGACCTCCCCTAGCACCCCCTGGCTACCATGTCAAGGGGGTGTCCATGCACCCTCACCGATCCCACCTGCCACGATGTTTTAGATGTTTGGGGGAGGCTGCCTTTTTAATCTGCTTTGACACAGTGCCTTGATGTAACTTAGCCAATGATCTGTCCAGTTGCCCCGGTGCACTCTAGCCTTAGGGGCTACCCATAAGTCCTACTGTCGCCCACACGGCTTGTCCCCCACACTTGCATCACCCCCTCCTGGGGCTTCTCAGTGTATGCTCTCACCCCCTCCTGCACTGGGGTCTGGCTTGCGCTCACGCAATCGGGGCTCAGGCAGCCTCAGCCTTACCTGGCCCCAGACCCCCTTCTCTGAGCCTTGCGCCCACTGGGCTTCTCACAATCAGGGGTTCAGGTGGCTTTGGCCTTACCTGGCCCCCCAGACCCCCTTCTTGGGTCTTACGCCCCACTGGGGCCTGTGCCTCACGCTAGCCCACACTGGGGCTTTGCTCATGACTCCCGTAATCGGGGCTCAGGCAGCCTCGGCCTTACCTGGCCCCAGACCCCTTTCCCGGGTCTTACGCCCACTGGACTTCTCCCAATTGGGGCTCAGGCAGCCTCAGCCTTACCTGGCCCCCAGACCCCTTTCCTGGGTCTTACGCCTCATTGGGGCTTCTTGCCCATGCCCACACTGGGCTCCTCCTGATATTGCCCACACTGGGGCTGGGGTTGGGACACCCTGAAACACAGCACCACTCTCCAGCGCCAAACTGCTACGCCTTCTCTGGCACCAGATTGCTGTACCCTCCCATGGCACCAGGAACCTCCACGCTACTGGGGGCTCCTATGAGGCCTCCTCCACCCCTTATAGCCTCACCTGGTCCTCTAGTCTAACAACAAACAAAATCCCTCAGCCAATCGGCCCCAACTCAAAATCTAGCCTCCTGGCTTAAAACGTAAACCCTAAGCCTTCTGGCTCATCATTATTTTCCTTCTCCGCCAGGGCTCCTCTGCCTAGTAGCCTCACCCATGAACTGCTCCAGTCATCAGGTCTCCCACCTCTGCCTACTCCCAGCAGAGCTCTCTTCTTCACAGTTGCCAGAAAGGAACTGCCCTTTGGCCTCAGCCTAGGCTGTTTATAAAGGCCAGGCCCTGCCCCCTTCCGGTCAGCTGACCTCTGGGGTTGTCCCAGCAACCCACACCTGTGCTGCCCTGGTGAGTGGCAGCTGCCCATATTCATGTTATCAGTAGCAGGCACCCTAGTGCCCTGCTACAGTGACCCATAACTTTCTTTCTGTAATAATCTTTAAAAATACTGTCAGAACATTATTATTGTTGAACTCATCCACTTTGCTGGGATCATTTTTTTTATACCTTTGAGCAGAACACCATGGAAAATTCAGAAAGGCATCCAGGCAGTCCAGCACTTCCAGCTGTCTCCTTCAATGATTTGTATATGGATAGATAGAAGTTCAGAAAAGTAAATGTGTTAGAGTTCAATTCTTTGAGGGGCTAGTGAAGTTTGAGGGTTCTCCATAGTTAGAACCTTACAGAATCTGGACTATCAAGTGTCCCTCTCTCCTCTTTCCTTCTAATTCATGTTCACATACAGTATAATTAAAACTTACACCTGCATCCCTCGCTAAATGGAGCTGGAGGGATGATATAGCGAACAAACCTGGCTCTTTTGGTCAACAGTGATAATCTTTTATTATCCTGCAGCCTTCATGAATATATAAAAAGTTGTGTTGCCCTGAAATTATTGCTTTGCAGACTAGGATAATGTTGCTAGAATAATCAAATGACTGATAAGCTTATTTATTCAAAATGAGCTTTTTTTATAGTGTTGTAATTGTTTTTAAAATGTATGCAGTTCATTTCCAATAAGTCATACTAAAAATTACGGGGCAAGCAGACTATAAATAGAAAGGCATCCAATTCAAAACTCTGCATTAGACCATCTTGGACATTTTTGGAATCCAAACTTTGCCACAGATCCAGTTTTTGCAAAAGTCTTTTATAATGGGCTATAGTGCAGTCTTGGAGCCAAACACTTTGAAACATTGAAGTGGTAACCTGAAGAATAGCTACCATTATTATTAGCTCATTCAGTCCTGATACTCTGCCTTGGTTCCCATGTG
>NW_017728948.1:16996788-17012633 GCF_001723895.1 Crocodylus porosus
GCCCCCACCATGGCTGCCCCACCTGCCCCAGCTCTGGCCCTTTAAGAAAAATAAAACCAAAAAAACCACAAACTCACTAGCTCCTGTAGTGGCCTCAGGGCTTTGAGGGGCTCACGGAAGAGCCCCCATACGGTGTGGGACAGTTGGGGGGCAGCAGGGATCGTCCGCCGCCCGGCAGCACCCAGTGAGTTGAGGCTTTTTTTTCAAAGTGCCAGGAGCTGGGGCTAGAAGAGCGGGTGGGGAGAGCAGCAGCCAAATCTCCAAATCAGGTTCTGTCAAATTGATTCGGGACAGTGATTAGAATCACCCAAATCCCAATTAGAAGCGAATAGTGTCCACTTTGCACAGGCCTAATACATAATACTCCCAGAAGTCTCCAGGAAGAGAAGTACTGTATAGCTTCTCTTCACAGTTAGTCCTGCTTGTACATGAAATGGTTCTGCATTGACTTTAAAAGGAAGCAAACCATGAGCTGGGTTTTCAGAGTCTGCCTTTTCATTTAGTGCAATTTAGTGTGTACAGAGCTCTCCCCATATGCTTTTCAAGGGCTGTTGTTGGTGTATGCTATTGATAGATTTGAACAGCTGCCTCTACAGGTGGTAGCATAAATATGTGCCAGACCCATTTGGACAATTGTTTAGTGCACAGGTGACAGCAAATTGGTTTTGTATGTGAAAATTCAGTCAGCTATGTTAGTATTTGCAAAATGCATGTTTGTTTGCATGTGGTAAGCTGCACATGTTAGAGGTTTTCGAAACCCTTTTGTAATCAGGCCCTTTAAATGCTTTAGCAAGAGTTCATGCTCTCCAGCAGCTTCCTTGTTACTGGCTGTCATTTATGTTGAACACATGATGCCACTAACTTGCACTTTGTGTAAACATTTATGCCTGGGCAAAGTAAGTGTAACACGTGGTTTGTTTTATTTTTGCTGGTTTATATCCATATTTTATACCTTTATTGCAAAGGCACTGGAACTGCCTTCATTGACTTTTAGTGTGTGGAAATTTAATTTGGAACATTGGGATGAAATAAGCATTTTCTTAGCACTTGATTTGTCCTGCTTTCTGATCAATATACAGTAAAAGCTCTGTTATATGGCATCCATGGGAAACGCAGGGTGCCAGTTATTCAAAGGTGCTGGTTACCTGAGAGTTATACTTATCTCCAGCCCCCACCATGGGAGGCATCTTTGCCTGTTCGGCCGCCACCCCTTCTGCTGCGTCTGGTGTGCCAGGGCTTTCACTCCCTGGCGTCAGTGTGCCAGGGGAGAGGAAGGGGGACCCGCACAGGCTGCTTTGCCCTGGGCTGTGGTCCACGAGGAAGAAGTGGGACTTGGCTGACAGCGGCGAAACCGGAAATGCCACGGTGGGACAGATGCTGGTTAATAGAGCATTCTAAATGGTAAAGTGCTGGATAACACAGCTTTTACTGTATCATTCTTCGTCCAGTTCCTAGGCAACCATGTTACACCGGCAATGGTACCAAGTACAGGGGCGTTATGAAGAAGACCATTTCTGGACACAGTTGCATTTCCTGGAATTCAAATTTCCTTTATCAAGAGCTTCATGTTGACACCGTTGAAGAAGCGGTGCAGTTAGGCTTGGGACCCTTCTCATATTGCAGGTGAGAAAACTATTATAGCACCTCACATGTAGCCTGTTTGTATTGGGCAAGGGCTACTCCAGGGTGAACTTCACAAGCTGCAGGCATTTAAACTGTACATTGGTAGAGTTAACAGAAATATATAGTTATTTCTTACTTTCTATGGGATAGCTCTACCCAAGAGTGGTGACATACACTAGTGGCGGGTATATTCTGTGTGTCCATTGCACATTTATGCTATTGTAAAAGCAGATTACACCGGTGTAAACATTCTGTGTGTCCATGCACCGATAAAGAAACCGTGAAGACCCCTTTTCACAGTTTTATTATTTTTTTAAAGACATTGATGGGCATGTCCAGCACAATGTAAAACCACAGATATCTTGTTCAAACACTCTAATCTAGGAACATTGCTGTGGGGAGAAGACTCAACCCATGCTGCTGCTTCTGTTGTAAGAATTTAAAAATACCTGAGGCCTTACAGGGTTGTAGCAAGATGGAAGAAGCTTTAAAAAGAATGCATGTAGCTTTTGACAAATCATGTTTGGGCTACAGCCCTTGTCATACGTGGAGGAAGAAAATATGATTTGAGGAGGCCTGAATGTGTCCTCCCCTCCCCACCCCATCAAGGAAGTCTGTTCAGGGAAGGAGCATGGTGGGGGGCGGCAGATTGAGGTCCCTGAAGTGAGGAAGGGAGTGGTGCAGAGACAGGGTCAAGGGCTGGGATGAATGGGGCCCTGGGGCCCGAGTGGGTTGTGGGACACTCATTGCCTGGGCAGCTTGTCGGGGGGGGAGGGGCCACTGCGTGCACCCCTGAGTTAGGTACAGGGGCACGTGTCCCCTGATCTGTGTGAGGGCTGCTGCGGGCTGGGTTCGGCACCCCACTGCTGGTGCCCCAGGAGCAGCACACCATTACATGCCTCCTGCGCACTGGCTACACTGTCTGCCCAGTGGTAGGAATCGCATGGCATCACGTAGCTGCTGGGCCACCAGCAGTGGGGTACAGAGTGCAGCCCACAGTGGCGGCCCCCCTCTGCTGACTCACAGCACAGATTGGGGTGGCACATCTCTGTGCTTGCCTTGGGGATGCGGGTGGGAGCCCACCTCCCATGCCCTTGGATGAGCTGCCCAGGCAGCAAACACACCACAACCTGCCTCAGGGCCCCATTCACGTGCCCCCTCATTCATGTGCCCCCCATTCACATGCCTTCCCTTCTCTGCGCCCCTTCCCATCTACACATTTACTCGCTGGGCGCTGCTCCACACGTGGCTGGGCAGAGTTGAGTTCCTGGCCGCCTGCAGGCTCTGGCTGCTCATCTCTGTCTGTGTGCACCTCCCCACCCAACTGCAGCTGTCTGATGCCTGTGCCTGGGCTGCCTGTGTTTGTGGGGGGCTAAGCCCTGTTAGCCCCGACCTTCCACTGCCTTGTTTACCTGAATCACATATCTTTGTTGCCAATTATCATGAAGACCTTTTTGTAGCTTTGAAAGTTGATCTTTTATTTATTGATGTGATTTATACAGAGAATTTTTAAACAACTTAAAACACAAACAGAATTTCTATTATAGAATAGGTAAATCAGGCATATTTCTAGTTACTTCTGCAGGATGGACAAGAGATTAATTCTATAGTTCTTTAGACTCCAGATTAACAGTGGTGTAACTGAGGCCTGAATTCATCTGCATAGTTCCATCTTTTTCTTGCTGACAGGGTGGTCTGAATAAGAGCTGGCCCATCTAATTCTTAGTTGCTGGTTGTTTTGCTACTAATTTCTATGTGCCCTTAATCAGGTCGGTGAACCACAGCTTTGTGGCTTAAGACTAAGCCACAAAAAGTTGTGAGCAGGAGGATCCATACACTCGCTGTGTTTTCAGGGCCTTGAGTGGATAAGAAGAGATCACACCTGGTTGCCTAAGTCCACTGGCCCTTGGTGTCCAACTCTTGGACTGAAGCAACATGCAAGTCTGAGTTTTTCTATTTACTTAATGGGCTTACTTGAGGGCTTGCTAAAGCAAAGAGCTAAGACCTTTGGCCCAAATATGGCAAATTACAACTAAAACTGACGAAGGGTATTTGTACCTGAAAGATTACAAAGAAGAATTTTTCAACTATTTGAGCTGGTCTAATAAAAGATATCGGATTTACCCAAAGAACCTTGTCCAACCAAATTAAACGACCTGAGTATTCTTATCCAGCAAAGTACTTGAGGTCAGATTGAAAATTGTTTAGACCTCTAGATAATGTTAAAAATCTGCCTTCAGCATAGGCTTAACTTCAAGCACAGGAGTAGCCATGCTGAAATCATTGGGAAAACACATGCTTGCGCACTTTGGTGGATCACGTTTAAGTTGCTCAGATCCTTGCAGAATCAATCCTATGGATGAAGCAAGAGTAAAATAGTTGATGTTAATGCAGCACTAAGTAAAGTTCTGGATGATGATTTTGGTGTATTCTCTTATCAGGAATCCAGATAATGATGAGAAGCCCTGGTGTTACATCCTGAAGGACAATACTTTGTCTTGGGAATATTGTGACATTCCATCTTGTGGTAGGTAAATGTAATCTTGTAATTTCTTCTAAATTGCTTTCTAATGCTTATCATCCTTGATAAGCATTTTTCTAAGTATTTACACAAATAATCCTTAACCGAGCAAGTCCTTACAAGTCAATGGGACTGTGTGTAAAAGTAAAGGTAGCAGGATCAGACCCTAAACTAGCATGTCGTTTTACTCATTGACTCTTCTTCCGGTTGTTTTTAAACTAAACATTGCTCTATAGTAAATGAATTTTAAAGATCAAGAGTCTGTTCTTTCTATAAATTCTTATTTAATTGCCATGATTATTAATTGGTATGAAGGTGCATTAAAATAGTGGGTAATCTGGAAAGACAAGATGTAAAATGACCTTTCAGTTATTTAAATATTTTCCACTGGCTAAAAAAATTGAAGCAGGTTTTTTTTTTCATTCTGTCAGAGCTACAAACTCTGCTTGATATCTGAAAATTAAGGGCAATTGAAAATGGTTAAATGGTTAGGGGGCTTGGGCACATGATTTATGAAAGGATGAGGGACCTGGATTCATTTAGTCTGTAGAAGAGAAGACTGAGGTGGAATTTGATAGCAAACTTCAGCTCCCTGAAGGGTGGTAAGAAGAGGATGAAGACTACACTGTTCGCAGTGGTGGCAAATAACAGAACAAGAAACAACGGTCTTAAATTGCAGCAAGGGACGTTTAGGTTGGTTAGGTAAGAACTCTCTCACTAGGGGGGTGGTGAAGCTGTGAAACCAGGTTACCTAGAGAGGTGGTGAAATCTCCATCCTTGGAGGTTTTTAAGACCTGGCTTGACAAAGCTGTGGCTGGAGTGATGTATTTGGGGTGGTCCAGCTTTGAGGAGGGGTTTGGACTAGATGGCCTCCTGAGTTCCCTTCCAACCCTAATTTTCTGTGATTCTATGATACATTATTTCTGTCTTATGAATTGTCACCAGTCTTTCCCAGCAATGAGGGGTCTGGAATTGGAATGGAGTCCTCACTCATGCAGTTTCTCTGCATGAAATTCAGACAGGAAGTGAAAAGGAAGAGGACACTAAAGGCTGTTGAACTTAGAACAAGTGTGATCCTCATTCCACTCTATTTGTCCTGAGCCGACATATTTCTCCTGGGACAAATGTGATATCTATCTGTTCATTAGTTGCCTAATAGGTAGAATAGGTCATAAATTCCTTTAGGCTTCTATGAAAACGCCAGTTTTAGACATCCTAAATATATGCAGTGTGATACTTACCATATCATTTTATATTTCAGAAAGCAGGAGAAGGATGCCGTCACCCCCAGATAATGTAGAGACTTTTGTAGTTGTCAGAAGAGCTTGTGGGAGAAGACACAAAAAGCGAAGGTTTATAAGACCTAGGATTATTGGGGGATCTTCCTCTTTGCCAGGGTCTCACCCATGGCTAGCAGCCTTATATATAGGAAATAGCTTCTGTTCTGGGAGCCTAATTCATCCTTGTTGGGTAGTGTCAGCTGCTCATTGCTTTTATAACAGGTAAGTTTAGTGTATTAATAGTGTCTTATTTCTAGAATGCCTTGTATGTCAGAGCTACTTTTTGCCAAAAGACACCTTCATAAAAAATTACCACTAAACAGATAGTATAGCCTTGAAATATCCTGCTCAAGGGATAAATGGAGTAGTTCTTAAAGTTAAGACAACAATAATACACATGAGCTTCAGAGAGGAAGTGAAAAGGCAAGCTTCATCCAGTTAGGGTATACTGATGAACTGAGGGAATAATCCTTAAGTTACAGCAAAGAATATGAGTAAAACTGTCATTTGTTCAAGAGGTTGATTATCTTTATCTGATTACATATCTCATTACTGTTATGAACAGAAAAAGCGAAGTAATCTGGGAATTAGACTGAGTCAAAGAAATGTTTGAATTCCTTTGTCTGTGAGAGTGAGATCTAATTTTCTGTTTGTTTTAATGAAGCAACTGTTCTTGCTCTATTAGATTTTTCTATATTAAATAGTTACAGTGTATGGATCTCAAGGAATTAACTTGGTATTATAGCATAAGAAGATGGTAGAAGTCCTGCCAAACAGCTCCAGATGCAAAAGTCTCAAGGGCATTTTTTTGGTCTGACATTATGTGACAGGGGGCTGACTCAAGGCCAATAATGACATTGGTCCACCCACCTGTCTAGGGTAATCTGTCCTGCCTCATCTGCCATGCCTTGATGTATCAAACAGATAGAAAATGTGGGAGGCTTCCCATTTTATTTCCCCGATGCCAAGGGCCAAATACATGACTTTGAACCTCCCTTTACACCTTGTCCCATGCCTTGCAGATAGCATCCAGATCCACTATCATTCCCCTGGCCCCTTAGGTGGCCTGCACTCAGCCTCTGGCCCAAACTTGGCTTCAGGCATCCTCACACATACCTGGGCCTCATGCCTCCCCACTAGAGCCTCTACTCTGGCCAGTCTACACTCAGTCCTTCAGGCCCCCATGGAGCCTACTGTATGCAGCCTCTGGCTACCTCTTCTCTGGTCAGCCTATGCACAGTCCTTCAGGCCCCCACAGACCCAAGTCAATGCGGCTTCTGGCTCTCTGTTTCACACTGGGCTGAACTTGGTCTCTGGACCCTCTCTGGGGCACTACTCCATGCCTCACTGGGGCCACTGCTCTGCCCCTCACTAGGCTCCTGGCCCTTATGCCCCTTGGTTCTCAGATGTTTGTCAATGTGTCTGGACTGTGCTTCAGACCCCATTCAATGGACCTGGGCCCTATGCTTTTCTGTCACGGTGTGCTCCCCTAGACTTTCTGCTCCATGGATTATCCAAGGCAGTAGGGACTGAGGCTTTCTGGCACCCCATCCTTGCCTTTCACTGGGGAGGCACAGGTATGACATTTCCTGGAAACTGCTCCACCACAGTCAGCCCCACCACACCATCTAACCCCAGCAGGGTGTACTTTCATAGTTTCATAGTTGTTAGGGTCTGGAAGGGACCTTACAGATCATTAGGTCCAGCCCCTCTGCACTTGGGCAGGAAAGACTGCTGGGATCAGATGACCCCAGCAAGACGGGCGTCAAGATGATTTTTGAAGAGTGCCAGGGTGGATGACTATACCATGTCTGAGGGGGAGCCTGTTCCAAACCCTTGGCATTCAACTTGTAAAGAAGTTTTTTTTTTTTATGTCTATCTAAAGTGATCCTCAATCAGCTTGTGCCACTATTTCTTGTCTTACCCTGGGTGGCCTTGGTGAGCAGATGCTCCCCAGGCCCTGATATATACCCTTGATATACTTATAGGCTGCCACCAAGTTCCCTTTGAGTTTTCTCTTCTCCAGGCTGAACAGTCCCAAGTCCTTCAGCCTCTCCTCATATGACTTGGTCTCTAATCATGTGTGTGGCTCTCCTTTGGACTCTCTTGAGCTTTTCCATATCCTTCCTGAAGTGCGGTGGTAAGAACTGGATGCAGAACCCTAACTGTGGGCTCACCAAGGCTGAGTAGAGAGGGAGGATGACATTCTTAGCCTTGCTTGAGATACCTCAGTAGATGCATGCCAGTGTTTGATTAGCTTTGCCAGCTACAGCATTGTATTGATGGCTCATGTTCATTTTGTTGTCTATCACGACACCCAGGTCTTGTTCAGATGTGGTGCTAGCAAGCATAGCACTGCTGAGCCTAGGTGTGTTGTGGATTATTTTTCCCCAAATGGAGCACTTTAGTTTCAGGTCATGTCCCAGGACCAGGAACCTCCTCTATCCCCATAGTTCCTACTCTGACCTCCAGATGTTCTGGGAGCTGCAGTCTGCAGGCTGAATGATGTTGTTCCTTTGGTTCCCTAGATATAACTGCTGGCTCATCTCCTAAGGCCTGGGCTTATGCTGAGGCTGCCCAGCCCTTCTCCAAACCAGGGGCCCTCTTGCAGTCATGTGACTGCCAATTGGGCCAGGCTGCAACTGTTGGCTGCTCTACAGCCTGCTCCAGCCCCTTAAAGTGGTGGGCACCAAAGATGCCCTGCCACACATGATTGTATAACTATATTTAGGTAGATAACTAGGTATTCTTTCACATTAGTAAAATGATAATATTGACAATCTGGGTAAAGAGAGAACAGTAAACAAGGCAGAAAGCAAAGGAAGTGACAAAATCTGTGAAGGGTGTCTCAAATAAAAGATTTTCAGTGAATGAATCAGAGCATCTCCTATGCCTTGCTGTCCCCCTCTTGATGAATTTGTAGGAGGCTACATGATCACCTCTCAGCCTCACCTTTCAGCCTTCTGGTGTGGAGGCTGAAGAGATCCAGGGCCCTCAATCTCTCCTCGTAGGCCCCTAACCATACGAGTGGCTCTCCTCTGAACCCTATTGAGATTGCCCACATTCCTCTTAAAGTGTGGTGCCCAAAACTGGACACAGTACTCCAACTGTGGCCTGACCAGTGCCACATAGAGGGGAAGTATTACGTCTCTGGACCTGTTTGACATGAATCTGTCAATGCGTGATAGAGTGCAGTTAGCTTTACAGATTGCTTTCTCACATTGATGACTCATGTTTATCTTGGTGTCAGCAATGACTCCAAGATCCCTTTCCACTGTTGTGCTGCTGAGAAGGTCCTTCCCAAGCCTGTAAGCATGCTAGTGATTCCTTCTCCCTAGATGTAGCACTTTGCACTTGTCCTTGTTGAACTGCATCCTATTCTGTTCCGCCCACTTTTCCAACCTGTCCAGATCCACCTGGATTCATTCCCTACTCTCTAGTGTGTTAACTTTACCCCATAATTTGGTATCATCTGTGAATCTAGACAGAGCACTTTCCACGCCCTCATCCAAGTCACTGATGAAGACATTGAACCGCACAGGTCCAGGGACCAAGCCCTATGGACCTCCACTGCCCACATAGTTCCAGGTTGATACTGACCCATCCACCACCACTCTCTGGGTGCAACCCTTAAGTCAATTTGTCACCCATCTGACCGCGTAATCATCTACATCACAGCCACTCAGTTTATCTGTGAGAATAGGATGAGATATCGTATCGAAGGCTTTCTTAAAATCCAAGTAGATGACATCTACCTCAATTCCTGCATCTAAACATTTTGTGACCTGGTCATAAAAAAGAAACAGGTTAGTCAGGCAGGATCAACCTGCTATGAATCTGTGCTGGTTGCTCTTCAGCATTGTTTTTCCAACTCGACTCCCACAAGTATGATTCTTAATAATTTTTTCAAAGTCTTTCCCGAGGATAGAGGGGAGACTAACTGGTCTATAGTTACCCAGATCCTCCTTCCTCCTCTTTTTGAAAATAGGGACCACATTGGCCCTTTTCTATTCCTCTGGGATCTGACCTGAGCACCAAGAGTGCTAAAACAGTCATGATAATGGCTTTACTATGACACTGGCCAATTCCTTCAGCACCCTTGGATGAAGATCATCCAGGCCTGCTGACTTAAACACATCCAGACCCTCAAAGTGTCCCTTCACTAAGTTGGTGTTAACGGTTGGTGGGCTAGTTTCCTTTTTGTGCCTGTCTATGATCCAACTGGGAGATTTGTTAATCCATGTTCAGGAATACAGAGGCAAAAAACTCATTGAAGAACTCAGCCTTGTCCCCGCTGTCTACCACTATTTGCCCTAGTTTGTCCTGTAGGGGTCCTGCACCTTCTTTTTACTCCCTATATACCTGAAGAACGACTTGTTGTTGTCTTTAATTTTTATTGCCAGCCTAAGTTCCATTTCTGCTTTGGTGTTCCTGACTGCCTCCCTGCAAGTGTGGGCCAAGTAGGTATACTCCACCTTGGTAACTACTCTCTGCTTCTACAGCCTATATGCCTCTTTTTTTGCCCCTAGACTTTTCTGGATTTCCCTATTCAGCCAAAAGTGTTTCTTGGCACCTTTTCCCCTTTTCCTGTGCAATGGGATTATTTCCTTCTATGCCTGTAGGATTGCTTCCTTTAGAAACAACTACCTTTCCTGGACTCTCATCTCACCAATGCTCCTGTTCTTCAGTGACTCACTAAGTAAACTCTGAGCACACTGAAGTTAGCCTTTCTGAAATCTAGCATTTCTGCCCTACTGGTTGTCTTTCCCATTCTATGCTGGATGGTGAATTCAATTAAGTGATGGTCACTGTCCCCTAGGTTACCTTGTATCAGTAGATCCCCCACCAAGTCATCCCCTATAGCCAGGACCAAGTCCAGTAGGGCATTTCCCCTCCTGTATACCTCCTGTGTTAGGTGAAGGTCATGTATGCAGGTTAAGAACCTACGTAAATGGTTGGATCTAGCTGACTGCTCCTCCCAGCAGATGACAGGGTAGTTTAGGTCACCCATGACAACCACGTCCCTTGACCATATGGCCTCTGAGAGCTGTCTAGAGAATTCCAGGTCCAATTCATCCTCCTGCTGTGGCGGTCTGTGGTAGACTCCCACTACCAAATTCCTTTCCCCACGACCCTCTTGCATTCTGACCCGCAATACCTCAATTTGCCCCTCCTCTGGTCCCACCTTCATTATGGAAAATGTATATTGCTCCTTCACATAGAGAGCAACAACCTGCACCCTCACCCCAATTTTCTCCCTACTCTATCACTTCTGTACAGCCTATAGCCCTTAATGCTTACTGCCCAATCGTGGGTAGGGTCTCACCAAGTTTCAGTTAACTTAAGTTGAAGTTCTTGTTTGGAAGCAGGAATGCAAGTTCCTCCTGCTTGTTCCCCATGCTCCTAGCATTAGTATAGAGACACTTGAGCCCCGCAGTTGGTGCCCTTGGTGCCCCCCTGTCCTGATGCCCATCGGGCCCCTTAGTATTTACGTGGGCAATATTAGATGTTAGGAATGCATTTTCTGGAGCTTTTGAGGGGAGGCAGCACTGTCTGGTGGATAGAACTCAAAATTGGGAGTCAGAAGGCTCAGACACAGGATTTGTATGTTGCCTTTCATTCATTTCTGTACTTCACTGCTCTTGTCTGTAAGAAGGACTTGATAGTATTTACTTCCATATTAAATAGATTGGCGAAATGTTGTATATTATATGCACATATTTCATTTTAAATATTCCATTTTCTATAAAACCTAGATACTTTTTTTCTTAATATCAAGTTGATCAGACTAGGAAAAATATGACATCATTTTGTACCCCTTGTTCCTTGCATAGTGAGGAAGCCAAGAGTGTCAGAAAACCTTACACCAGAATACATATGCCAATGGTTTGAAGAGGTAATAATATCATCATGAATGTTGTGGTTAAGCATGTGGAGCTCTAGCCACAATGTCTTTGTTTTCCAAATGTTGTGAAATAGCTATTAACTTTGGCAGCTATTCAGGACATTTCCACCCACTTCCAGCTGGTGGCTTGTTGCATAGAAATTTTCAATAATAACTTTGTCCTATTCTACACTCTTCTGTATGGTTAGTGCATACAAGCTTACTACAGTTTTAGCAGTTCACCGCTAGGCGACAATAGATACCTGTGTAGCTCGTTTTTTTGCATAATCCTCCTTTTTTCCCCTGACCCTTAATGAATAAAATACCAGAGCATGTGCAAGTTGCAATATGTTAGTTTAACATATATAAGATGTTTTAAGATGTGTGTCTTGGATGTGGAAAGCTTCTGGTTTGCTTTGTATGCCACAAAATTCTATGAAAGGAGGCATATTGAATAGGAAAGAACAACAAAAAATCTCCTGCTTTAGCTGTTTCTTGAAGAGTCCTTTGATATCTTGTTTTCTCTTCCTTCTTCTTAAAATGACATCTCTAATCTTCCTCCTTGAAGTATAATACTTGCTTTATGAAAACTGTATACTCTAGGGCACCAATCAGATAATTACACCTCTTTCCACTTAATACATTACTTCTTGTTCTTCTGTACCAGAGGAGAAGGCATTATGCATCTATGCTGGAAAGAACTGGTTATTAATATGAAGATGATAAGGAAAACTTGCTATGAGGGGCTACTGTGTATTTTTGCACAGTCCCTGGCAGTGGGCATTTCTTGTATAATAGAATGTTTTGAAGCACGCAGATTCTTTGATGTCAAAACCACTACTGGTTAAATTCACTGCTGACTTACCTGCATGGAACTCCAATGGGCCTTTCAGCAATAGTGAGTTTAAAACTCATTGTTTTTAACCTCAGAGACTTTAGTTAGCATATGGACATTTCCCAGCAACTTCAAAAAGGCAGTTCTATCTTTTCAGTTCCCCGGGTAGTTCCTGCTTATTGTCCTTGCTTATGTATATGTGAACATAAGAGTTATGGTTTTTTGTGATTAAAGAGGTTGATAGTTGAAAAGGAAGGTAGGAGTCACAATAAATAGTAGCAAAATCTGTTGGAATATAGCATTTCCAGTTAGTTCAGTGCCCTGATGGATTTATCTTGATAGATTCCTGTATGTGTCTACAATATAGATGGGATACCTTGATGTAGTGCTAGATACTGCTTGAGGCCTGTCCAGGAGTTTCTGAAGTACAGATTTACCAATACTTCTGTTAGCCTGATCCTCACCCAAGAATTTATATCTGTGGATAGTGTAAGGGGAAGAGCCCAGAGCAGGCCTGAGGAATTTGTATGGGAAATACTTACTGCAGGTGCCGAGAAAAACCCAGCTAGAGCCATGAGTGGGCCAGTGCACTTCTGCAGTGCTTTCTCCCTCCAGAATGGTGGATGGAGCATGATGAGGAGTATTTCTGACCCTGGAGAGGGCTGCAGCTGGCAGAGAGGGGAGATTCTGGAGGCCTTTTCAGCTGACAGTGGCAAGTGGTCAACTGTGGAGGAAGTGGGTGAGCCTACTGGCAACAGTGGTTGGAAGACCACAAAGAGAGCCTTGGATGGGCTGCATAGGAGGACTGCCCAAGAACAGCAAGGCAAGAATGGAAGGATGGCAAAGAAAAGGAGAGTGAGGGTGCAGCCACCACAAGTGGGTACATGAATTTTCAGGAGCACAGCCCCTTTTTAAAAATCCTTGCTCCTCTTCTTTCATCAAACAGCTAGTGGAAGTTTCCCAGTCACAGGCCCTGGTTCCCATTGGAGACTTCAGTCACCCTGACATGTGTTGGGAGGGCAATACAGCAGAGCATAGGCAATCCAGGATGTTTTCGGAGAGTGTTGGGGACAACTTCATGGTACCAATACTGGAGCAGACTTCTAGGGGCTCTGCTCTTCTTGATGTGCTGCTCACAAATAGGGAAGAATTGATGGCGTATGAGGTAGTGGATGGCAACGTGAGCAGCAGTGACCATGAGATGATCGAGTTTAGGAACCTGAGGAAGAGAAGGATGGAGAGCAGCAGAGTAAAGACCTTGGACTTCAGAAAAGCAGACTTTGACTCACTCAGGGAACTCATGGGCAGGATCCAGATGGAAGCCAGTTTGAGGGGGAGAGGAGTCCAGGAGGGCTGTACTTTAAAGAAGCCTTATTCAGAGTGCAGGAAGACTAGCAAGTATTGCAGAAGACCAACGTGGATAGCAGGGAACACTTCAGTAAACCAAATCACAAAAAGGAAGCTTTAAAGAAGTAGAAATTTGGGCAAACAACTAGGGAGGGGTATAAGAGCATTGCTCAGGCATGCTGGGATGAAGTTAGGAAGATCAAAGCACAACTGAAGTTCCAGCTACCAAGGATGTGAAGGGGAGCAAGAAGGGTTTCTACAAGTATGTCCATAGCAAGAGAAGGACCAGGAAAAGTGTGGGTGCCTTACTGAATGGGGGAGGCACCCTTGTGACAGAGGATGCAGAAAAGGCTGCCGTGTTCAATACCCTTTTTGCCTCAGTCTTCAAAGGCACGGTCAGCTCCAAGACTACTGCGCTGGGTAGTACAGTTTGGGAAGGAGGTGAGGAGCCTTCAGTGGTGAAAGAACAGATTAAGGACTACTTAGAAAAAATGGACATATGCAAGTCCAGGGGGTGGATGGGATACACCCAAGAGTGCTAAGGGAATTGGCTGATGTGATTGCAGAGCCATTGGCCATCATCTTTGAAAACTCATGGCAATCAGGAGAGGTACTGGGTAACTGGAAAAGGGCAAACTGGCTCTGTGGATGGGGGGAGATGGATGGGCGAAGGTTACCTTGACTTCAGCAAGGCTTTTGATATGGTCTCCCCCAGCATTCTTGCAGGCAAGCTAAGGAAGTGTGGGCTGCATGAATGCACTGTAAGGTGGATAGAAAACTGGCTGGAGCATTGGGCTGAGAGAGTGTAATTAA
Source organism: Crocodylus porosus (assembly GCF_001723895.1). Taxonomy (NCBI): domain Eukaryota; kingdom Metazoa; phylum Chordata; order Crocodylia; family Crocodylidae; genus Crocodylus; species Crocodylus porosus. The sequence continues at coordinate 17,011,092 of NW_017728948.1, forward strand.
TAGTTTGCTGTCTAGTTGGCAGCCGGTGTCAAGTGGAGTGCCCTAGGGGTCGGTCCTGGGGCTGGTTTTGTTCAATGTCTTCATCAGTGACCTGGAAGATGGCGTAGAGTCCCCCCTCAGCAAGTTTGCAGATGACACCAAGCTCTGGGGAGTGGTAGATATGCTGGAGGGTAGGGCTAGGATTCATAGGGACCTAGACAATTTGCAGGATTGGGCCCAAATGACTCTCATATGGTTCAACAAAGACAAGTGCAAATTCGTGCATTTAGGACAGAAGAATTCCGTACACCAGCAGCCCTGCAGAAAAGGATCTGTGGGTTACAATGGACAATAAGCTGAATATGAGCCTGCGGTGTGCCATTGCTGCTAAGAAGGCTAACAGCATACTGGGCTGCATTGGTAAGTGTGTTGCCAGTAGGTCAAGGGAAGTGATTACTTCCCTCTATTCAGTACTGGTTAGGCCACATCTGTAGTGCTGTGTCCAGTTTTGGGGCCCCCACTACAGGAAGGATTTGGACAAATTGGAGAGACTTCAGTGGCGGGCAACAAAAATGGTGTGGGGCCTGGGGGACATGACTTTTGAGGGAAGACAGAGGGAACTGGGCTTATTTAGTCTATAGAAGAAGAGACTGAGAGGGGACTTAATAGCAGCCTTCAAGTACCTGAAGGGGGGTTCAAAAGAGGATGGAGCTAGACTGTTTTCAGTGGTGGCAGATGACAGAACAAGGAACAATGGTCTCAAGTTGAAGCAAGTTAAGTTATGTTAGATATTAGGAAGAGCTGTCTCACTAGGAGGGTAGTAAAACACTGGAACAGGTTACCCAGAGAGGTGATAGAATCTCTATCCTTTGAAGTTTTCCATACCCAGCTAGAAGCTTTGGCTGGAATGATTTAGTTGGCGATGGCCCTGCTTTGAGCAGGGGTTGAACTAGATGACCTCCTGAGGTCTCTTCCAACCCTAAATTTCTATGATTCTTTGTTTGGTTTTTTTTTTGATAGTGTTTCTTTCTTTCCTTGGGCTGGGACAGCAGTAGAAAGCCAAGATCCACTCCCTGCAAATGTTCATTGACCCAGAGCCTTACAAAATGAGACAGGGTAACTACTCTGATTAAATTGATCGTTGAGTAGATTAACCTGAGAACTGGAGGGAGGATGTAACTCTAATTGATTGTTTGAAGCATCCATGGAGGTGTGATTTAATTTAAATGACCCAGGAACTGGGAATGAATTGATTTCATTTTGATGGACCCCAGAACCTGGGGTATAAGCTGATAAGAGGTTTGCCTATTAAAATTAGAATGTACTTATCTCCACTGAGGGACCCTGGGGCCTATAAGGAATTAATTGAAGGCTGGTCTCAGAGAGTCTGAATAAGTGGACTTAACTCATGAGCCTTATTTGGTAAGCCAGCCTGCAATTATTCTAGCACATGTCCACGAGGGGCCAGCAGGGGAGATTATGCTTATGGGCAACCAACACGGGTTCATTAGAGGCAGGTCCTGTCAGACCAACCTGGTGGCCTTCTACAACCAGGTCACCCAA
>NW_017728948.1:17013547-17034416 GCF_001723895.1 Crocodylus porosus
AGAAATAACAGTCACAAGCTGGCAGAGGGTAAATTCAGATTAGACATCAGGAGGCGCTGCTTCACTGTCAGGGTGGCTAGGATCTGGAACCAACTTCCAAGAGAAGTGGTGCTAGTTCCTACCCTGGGGGTCTTTAAGACAAGTCTAGACAATCATCTTGCTGGGGTCGTTTGACCCCAGTACTCTTTCTTGCCATGGCAGGGGGTCGGACTTGCTGATCTGCTCCAGTCCCTTCCGACCCTACTAACTATGAAACTATCTATGAAACTATAAATTACCAGCAGCATATTTAGGCAATAAAAGATCCTAGCCTAGATGCGTGTCATCAGGGATGTGGTAAGGGTGGGGTGTAAAGAGAGGAGGAGCCCTGTGAAGAAACCCCTTCAGGGGAAGACTGGGAAGAATCATCACTCAGCTTACACCCAACTCCCAAATGTTAAAATATATACATCAAGACATGGCGGGTGAGAGAACAACATCTGTGATAGGCAGTGTTGAGACCATCCGGTTCTCCGCAACAGTGCACGCAAGTAAGGTATCAGGCAGGTGAGGCTCGCCTCAGCCTTATAATACCCACCCCTGACAAATTGGCATAATTTTCTAAAGATTTTGCTGTCCCTATGTGATCATGAGGTAAAACACCAGAAAGAAGGGCTCTGTATGCCAAATGATTGTAAAGTTAGTATGTGATTCCAGGCCTTTTGTACTTTAACTTCAGCTAGAGGTGCCGAGTACGTGGGGGCCTGAGGGCTTTGGCTCCCCTCAGGAAGAGGGCTTTCACCTGAAATGCGTAAGCTTTCCATATGTCCATTATCTTATGTCCCTCCCCCTCTTCCCTGACAAAAATAAAAGTTAGTGCCTATGAATTCAACTCAAATGTGTCAGGTAAAAGGATGTGGAAGCTGAATATCAGGCTGGGTTCTTTCCCTATAAAATGAGACAACCTATTCTGATTTAGATCTTGGTGTACATTGCAAGAGATATCTGTCACCTGTTTATTTTGGAAGTGAGCACATCTTAATAAGAGAGAAAGAAAGACAGAGCTCCATCATGACATTTTCAGTTGCTGTAGTGATTAATTTGAAATTAATCTCCAAGTCCCACTGAAATCTTTCCTATGGCTATTGTGGGAGTTGAATTGGGCCCCTAGGGTGCCTGTACATGAGTGTGGAGGCTGCTCTTGTCATGACAGTGCATTGGAGCAGACTTGATTAATCAAGTCGTAAGTGATTAATCAAGTCTGCTGGAGTCTGGCAAATATGGCACTCCAGCCAGCCTCTGCGTCTCGTGTATCAGTGTCCTTGCACTTCAAAATGGTGGTGGGTGTGCTTTATCTAAAGCTAATTGAATCAACTTCAGATAAAGCACCTCTGACACCATTCTGAAGTGTGGGGATGCTGATGCATGAGACGCTCTGGGCACCACTTTATTTAGCACCGCTCTAATTAAAGCACCCCCCTGCCCTTGAAGCACATGTATAGACATACTTAATTCTTAGGCAGATACATGACTCTCATATTATTGTTTTATAGTAATTTTTTTTGTGTGGATTCTTGACTTTAAGCATGAGGATTTATTTTTCTGTAGAAGGGCAACCTCTTTCCCCTTGTAATTGTGTTTTTCCTTTTATTTAGTCCACCAAGTTCCTCTGTAAAGGTTGTTTTGGGTCAGCATAGATTTAATAAGACAACAGATGTAACACAAACATTTGAAATAGAGAAGTACATCCTTTATCCTGAGTTCTCAGCTTATGACCAAAGTGATCATGATATTGGTGAGTATTTTAATTTTTTAAAAACTTTATTTCATATAGGGTAAAATTTAGCTGGTTTGGTGAAAATATATTTCATCACAGTTCCATAGAATGGGAAAAATGAGAATCTCAATCTTGGTTTACCTGTGAAAAAGCTGAATTGGTTTTACAGTCTTTAGTAAGAGATTAGGAGAATATGGGGAGATGATTTCTCACAGGAGGGAGCACTTCATTCTGGCTGAGAAAGGCCAAACTGTATTTAATTGCTGGAAGCTAAAGTTAGACAAATTAAGACTAGAAATAAGGTTCAGACTTTTAGCAGTGAGGGTGATTAACCATTGAAGCAGATTTGCCATTTCAGGATGTCTTTAAGGCCCCTGGCAGATGTTACACTTAAGACATAACTCGTCTGTTAATTGTGTCTTAAATAGTAATCCAGCCACATGGTCAGGGAGTTAATGGCATCACAAAAATGGAAACCAGCCACAAATATATTACAAAAAAAAATGTACAATATTTTTGTGGCTAGTTTCCACCATGCTTTAAATTTAACATGTCGGCTGACAATCAGCAGATTGTTGGCTGCCTCCCAGACTGCACCAACACTTGAACTAGCAAGTTGAAAGCTGGGTACCCAATAATCAGCTGATTGTTGGCCAGACCTGGTTTGAGCCCTGGTGGTGTCCTGGAGCCAGTCAACAGTCAGCTGATTGTCAGGCACCCAGCTTTCAACTTGCTGATGTAAGGGGACCCTGGGATCATGATGCCATGTTCCCCTTGCACTGGCAAGTAGGCTGCAATTAGGATCTGACTTCTGATCTGAATTACAGCATGCTGCCATGCATGTGTGGCATGGCAGGAGGCACAATTGTTGGGACTGGGGATTAGAGCCCATTGCACCTTTAAATGAATGTCCATTAGTGGCCTAAGTCAAGATTGGGTGTCTTTCTGAAAGCAGTTCTTTACCTCAGCAAGAAATGATGGGCTTGATGAAAGCATTATTTGGTGAATTTTTTTAGTCTTATGGTTTTCAGGTCAGACTACAGTGGTCTTTCTGGCCCTAAACTCTTATTATTTTGTTTATCACTTTTACACTAAGGTGCAATAGTTGATTTTTCAGACCCATTCAGTTCAGTCAATTTAGTTCATAGGAGAACTGCAGATCATTTCAAAGGGCATTTCAGTCAGAATGAGAGTAGAATAGGACTGTAGTATTTTCTGATCTAGGAACCTGGGAATTCCTCATTAACAATCAAATTGTGAGAGACTTCTGGCCATGAGACTATTTAATGGGCTGGCACAAGGGAAATCTTAGCTCCAAGAATAGTAGAGCTTTCTTCTCTTAGAACTGGGATGCTTTTCAGTTTGGTATGCCTGATGGGTGTGTATTTTAGAGTCACTATTCCACATCTGAAGTCATTTGAACCAGGGGTTCATGTGATATAATTCACTGGGAGCAGAGGGTAAACAACTTTCCTTAAGTTTGAAAGCTTGCTTTGTGCACCTTGTGATCAAATCTTGGTTCTGATCATTCCCACAATGGTCTCCATTCCTTGACTTCCACTACAGCAAAGGAATGACACTCATGACCTGCTAAGGGAAACAAAATTTGGAGCGAGTTAAAAAAATGCTTACAAGCCAAATGATTACATGGTATATATGAGAATTGCATAGCCAAAGGGCATCCTAACTTGCCAGTTCTCACAGGTGCTGGGTGGTTGAATGATATGAGGGAGATAGTAAGCCTGACTTACACCCAGCTAGTGTCAGTTTGAATTGGATCACTACCAGAAATCTCCATAGATAAATGGATGTTTGCTGGAAGAGAGATTTAGGAAGGGGGAGGTATGGAGAAGATAATGGGTTGGGAGTGTGGTAAGCAGAGACGCTATGGGCCTTAGTGGTAAGATAAAAGAGAAGGGTAAGGAGGGTTCAGGCCAGAGGAGAGGGTAGAGATTTGGGAACTGGGAGAGGAGTAGTAAATTGAGAGAGCTGATATGGGAAGAGTGACTGGGGATGGATCACTGCAGACATACCCCATTTATAACCCAGGTAATACCTGGTTATGTACTCCCCTCTCCAATCAAAGGGAAAGGTTAGCAGGGCATGTGAACTGTAGGGTGCATCTGCTGGTTCCTCCTTTCCCTATACAGCCAAGCCAGGACACTCTGTGAACTTAATTATATCCAAATGTATTAATACAATAAACGATAGGAAGGAATAGATATATAAAATATAAATATATATGTACAAAACATGGAATTATATGCAATATATGGACATCCCTTTACTCCCCCAGTCAGGATACAGGTAAGTAAACCAGAACAAGGATAAAGATCAGGCAATATTAAACTCTATTAAAATAACAACTCACAACCATAAAATGCAAAAACACAAAATATGAGGAGCTGACTCACAAAATATAAGGTGCATGAAGGTGGAAATGAACTCTTTAAGGGACATCAAAGTCCAGGCTGTTCTGGAGCACTGGCTGTGCCCCAGGAGGGGGGAGAAGATCCCTAGTGCTTTTTTGGCCTTCCTCGCCCCAATCAGAATATTCCCTGAGGAAGAAAATCTCCAAAACCTGGGAAGCCCCACCCCTTCAGGGCTTTATCCCAAGAGGCTAGTCTCCCAGATGGGAAGGAAGTTCCCTTCTCCCCTGTGGGACTGCCTTTCCCTGGTATTACGTGACTCCAGGGTGAGGTCCCACAGCTGTACTGGGCTCTCTGGGCCGTCTGCCCCACTCGAGGCCCTGTGCACCATCATGTGCCCTGAGGGCATTGCCTTTTGGTCAGGGTAAGAGACCCATGGCACCTTGTGTGGTGCTGGGGTCTCTGTCTGTTTCTGGACACTCTGGGCACGGGCCCGTGCACTGGGTTCCTGGTCTCATGCCAGGTGGGTTGCAAACCCAAGACACCCTGAGTGGCTCCCAGGGCCCTGGTCTGCTCCCAGACCCTCTGTGCAGTGCTGTCTGCACCGATTTCCTGGCCTTGTGCCAGGGGTTGGAGACCCAATCTGCCTCTGAATGGCTCCCAGGGTCCAGGTCCCGCTCAGACCCTGTGCACCTGCCGTACTCCACTGCCTGGCCTCGTGCCCGATGTTACAGGCCTGAGCCACCTGCAGGCAGCTCCCAGGGTCCCGGTCTGTGCACCGCTCATGCACCGAGCTGTAGATCCAAGCTACCTCATGCAGCTTCCAGGGTCTCACTCCGTACACATCTCATGCACCGAGTGCCTGGCCTTGTGCCAGGGTTTGGAGACCTGAGCCACCTCCAAGTGGCTCCCAGGGTCCCGGTCCATGGAAAGCTCATGCACTGACTGAATTGCAGACCTGTGCTGCCTTGTGCAGCTCCCAAGGTCCTGCTCTGTGCACTGATGGCACGCTTCTCAGCAGCAGGGCTGGGGATGCGGCCACTTGCTGCTCCCATCCGGCAAAGAGGCCTTCGGGCCCTTCAGGGCAACTGCTTCACCCCACTAACCAGCTCTTACCAGCTCTCTTCTTTGTACCTTGTTGGAGCCCCTGTGTGCTGCGCATACTGCTCTTTTGTTTCCTGCAGAGTCCTCAACCAGGTCTGGCTTTTTGCCTCACCCTGGAGCTGGGGTAGGAGTGGGGCAAACTCCTCCCTTGCCATCACCTGATTCATGAGACCTCCCCACCAATCCTTTGAAGCCCTTTCTGAGCTGGCAGCTGGGTGACTGTAGGGAAGCCCTCCACACATTTATGCTACTTTAAAGCATCTATTACTTGCCAGTATTGGAGACAGGGTACTGGACTGGATGCACCATGTTCTCATTCAGCAGGGAGCCGGTAAACAGGGTAAACAGTTTGCAGGCAGTTGCAGAGGGCAAGAGGAGGAAGGGGAAGAGAAACCAGGCACCAGATCCTGCCCAGGGAAGGTAAGGGATCCAGAGCTGCCTATGCCTTTGGTTTGCTGAGTGTTTGGTGAGTTGCGTGTGTGGGGCACGTGCTCTGAGAATCACAGAGAAGTTGGACTGGAAGGGACCTCCAGAGGTCATCTAGTCCAACACCCTGCCTGAGAAGCTGGCAGTGTTTTGCTGACTGAGTGATTGCTGATTGCTGAATGATTGCTTTTTGGGCCTGGCAGAAGTCCTAACGAGGGGGTGAAGCCAGTCCAGGCCCAGCAGGGTATAAAAGGAGACTCCCCAGACAACCAGGGAGCCAGTGACCAGGGGCTGCAAATGGTAAGTAGTTTGAAGACCGTTCACTGGCCAGTTTCTAGGGCAGTTCATGGGCCCCCTCCTGCTTGCCCCTTTTTGAGGCGCAAGCCTTTCATCTTGGCATGAGGAAGTAGGAAAAAAGGAACCTTTGCGGCCAACAAGCAATAAACAGGCTAGCTTTCATGTGAGTTCGCTAGGGAAGGTGTGCTTGGAAGAAGAGCAGTAAGAGAGAGAAGGCAGACTAAGAGACCCAGGGAAATGGCTGGAGGATGTTGTAATGCCAGAGCCATTGCCACTGCTTGCACTTGTGAGGTTTCCATCCAAGCAGGACCGCTCATCAGCAACACTTCCACCCAGGTCCAAGTTTGGTGCTGTGGGGACCGCGACTTGCAGGTTTCTTCCAGTGACAGCCAGGTCAGGGTGTGCCTGCGGTGTGGGAACAGGCAAGAGAAATATAGGAGGAGGTGGTGAGGCTCTGGAGCATCCTCTGCCATGAGGAGTTCATCAATTCAGTGCTGGAGGAAACCTCTGGGACTCTGGAGGAAGAAATGCCAGATGCAGTGCTAGAGAAGAGGGTGGACATGGCATGGACATCCAAGAGGGTGGAAGCTGGAGGCTTCTGATTTCTGGCAGCAAGCAGATATTTTTAGTTTTACCTGCAGAAGTTTGTCTGGAGAACAGATGTGCAGCCCTAGCAGCAGAGAGGGAGAAGCACGTTCCATTAGTGGAGCAAGACAGTCCAGGCCTCACCAAGGTGGGAAGGACTGAGATGGCTGCCACCAAGAGGAAGCAACAGGTGTTGGTGGTTGGAGGGGATGGAAGGTGTCATCTACTGACCTGATCTGTTGTCTCGGGAAGTCTACTGCTTACCCAGAGCCTGGATATGAGATGTCCCAGAAGGACTACCGAGGCTCATCCAGGTCTCTGACTACTACCACATGCTGCTTATTAATGTGGATGCCAATGATAGTGCCAGGGAAGACCCTGAGCTTATAAAAATGACTACAGGGCTCTGGGTGCAAGGGTGAGGGGGGTCTGGGGCTCAGGTTGTGTCCTCGTTGATCCTTCCAGTCAAGGAAAAGGGCCCGGGGAGCAGGTGGATCCTGCAGATCAACACCTGGCTGCACAGGTGGTGTCACCAGCAGGGCTTTGGCTTCTTCAACCATGGATGGTCTTCCAAGAAGGGTTGTTGGGAAGAGATGGGCAGACAGGCTCGCTAACCTAGTGAGGAGGGCTTTAAACTAGGTTTGTCAGGGAGTGGAGACCAAAGCCCTGAGGTAAGTGTGGTAGCAGGAGACCTAGAGGAAGAGTAAGCAGTAAGGGGCAATAGGGGCAGTGCTCTCATACTTCCTTAGAAATCAGGGCAATCAACTAGTTACCTTGGGTGTCTGTACACAAATGCACAGAGCCTGGGAAACAAGCAGGAAGAACTGGAAGTCTTTGCACAGTCATGGCACTATGATGTGACTGGAATAATAGAGACGTGATGGGAGATCACATGACTGGAGCACTGCCATGGATGGGTACAGACTGTGCAGGAAGGACATGCAGGGGAGAAGAGGAGGAGGAGAAGAAGTTGCACTTTATGTAAAAGAACCATTTGATTGCTCAGAGCTCCAGTATGAAACTGGAGATAGGCTTGTTAAGAGTCTCTGGGGTAGAGTCAGGGGGACAGCAACAAGGGTGATGTCATGGTGGGGGTCTGCTATTTACCACCAGACCAGGAAGAGCTGGTGGATGAGGCTTTCTTCAAACAGCAAGTGGAAGTTTCCCAGTCACAAGGCCTGGTTCTCATGGGAGACTTCAATCACCTTGACATGTACTGGGAGAGCAACACAGCAGTGGACAGGCAATCCAGGACGTTTTTGGAGAGTGAAGGGGACAACTTCCTGGTGCAAGTGCTGGAGTGGTCAACTAGGGACAATGATTTTCTTGATGTGCTGCTTACAAACAGGGAAGAATTGGTGGGGAATGTAGTAGTGGATGGCAACTTAGGCAGCAGTGACCACGAGATGATTGAGTTCAGGATCCTGAGGAAAGAAAGGATGGAGAACAGCAGAGTAAGGACCCTGGACTTCAGAAAAGCAGACTTTGCCTTGCTTAGAAAACCCATGGGCAGGATCCCCTGGGAAGCCAGTTTGAGGGGGAGAGGAGTCCAGGAGAGCTGGCTGTGCTTTAAAGAAACCTTACTGAGAGTGCAGAAACAAACCATCCCGATGTGCAGGAAGACTAGCAAGTATGGCAGAAGACCAGCTTGGCTTAGCAGGGAGCTTTTCAGTAAACTAAATCACAAAAAGGAAGCTTTTAACAAGTGGAAATTTGGACAAACAACTAGGGAAGAGTATAAGAGCATTGCTTAGGCATGCAGGGATGAAGTTAAGAAGATCAAAACACAACTGGAGTTGCAACTACCAAGAGATGTGAAGGGGAACAAGAAGGGTTTCTATCAGTATGCCAGTAGCAAGAGGAGGACCAGGGAATGTGTGGGTGCCTTACTGAATGGGGGAGGCAACCTTGTGAGAGAGGAAAAGGCTAAAGTGCTCAGTGCCTTTTTTGCCTCAGTCTTCACAGGCAATGTCCGCTTCCAGACTAATACACCCGGCAGCACAGTTAGGGGAGAAGGTGAGCAGCCCTCAGTGATGAAAGCTCAGGTTAGGGACTATTTAGAAAAAGCTGGATGTGTACAAGTCCATGGGGTCAGATGGGATCCACCCAAGGGTGCTTAGGGAGTTGGCTGATGTGTTTGCAGAGCCATTGGCCGTCGTTTTTGAAAAATCATGGCAATCAGGAATGGTCCCTGGCTGATTGGAAAAGGGCAAACATAGTGCCCATATTTAAGAAAGGGAGAAAGGAAAACCCAGGGAACTACAGACCAGTCAGCCTCACCTCAGTCCCTAGAAAAATCATGGGGAAGATCCTCAAGGAATCCATTTCTAAGCACTTGGAGAAGGTGATTAGGAACAGTCAGCATGGATTCACCAGGGGCAAGTCATGCCTGACCAACCTGATTGCCTTCTACGATGAGGTGACTGGCTCTGTGGATGTGAGGAAGACTGATGGATGTGGTCTACCTTGACTTTTTAGCAAGGTTTGTATGGTCTCCCAGAACATTCTTGCAGGCAATCTAAGGAAGTCTGGGCTGGATGAATGGACTGTCAGGTGGATTGAAAACTGGCTGGAGCATTGGACTTAAAGGGTAGTAATCAATGGCTCAATGTCTAGTTGGCAACTAGTATCAGGTGCAGTGCCCCAGGGATTAGTCCTAAGCCCGGTTTTGTTTAACGTCTTCATCAATGACTTTGATGATGGCTTAAAGTGCACCCCCAGCAAATTTGCAGTTGACACGAAGCTGGGGGGGAGTAGTAGATATGCCAGAGGGTAGGGCTAGGATTCAGAGACTTAAGAAATGGGAGGATTGGGCCAAAAGCAATCTCATGAGGTTCAATAAGGACAAGTGCAAAGTCCTGCACTTAGGACAGAACAATCCCATGCACCGCTATAGGCGGGGGGCTGGCTGGCTGGGCAGCAGCTCTGCACAAAAGGACCTGGGGGTTACAGTGGACAAGAAACTGAATATGAGCCAGCCGTGTGCCCTTGTTGCCAATAAAGCTAACGATATGCTGGACTGTATTGGTAGGTGTGTTGCCAGTAGGTCAAGATAAGTGATTATTCCCCTCTATTCAGCACTGGTGAGGCCACATCTGGAGTACTGTGTTCAGTTTTGGGCCCCCCACTACCAAAAGGATGTGCACAAATTGGAGAGCCCAGTGGAGGGAACAAAAATGGTGAGGGCTGTGGCACATGGCTTAGGCGGAGAGGCTGAGGGAAGTGGGTTCATTTAGTCTGGAGAAGAGAAGACTGAGGGGGGATTTAATAGCAGCCTTCAAGTACCTGAAGGGGGGTTCAAAAGAGGAGGGAGCTAGACTGTTCTCAGTGGTGGCAGATGACAGAACAAGGAGCAATGGTCTCAAGTTGCCACCAGGGAAGTTTAGGTTAGATATTAGGAAGGATTTTCTCACTAGGAGGATAGTAAAACACTGGAACAGGTTACCCAGAGAGGTGGTGGGAGCTCCAATCTTGGAGGTTTTCAAGATCTAGCTAGACAAAGCTTTGGCTGGGATGATCTAATAGGGGTTCATCCTTGCTTTGAACTCCCAATGTCCTTTCCAACTCTCATTTTCTATGAGTCTATGATTAATTTGATCCAGTATGGAACTTCTTATGGGCTGCCCTTCATATGAGCTCCTTGCTGTCCATATAAGCTCACAACTCAGGGGAACATTGCTGTTTCTCAAGAGAGGAGGATTTAAGTCCCTCCTGGCAGTTATGTGAGCCATCATCTGCTAAAGTCCTGCCTTGCTTTGTGCAGAGATGAGAACAGGCATATTGGAAGCATGGACCAACCACTCAGTTCTAAAGCACTAGAACTGGGAAACAGGATTGAGAAAACCCAATGTGATAAATTAAGCAGTCAAACCTCTTAGGCTTAGTTTAGCTCCCCAGGATGTTCTCATTCAGCTGAGAGCATCACAGGGAGGTGGGTCATTTCATACCTCTGAACCTCTTTGGCCATGTCCAGATGAACATGAATGTTTGGTTCCCTGGGGACAGGTAGCAACGGCACACCTTGCATTGCAGCTATTTGTCTCTGGGGAATACCTATGCAATAAGTGCTTTGGCATGTGGCAGTTTATCCCTAGGGGCTGTAGGGAAGGCTGGGGCCAGCACTGTTCTGGCCCTAGTAGCCTTACCTGGAGCTGCAGCTGTGTTGATCTTGCCGTGTGGAGTGTGGCCGGCAGCTGGAGCGCATCTCTGGTTAGCCCAGCTTGGCTCTTCAGCCACACGTGCTGCCCACGTGCGTGCTGCTCCAGTTTTTTTTCAGGTTTTTTTTAACCCTGTCTATCCAGGGATCAAAATAATGTGGACAAAAAGCCCAGAGCATAAGGCACTCAGAATTGATTGAGTTGGTCTAATATATCAGATTTACCCAAAGAACCTTATCTGCCTATGTCCTTAGACCAGCACGGCTACAACCTTGAGACATGGGAGTTCATATCTAATGATTCACACACTCCTCTTCTCCTTTCCACAAAGCAAGTGTAGAAAACTATGTGCAAAGTATCCTATGTGAATGTAACATTTTTGTTGTGTATTCTTTTCACAATGGGAATAGATAACTATATCAGTTTTCATTTTGCTGTGAAATCAAATGCTTTGGGATGAGGCTTTTTTGTTTGATTGAAATACCTGAATTAAGAGGGACTTAGTAGATAATTAGAATTGTACCTGGGACCTACTGCTGCCAGTTCCATTCAAAAGAGACAGTGTTCATCTTATTGCTGTTGTATTCTCTCCTGCAGTTTTGATCAAACTGAAAAAGAATAACCAGCGCTGTGCTGTCAAGTCTCAGTTTGTGCAGTCCATCTGCCTGCCAGAAAGCAGCATGACCTTCCCTGATCAACACAGATGTCAGATTGCTGGATGGGGACACAGGCATGAGAGTGAGTTAAATGACAGATCTGATGTATAAATCACAACTAAAATATAGCGACCTAAGGATTTTTTACAGTTTCAGCTCTTATTTGGCAGACTGTGGACCAGAGGCCATAGCTTACGTAACTGTTTCTTGAAGATGACTCTGGCTGTGTGCAAGCGGATTTAGCAGTGCAGCAAAGGCCTTGCCTGTTTCTCAGTCTGGGGACTCTGGTTATGAGAAAATTTTCATTGCTTGAAATGATTTTGGGAGAGACAGCTTTACAGGCATTCAGCCTACCCTTCTCCCCTGTTTCTTGCATCTTCCTGAGACTAGAGTGATTCCAGTCTAGGGAAAGTGTGGGGAACAGCAGCTTCTCCAGTTGTCCCATTCCTGGGGAGCCTGGCGCAGTAGGGCAAAGCCCCCATCCGCACCTCACGCTAGAGCCTCTGGTGTGAGGAGCAGGCAGAAAATTTGTGCTGCTACTTTTTCTGTTTGGCTCTTGGTGTTCCCAGTGCCTGGGAACTGAGTAGGAGCAGTGCTGCAAGCCCCCTGCCCACGTCTCACACTGGAGGCACTGGGATGTGAGAAGCCAGGGGGACCCGGGTGTTTGGAAGGGATGGGAGTCTTTTCTGGAGTCTTTTCCCAGCTTGAGGACTCCTGGTCCCTTGGGGGCATTCACCTGAGGGTAGTGTACTAGAAGTCATTCTCCAGGGAGAAACTCTCTCTGGAGCCACTTCTACGGGGTTAGAGTTGGGAGATTTTTCTCCCAGAACTGCCAGTTTGGTCCTGGAGAAAAACGTGAACTTTTGTACACTTTTGATGTCTACTGGGAGAACAATAATTCTCCTGAGACGAATGTAACACCTGCACATGGCCTGTGTTGCAGCTGGGTCCTCTGTTTCAGTCTGCAAGCAGCCAGCCCCTAGGGAAACCAGACTAGGGTCTTTAGATTGATCCATTTGTCTAATTATATTGAAAACCAAACAGCACACACTGAGCACTGCATCCTACCACCAGTATTACATTACATCATTTTTTAAATAAAAACTCAGCCGTATTCATATTGGCAGACGGCACTGAATTTGGATGATTAAAAAAGATTCAGAAGGCTAAAGCCAACCTGCAAATTGAGCAGAAGTAATTAGATCAGTGGTGGCCACTGGAGATGGTGCTGGGACATGTGATAGCAATAAGTGCAAATTCCTGCGTTAAAGGATGGGAAATGCAAATACAAAATATGAGAGATTATTACCATGCACCTACAGCTATTGCACCAACTCAAATATATTTTGGTGTCTCTAGCTGTTTTAATATTGGTCTAATAATTCAGAAAGCACACGCTTTATCACATCAGGTGCCTAAAACCTGAGACTCCTACAACCCACAACAACTTTTGAAAAAGTGTAGTCTTTAATTTGTTTCTTGTGACTTCTGAGGAAAATGTGCAATCTGATTTCAGAGATTAGGTCATGTAGTATAGCAGAATAATCACTGTCTTCAGAAGAGACCCGCAATAAATTCACTTTACAGTTTATTGTAAAGAATACTTCCACCTAAGTTACTTCACACCCAAAGGATTTTCCTCTATCTGTATATTTCTTTAAAGATGCATCCAATTATTCAGATGTTTTGCAAGAAGCATTGATTCCAATTCTGCCTGAGGACAAGTGCCGAAGTGCTGAAATTTATGGAACTGAAATCAGTGAGAACATGTTCTGTGCAGGTTACTTTGATAGCAAATCCGATGCCTGTCAGGTAATACTATGACTGACTACTTGAATGTGAATTATGTGCATAGATGTATGTGTAAGAAATGTTACATTAGCAGAATTTTCACTGTTAATAATCATTTTTGTGTGCTTTATTTTATCAAGCTTGCTCTTTTGGTTCCATGACATCTTGGCTATGGGTGAAGGTATAGATTCGCTATAGTAACATACCAACCCATTTTAAAAATTAAAGTATATATTCCTGGATAGAAGACTGAATTTTGTTCTTATCTATTCATTTTGATGAAACAATTTGCTGCCCTTCTTGGAGACCATTTTGGGGGCAGTTGGCAATTTGCCCACTTTTGACAGTAAGCTTAGTGGCAGGAAACATCTGGAGCAGTGGTTTTCAACCTGTGGTCCATGGAGCCCTGGGGGTCTGCAGGCTATGTCTAAGGCAGCCTGTGGGTTGCAACCCAAAAGTGGGTTGCAAGAATATTTCAAAGGGTTCTGAGCAAGTGCCAGAAAAACGCATGAAAGCATGGGTTTCCCCTTGCAGGCTGGCAATGCTCCAGCCCGCAAGCGGCTGCTTGGGGTGTGGCCAGCACACAGCCTGGGGAGCAGGGTCGTGGGAGCAGCCCCAGCAGCTGGATGAAGGTAAGTTTATGGGGAGCGGGGGTTGGAGGGCCAGGGCTTGGGGATTGTTGGTGGGGGGTGCAGTGTAGTGTGTGTGTGTGGAGGGAATGGGTATTCTGGTGGGGCAGATACCTGCTGGCACTGGGGAAAGGTGGCTGGGTGCCAAGGTTGTGGCAGGGCGGGGGAGAGAGGGGGGAAGGTGGGGGACTGTGGCTCGGGCACTGGCAGGGCCAGGGAGGTGTGGTTCGGAACAGGTCATTGATCTTTGCAAATGGGTCCCAGTACAAAAAAGGTTGAGAACTGCTGGTCTAGGGATCCACAAAAGTTGACTATGATCAATCAAAAGTATGTGACTACCCACACTTACAATTCAAAAGGGCCCAAATCTCCATTTGAAATCTCCAATGTGGTCTGTACTACCATTCAGAATTTTTTAGGGGTCTGCAGATGAAAAAAGGTTGAAAACCACTGTTCTAGAGACATGGATTCTAGTGCTATACTGCATTCATAAGTTGAAGTCCTTATCAGTAAATCACTTGCTCATTTTTTCCTTGCTTGCTTTATAATACAGCACTGAGTGTGGTCCAAGTAGAAACTGTGATAGCTACTAATTACTGCAAAAACTCTAGTTAGCCTTAGTTTTTCCTTAATACATGTTGTGTTTCTTTTATCAAGTTTATCCCTTGGTATCTATTAAGACTTCTAGAGTAAGGGCAGAATTCAGTTACCATTTATGAAATTTTTCAGCTGCATAAGTGGTCTTTTTGGCATATCAGCACAGTTTGTAATTCCAATATCTTTGCAGTGTGGATATGTAAGCCTCCATTCAGCTTCTTTGCATGCTTAGTAGGCTATGCAGACGCATGTAAGTTTGCCTGCCTTTTATAACTTATGCATGTAAATTATAAAATTGTACCTATGACTACAGAGGGTCCACCCATATTTTAGCCCCAGCAGCTGAATGGTTGGGGTACTTACCAAATAAGCACTTACCTATAAGCTGGGTTTACAGACCCCCTAATTCAGGGAGGCTTTGAAGCTGTGTTCCCCTGACTTTCTAGCACAGCGCACTAGCCACCATGCTGCATGTTAAGCATTGTCTAATGCTCTCTCCAGCCTTTCTTTTGAGGCTGACACCTGGGCAGCTAAGAGAGTGAGGTACATGGGGCCAGAAGGAAACAAATATCCTAGAGTACAGCTTCCTAACTTTTTCCTCAGCCTGACCACATTTAAATATTGGGAATTTTTTGCGACCCCAAAATGATATAGACAAGATCAACGAGTCATAAATATGGCATTACAATGTTTGTGGTCTTTATATTTTTCATTTAAAATTATTTAAACTTCTTTTTAGATTTAAAAAACAACATTGAATACAAAGTCTAAAAAAGCTATTACATGCGTTTATTTGACATTTATTTCAATTGCTTTAACTGTGGATTATATTTACTCTGCTGCCATACAGTTAAACAACCTTAGATGTCACGGTTGCTAAATTGAGACTTAAAAGTATATAATATACAGAAATTATACAGGAAACTAGACTATCATTAATGTTCACTGCTCATGCTGCTATGCTTGCTCAATACAACCATCTCTCTAAACTCCCACTAAAAATAAAGCAATACAAACTGAGAAAAGAAAAGAAGAGGAATGCATCATACTCGTATTTGTGTATTTATAAACAGGAAGTGTATTCATCATAACTGGTCAACACTGTCGAGCATCTTTGTGACCTCGTGAGCCCAAATGGGGTCACAACCCCAAGGCTGGAAACCACTGCTCTAGAGGTTGCATGTCTCAGATGGATGCTATTCTAGAAGGACAAGGCTTGGTGTTGAGTCTGGATCCTTGTTCCCAGCGGGATAGAAACTGTATTTCTCTTCATCCTTTTTATCCAAGTAAATTCAGGGTACAATCGTTGAGTTCAAAGGAAGGGTTGGAGGGGGACTGAGAAATGCCTAACTACTCAATTTGAATAATGCCTACCTCCATCTCCTTTTTTACCAAGACTTATGTTCATGTATACGCTTACATAGCCATATGATTAGTTGCCTGGACAGTGCATAACCTACTAAGTATGCACAAGATACGTGTACATGCTTATGTGTACACACTGCAGGAGTAACGACATTATAAACTGTGTATTAGAGGCTGCACACCACTTGCATGGCTAGAAAACTGCCATTAAGGGGTCCTTACAGATGTATAAAATGACCAAAACATCACTTTAAACTCAGGGTGTTCCAGCGCCAAGCCCCACACAGGCCCAGAAGAATGTTGCTTCAACCCAGTTCGCCCGACATCTATAAAGATCTAGTGCTTTTGTGGGGCTTTTTGGTGCTTTTATCTACTAGCTGAATGAATCAACTTTAGTTAAAAGTGTCAAAAAGCCCCACTGATACACCAGATCTTTACAGATGTTGGGTGAGCTGGGTTGAAGTAACATGCTGCTTCTTCTGGTAAAGAGTGTGTGGTTTTTTTTTTTAACATCTGCAATCAGCCAAGGTGCACAAAGATTAAATGAATTCTACCCCAAGGGACTAATCAAACAGCATGTTCTGCTTGACTTTGATTTTTCTTGGAGATAAGTTTTTTTCTTTACATTTTTATCAGTGCAATGACACCAAAACTAAAACTGCTTTTGAATGGCGTTTCTTAGATGTAAAGAGTAATGAATGAGGTTTTGAGAAGTAAATTAATCTTCTCAGAACTTGAACTTCATCTGATGCACTGTGGGTCACTGAAACATTTTCATGTAACAGCCTCAAAACTTCTCCTCTCCACTTCGATCTCAGAGAATTTCCTGATGGCAAAATATATATTTCTTATATTTTGTTTCAAATTGCCAAGGAATGATGGTTCCTTTCATTAATACTACTGACCAAGAAGATAAAAGGTTTTATTTTCAGTTCTGACAATAGAAATGGTAGAGGTTTTTTCTTTCTTTTTAAAAACTGATATTCTTACGGGATGATTGCAAAGTTTGAATACTTCATAACATGCCTGGAGTAATGTCACAGCAGACATAATATTAGCATATTGTATCTGAAAATATTTAAAGACCCTTATAGCCAAAATAAAAAAAATATACAGTTCCAAATGTTCAAATGGGATATCCAAAATTTGAGAGCGAGATATAGAACTTCAAAATCATGTTTGCATAAAGCAGATTTCTGCATACCTACAGGTATGATTTGTGAGCACAACTAGCTCACTCGCATCCAGAAATGTTGCTATAATGGAGGTAATTTGAAAAGTGTTGACCTGAGTCCGCTCCCACTGATGACAAAGCTTCCATTGTCGTTAGTGGGAACCAGATTGGGCACTTGTGCCTTTAGGCTGGGATTTCAAAAGCATTCACTGCCAAGTATTTCTGACACTCTGGTTATCACTGAGTAAAATTAATATTAAAATGCTGAATTTTAACATACAGTTTTATATTTCAAAAGGTTGTTTTAAAAATGTTCTTCACAGAAGCACTGATTTACTAAATTTGCAATCTATTGTTACTTATCTTTTTAACTAGTGTTTACTTAGCCTTTGCTACCAGAACTGTATGAAGTTTTCAGCACAGGCAGTACATGGTATGCAGTAGAGTTTTGAACGAAGTGAAATATTTATCGTTTATCATTTATAGTATCATAGTACTTAGGGACGGAAGGGACCTAAACAGATCATCAGGTCCGATCCCCTGCCCTGGGCAGGAATGGGTGCTGGGGTCATATCACTCCAGCCAAATATCTGTCCAGCCTCCTCTTGAAGACCCTCAGGTTAGGAGAGAACACCACCTCACTGGGGAATCCATTCCAGAGCCTGGCAGCTCTGACTGTAATGTCTCCTGATGTCTAGCTTGAACCTTCTAACAATTTGTGGCCGTTATGCCTGGGGGCACAGAGCCTCCCCCAATTCCTGCTGGTCCCCGCTGGTGAGTTTGTAAACAGCCACCAGGTCCCCTCTCAGCCTTCTCTTGTTGAGGCTGAACAGGTTCAGGCCCTTTAGCCTCTATTTGTAGGGCCTGCCCCTCTGCCCCTTGACTATGTGAGTGGCCCTCCTCTGGACCCTCTCAATGCTAGCCACATCCCTCTTGAAGTGCGGCTCCCAGAAGTGGATGCAGTACTCCAACTGTGGCCTGACCAGCGCTGCAGAGGGGAAGGATCACCTCCCTGGACCTGCTTCTGATGCATCTGTAGATGCACGACAAGGTGTGATTAGCCTTACTGACCGCTTCCTTGCATTGGTGGCTCATGTTCATCCTGGAGTCAGCAATGACTCCAAGATCCCTTTCTGCCACTGTGTTGACAAGAAGGGTGTTCCCCAGCCTATAGGTGTGTTGCTGGTTCCTTCTCCCTAGATGCAGCACCTTGCACGTGTCTGCGTTGAATTCCATCCTATTTAGAAATTATTGTTGAAGAAGGTTAGAGCAGGGGTGTCAAATTCCCCCTGTACCGAACAAAAGTGGTGCGCAAGAGGCCGTGCTCATGGCACAACCCTCCCTCCTTGTGTGCTACTGAGAGCCATATCTAGCTGGGTCCTAGATTCTGCAGCAGGTCCCAGTCCCTTGCAGCCCTGCCTCCAAATCCCCCGGCCTGTCAGCAGCCCAGCTGGGTCAGATCTACTCTGCAGGCTGTATAGTTTCATAGTTGTTTGGGACTGGAAGGGACGTGTGAAACCCCTGGTTTAGAGAAACTGGATCTTTCATTCTCACAAGTTAGTTAGTCATTCTTTAGGGATGTCCCTACTTCATAACATTAAAAATCATTATCTACCATGTTTTTAGCATTTTCCTTAATTTTTACACAGGGAGATTCTGGTGGAGCTCTGGCCTGCGAAAAAGATGAAATCACTTACCTCTATGGAATTATCAGCTGGGGAGAAGGATGTGCCAGGTTCAATAAGCCTGGAGTTTATACCCGAGTGACCAAATACACGGACTGGATAAATGAGTGGATAAGACCCCCTAAGCCCCAATAGCAGAACTTCTGTGTTGTACATCACAGATCCCAAAAGCGTTTTGAATGTGGTTGTAATGCTATGAATATTGTGACCTACAGTAATGTATAAAAGGTCCTAATAATTCTTAGCAATTATAAACTGTACTATTAATAAATAAGCCTAACTGATCTGGTGTCAATAAACCGTATTTTTTTTAACTCAAATTTCATGACAATGGATAGCTTTGATAATGAGATGCAGATCCTTTCACCTTTAACTCATTAGTTTAATATATCCAGTTTGGTGTTTTCCAAAACATGACAATGTGCTATCTGCTTGATGGGTCTACATGAAATGACTGAGTTGGGTTGGTTTCTGTTCAGTTCCTGCTGGAAGAACATGACAGCTCAAAACCTACCATCACAGTTGGCATCCTTGTTAGTCACAGGATATGGTTTTGAAGTATAGGGACCAAATGAGGATAGGGACTGAAATACCTACACAGCTTTTTGAGGTGGTCCCTCGCTCCATGTTCTTGCTAGCTGGCAGACCATTACAGTGAACTGCAGCTGTTGGCTCCCAACTATTCTGTGGAAAAAGACTTGGGTTCCATTAGGGCAAAGTGTTTAAGGCACATGTTTACATACCAGTTGTTTTACAGTTAAGCCCGTGCTTCAGTGTTTTGCTGACTAATGATGGATTTAAGCATGTGCTTAAAATTAAGCACAATTCCAGGCTTTACTGAAGTAGGGCCTTAATTGCTTAGTTTAACAGCTCTTAAGAGCAACACTTTTACTATTAGAAAACAAAAAATCCATCAGGCTGCTTTCATTGACTAGAAATTTTGGGAAGACCATGTCACTTGCTGCTCTATGCTGAATCTTATGGTGTAAACGCCTCAACTCAATGAAGAGTGCTAACATCCTGTGCACTTTTTGCCTGGTAGTTTTTTAATGATCTCACGTTGTTGTACCAATGACTATTCCACTGTTTTGGTACTTGAGGTAAAGTTGGTTCTATATTTTATTTAAAATAACCCAACAGATGGCTTGTCATAAGTCTCATAGAAATTGCCTTGGGATTTAATGATATCATAATCATAAACCACTTACGCTTCACTGTCACACTGTATGAATGATCATTGGAGCCATCAGTGAAATTATTATAATATACAGCCAGAACAATGACTGTTTACTCTGCTATCCTAACAAAAGGCAGAATTTGATTTGACATTAGAGAACTGTAATTCTCTGAACAGTCATCTGAATGGCAAATTATGGTTTTTTATAAATGGAACTTTTTATTATGTTAGTTATACCAACTCTGAAATCCTGAATGCTAAATCAAACAGTTGTTAGGAAGCTTTTGGCTGCGGCAGTAAATATTTTCTGAGGGTTTTTTTCCATCTTGTTTCTAGCAAGTATGTTTTTCATAATCTGGCATTTTAACATGGTGATTGGATACGTGCATGTTATTGACCATACAAATAATCTATTTCATATTGTTTGATGGTTCTGACAGTACTAGAATGGGTTTCTTAGATCCAAGAATTTTTTTTTTTAAATCAGAAGGATACTTTGTATGGAAATCCTCCCATCCAAGAAATATAATTTTGTACGGTATAAAAATGCAAATATTTAAGCAAGATGAGTGTTGTAAATTGTTCAATATTTGCCCATGAAAGCAGACGCTCCAGTCAGATGCCATGCCAAGAGCTCATGTGTGGCACAATAGAAGGAGGAATGCAACTGAACTGCTGCACCCCCTGGGTCTGCCCCAGCCAGTGCCTTCTCTCAGTGGGCTCAGTGGCAGCAGAAACCTGATGTTCATGAGGCTGGTGTTGCTCCGCCATCAGAAGGAAGGGTTTCTGTGGCCACCAGGGAACTATGAGTATGGACACGTCTAGTTTTGTCAGCAGAACTTAGATTCTGCCTGCTAACTGTGTACTGTATAACGGACCCTAATTAATACACTGATTATTGAACTAAATCTAAGAAAATCAGTAGCATAACTCAGTTTATTAATTGTAGCTGCCAGTGGTTAAAATTAAGTGAGCTTTTCTTCTTCATTATCTTAGGTAGAGCCTTTGTAAGGAAAAGAGGATTGTCTTTGGTTTTTTGTCTTTCATAGATTTCATAGACATTAGGGCTGGAAGGGACCTCGGGAGATCATCAAGTCCAGC
>NW_017728948.1:17034427-17037967 GCF_001723895.1 Crocodylus porosus
TTTTTTTTTTTTTTTATCCCGTTTGGTGGGCCCTTTTAAACTACGTGCATGCGCAGTGGGCCTGCGCATCTTTAGTCATCAGTAATTTGTTTAATACCATTTTTAAAGTTTCCATGCAGGTTGGGAGAGAAATTTTGAGTTCTTGTCTATTTGGGGAAGGTGTGTTTATGCAGTTATGACTCCACTGTATTCCAAGGCTTTGAATAAAGAAGGTAATACTTACTTCTCTAATGGAAATAAGTTGCGTGATAAATCCTAGGATTGCTTTTGCTTTTGCAAGGTTGCATTACATTGGTGGCTCAAAATTAATTGATCTTGTGATCAGTTAATACAATCAGATCTTTTACTTTCTCTGTCATTTCCAACTGATGAGCCATTGGATCAAAAGCGGACAATTACTTGGGTCCACAGAGCACATAGGGAGTTTTGATGAGCTGTCAAGGGCTGGGTCAGCACCTGCCCCCCATAATGGCTCACCAAAACTCCCTAAACAGCTGATTCCATCCATCTGCGCACGCAGGTCCTGGCCACCACTTACTGTTTGGGTTCTGTGGGCTGCTGCCACTTAGCCAGGGATTCTAGCCTTGGCCCTGTATGCCCATCCCGCTCTTGGGTACCACTCCCTGCCCATCTGCAGCCCCATCTTGGCTGAACGCAGAGCAGAGCCACACAATCTGTTCCTAACATGTTCTTGTGACAGGCACCAATTTCACGGGCCAGGGCCCAGGGCAGAGCTGTGATCTGCTCCCCACACATTCCTACCTGTGGAACCAGTGCCCATTGCAGGGGCGTGCAGGGACCAGATTTTGGCTCTGTTTCTTGCTTGGTCATGACTGGACCAAGCAGGCAGGGCTGGGATTCCTGGCTAAGTGGTGGGAGCCTGCAGAACCCAAACAGTAAGCGGCAATTTCATGGCTGATGGGACTAGGTGCCAGGAGCTGAAGGGCCCCAGAGCCAGCAGAACGCAAAGGGCTCCTGCCAGCTTTGCAGTCTTGGCAGGCAATCAGGCTCTTTCTGCAGATTTCCTGACTCCTGGTGCTGAGCATTAGCTCAGCTGATGCTAGGTTAGCATCAGCCTAGTCAGAATGGCGCTGGGAGGGAGACCTAAGTGGGCGTTTGCAGCCATTTGCAGCCCTGGGTGTGGCTAGAATGAGCAGGGGATGGCAACAAAGGGCTGGGTGGAAGCAGAGCTTGGCAGCATGTTGAGGTTTGGGA
Source organism: Crocodylus porosus (assembly GCF_001723895.1). Lineage (NCBI taxonomy): Eukaryota > Metazoa > Chordata > Crocodylia > Crocodylidae > Crocodylus > Crocodylus porosus. The sequence goes on from NW_017728948.1 coordinate 17,035,643, forward strand.
GGTGGAGGAGCGGGGCAGGGCTGCGTGTGGCACATCAGGTGGCAAGTGCCGAGTGGTAGCCAAAGGGGTGTGCTGTAGATGACACACAGTATGCATGATTGGGAATAGCAGCTCCATGAATGCAGCCAGTCATTGCTGGGCTCCTGTCTCCTGGTGCCTGGTGCAAGATCTTGTCCTTTAGTCTGTCAGGTACTGATGCTCCCTCTGATCGCTGGGGCAGTAGGGCAGGAGCGGCTGTCTTGGTGCTGAAGCTGTGACTCAGAAGCCAGCAGCTACCTTCATTCTCTTGGCAGGCAAGTCTAGTGCTGTGGGGCATCCAGACCTGGCCTGCCCCCTGTGCCTGAGCTGGGAGGGACCTGCCCAAGGACATGCCGCAGGCCAGACAAAATCCTTCCACGGTCCAGATTTGGCGCACAGGCCCTATTTTGTTCTTCCTTGTTTTAGATTATGCTAGAAATTCTTGTTAGTAGTACCTTGTTGAATGATTACACTCCACTCATTTGCTGTTTCTGCAGTTATTAGTGTCATCCATTTTTATAACATATTCTCAATTTCCTTTGTATTGAAAATGCTACCCCCCCCATCCCCAGTTTTCATCAGCACAGCAGCATTTTGTGCCAAGGTCATTAATAAAACTATTAAGTAAGATAATTTTCAAGAATGATTCTTAAGGAGCATCTCTAGAAGTTTCCCTCCAGTCTGACAAGTTTTCTTTTTGGCTTAACCTGCCGTTAGTTTCCTCTTTGTCAGTTCCTCACCCAGGTTAAAGTTCTGGTACTGATTTCCATCTTCCTCATCTTAACTAATAATTTTCCATAATAATGAAAGATCTTGGGTTAATCTGGTACCATTTACTTTTGCTACCATTTACAGGTTCATCACATTTTCCATTTACCACTATATTAATTTCCTTTCCTTTGAACTTTGTTCTAAAGCTTGTTTGAGAGGTCAGAATAACAGGGATGGGGTTGACCAAATCACTTTTTCCCATTTTCTTAAGTATAGTTACTAAATTTACTGTTCTCTTGTGGTTCAGTGCCACCCCTGATTTGTCAGTTTATTAAAAATGTTTGTTACCAGACTAGCAATTTCATGTGCCAATTCTTTCACAGTACCTTGGGATGGAGATTATTTTGTCCTACTTGAGCTCATTAATTTCTTTGCGATTTGCTTCTCTCATGTCTCATCCTATAAATTTAAAGCACCTAGCATGTTTTTTTGGGGGCATGGGGGGGTAGGGGATTGATGGGGGCCTTATTCAGAAGCACAAATGACACTTAACTACTTAATTTGACTCTAGTTAGGTGTTTAAACTGCTATTTTGTACCTTTCAAAAATCTCCTCCTCTGTAAATAATTAAGATAGTATTTGCAGGCTGCCACGAACATCACCTCCTACATTAAAACGTCTGCTTAGACTTTCCACCAAAAATCACCTCCAAATTCAGCAGAAACATGAGAAGCTTTAGTTCCCCAATGAAATTAATTTGACAAAGTTTGGATGTGTGGAGGTGACAGTGAAAGTTGGTTATCAGTAGAAAAACCTTGCCAATTCATGTAGGTCTTTAGTTATATACTAGCCAGCTGCCCATCAAAAATGTTGGGGGAGGGGGAAGGGGAGCAGCCGGGGACAGTGGCCTGCATCTAGTCCTGCTCCTCCCCCCCCCCTTCAGGGCCAGGCCCAGTGTCCCTCTCTCCACTGGCTGCTTCAGGGCTGGGGCCAGGTTGCCCCCCTCATCTGTTCTGTTGCTGCTACCTGCAATACTGGGGGGGCTGGCCAGTGGTGCTGGCCTTGCCCTGCCCACTGTCCTCTCTGTTTTTGTGGCCTGCAGGGAGTAGAACGGACAGGGCCAGTGCTGCTGGCCCTGCCCACCCCTCCGTCTGCTCCATTGCTGTCGCCTGCAGGGTTGGGGGGCCGGAGCCAGCGGTGCTGGCCTTGCTGTGAGGGGACGGGGCCAGTGCTACCAGCCCATCTGCTCTGTCGCCGGCTGGGGGTGGGTGGGGATAGAGGCCCTGGGCCAGGCTCGCTCCCCCCACCCTCGACCCCGGGGCTGGTGGGGACAGAGCCCAGCATCCGGCCCTGTACCCCCAGTCCCATTGTCTGGCCCCACCCCCCAATTTGGGCCTGCCCCTGTTCCCCTGCACCCCCCCACATTGCTTTGGGCTTGATCCCATTCCTCCCCCGGTAGTTTGGGTTTGGGGCCGCTTTCCCTGTCCCCCCTTGCCGTGGTGGCCCCACCCCCATTCCCCCCCATGCTGCCATCTCCTCCATGGAGCAGGGGGGAAGGGCCACTCCCCCTTTGCTCCACTCTGCCAGGGGCTGGGC
>NW_017728948.1:17038067-17039611 GCF_001723895.1 Crocodylus porosus
CCCAGCGCCCCCCCAACCTCCACTCTGGGGCAAGGCCCATTCCCCCTCGCCCTTCCCACCTCTGTTTCAGGGCCGGGCCAGGCTCCTTCACCTCTGCGGTATTGGCCTGGGTCTGCTGCTCCCCCCCCACATTGGGAGGGAGCAGCACAGGACAGAGAGGGGGTGAGGCCAGTGGTGCAACCTCAAAGGAGCAAGAAGGGTGCTCTGCTGGCCTCGCCCTCCCATTCCGTCTGCTCTGTTGCTGTCACCTCCAGGGACCAGGACTGGCCTTGCCCCCCTCCCCGCTTACTTAATCAGATGCTGTGATCAGCCACTTACAAAAACTTACACATCTCTGATTTAGTTAATCTGCTGCGTGCATATCTACCTTGCCTCTTGTTCAGAGCAGGCTTTAGGGAAAATGGCACCCTGGCTGAGCTTGTATTTTGGTGTCCCATCTCCCTTGCCACCTCTCCCCACCTCCCCCCCATGGGCAGAGGCAGGCAGGCAGAAGCGCTGAATGCAGTCCAGCAAGGAGGTAGAGCAGCATGGTGTGCCAGCCTCTGGATCTGTGGTTACTCTCAGGCAGTGATTCTCAGTCAGAGTGCGGTGGAACCAGGGGGTGCCCTGGGATCCTTTCAAACCTATCAGCCATTTCTGCCTTTGTGCTCTAGCACAGCGTTTCTCTTAAGTGGGTCACAAGAATATACACAAGGGTTATGAATAAATTTGAAAAATGGACCATATTTTATATACATTTTTGAAAAAAATAGATGCTATTGGTGCTTCATCGTATGTTAATTCTGAGTTAATAAACGGGGATTTGGGTTTTCCATTTGCTGCAGAAGAAAGCAGCAGTGGTGGCTGGCTCATGGCAGTAGGGTAGAGCCAAAGCCCAGTGCACAAATGGCTGGTGGCAGGAGATGAGGGCAGTGCCCACCACATTACTCCTTGTGCTCCCTGCTCTGCTCTCCCACACTGGGACCTGCCCATGGCAGTCTGGCCAGGCTGCAGCCCGTGCCTGCTGTGGGTGCACAACTCTGGGAATGGCACATGGCCGCCAGGCCCCCCTTGCCCAACACACTGGGAGGCTGTGTCCTGGGGTGGGGCAGCAGGTCAGGAGTGAGATGCACCAACAGGACTGGTCCAGTTGTTATGGTCATCCATGGGGGTAGCAGGACTGGAGTGATGGGCACCAGCAGGGCTGGGGGTCGGGGCCTGTGGTAGGGTTGCCAACTCTGAATCTATTCGGAGAGATTTCATCACATGATGTAATGACATTAATGACTTTACGTCAGGAAGGCAAATGCACATTACCATTACATTTTAAAAACCCACTAGACATCTGTATGAATCAGATTCAACAGTTAATATTTGTTTTAATGAATGCTTATCATTTATCTCCCAGATGACTCTCGGTCTCCTGGAGATTTGTCTCTAATTCCTAGAGACTCCAGGGAAATCCTGCAGTGTTGGCAACCCTACCTGTGAGTTGTGAGTGACGGCCACTGGCAAGGCTGAGGTGGGGGTCTGTGGGTCTGGAGTGACCGGCACAAGCAGGGCCA
>NW_017728948.1:17040612-17068829 GCF_001723895.1 Crocodylus porosus
CCCCGGCGGGCGGGGAGGGGAACCATGCCTGAAAATGACGGATGCCGTGGTGGTGGAGGGGCACGTCCGCTGGAGGGATGGAAAAAAGGTCCCCGCTTTGCCTCTCCCCAGGGACCCTTCCCCCCGCCCCTCTGTCCCCACAGTCCCGGCCCGGGCTAACTCTGTGCTCTCGTTGCAGTGGAAGAGCAGGTGGCTGGTGCTGCGCAAGCCCTCGCCCGTGGCAGGTAAGGGCGGCGCGCGGGCCCGGGGTGGGGTCGTGGGGCCGGTCCTGACCCGACAGGCGTGGAGTGGAGGAGTCGGGCTGGGAGCGCCGCCCGGCCCCCCAGCCCGCAGGGGACCCGGGGAGCCACCTCCTGCCTCTGGGACCCGGTGTCAGTACGGCCCGCCGAGGAAGAAACCAGGGGGCATCTGTGCTCACCCCTCATACGGCCATTGGCGCGGCCTCGACCCTGGCCCCCACCCCTGGCAGTGTCGCCCGTCCCGCTGTTGTCACTACAGGCTCCCAGAGACAGGGTCAGGCCCTGTGACAGAAACCCCCCCCAGCCCTGACACTTCTCACCTGGGGGTGGGGGGGGATCTGTCCTGACCCCTAGTACAGCCTTCAGCACAGCCTCGGCGCTGGCCCTGTCCCCCTGGCGATGTTGCCCCTGTTGTCACTCTAGGCTCCCGGAGAGAGGGTCAGGCCCCGTACAGAAACCCCCCCAGCCCCAACACTTCTCACCAGGGAGGGAAATCCTGTCCTGACCCCAAATACAGCCATCAGTGTGGCCTCAGCCCTGGCCCCGACCCCCTGGCGGTGCCCCCATGGGAAACTGTCCGCAGAGTTGGCAAAAAGTCGGCACTTGTTAAGTCCAGAGCTTGTCACAGGCGCCCGGCTGCTCTAATGCTCCCCCTCGGCCACAGGGCTTCCCCCCCTGCTTGCAATAGATGTGGAGGCTGAGGTCCGGTGCAGCTCGACGCGGGTGGGGGGGATGGACATTGGATATGACATTAAAAAACTCCACATGGCAATTACAAGATATGTCTCTTATATCACTCGCTGTGAACCGACTTCCAAATACCAGTGTTTTCTTGCTTAAAACTTGCATTTCAAAGCAACTGTTATTTTTTTAGTTTATGCCAAAATGGCATTTTAGTCTATTTTTGTTTTTGTTTGTAAAGCCTGGCCTTTTAAGTGGCATGGTTTTTTTTTGAATCCACACATAGTAGTAGTTGGACCTGGGGTAGTATTTAATCAACATATTGACATGAAATATCACGTCAGTTCAGCTTTTAAAAAGACCAAAGTAAAATGCTGTAGGCTAAACTGAAACAAACATTTCCCTTTCCATGTTTCCTGGATAGAAATTTGAAATTTTTCCTCAGAAATGATATTTTCCTATGAGGGACTGAAGTTTTGACAACACAGCCAAAGTTTTCCTGCAGGGAAATGTTGCACAGTAAATTACTTCCAGCTCTAATCCTGGTTTTATATGTATATGTTTTGTGAGTCTGCTTTACCTAAGAACGGATGTTAGAATCGTGATTAGCTATTTCTATGTTCTGATGTAGAGTATTATTTCTCCATTACTTTGGCTTAGGAATAATTTTGCACAATTGGAAGTGTTAAGTATTCAGTATCCTCAGTGCCTCTGCTGATCAGGTCTATGGTTTATAAAGACAGGAGTTCCTAACATTGATATCTCATCTGCATCCCAACTTCTTGAACCCAAATTTGAAACCTCGATTCTTCCAAACCCTGCATATTGTTACTCTGTGCAACTTATTTTACTTTCAAATGGAATTTATTATAGCAAAATTGAGCTTTTTTTGTCTAAAGTCAGCGTGCTGTTTCTTTAAGTGTCTTAGGGCTATGCAATGTGTATCTAAAAAAGCACCCTTAAACTTTGTATTTGCAGCTGTTTCTGGTAACAGGTGCAATACTGCAATCTAGCATGTCTGCAAAGTTTCCCTTTAATTAACGTACAGTGCATTTTTCAGTTGTTTTTCACCTCGTTGGAGGGGTGCCTGTGCTTTGCCCAAATGTGAGCCATAATGGCAGCTTGCCAGGCCTCGGAGTGCCCCACCTAACATTCATAAAATGGAACACGGGCAGCTGCCTGGTCTGTAGCCTGGGACTAGGTGTGAGCAATGGAAGTTACAGGGGAAAAGCCTTGGCTTGAGCTTTTTGCATTTATTTCCCTCAGCATGGAGTACAACAGGGTGAGAAGGGGAGCTGCAACCTGTGTGGAACCGGTGTCCTTGCTGTATCAAAGAAGGATGTAACCCGTGGTGCTTTTCCTTGTTGAGCTGGATATCTGTGAAAAGCTCGCCTCCAGCACACCCCTCGTGCCGTGATAGTTTCATCGCTTTACCTAGATATGAAGCAATAAAATAACTTTAGGAATGGGTTAAAGAAATGGTGACTGCGACTGAATAGAGAACAAATAAAGGTGCACAGCACATAATGATTATGCAGCAGTATCCCCTGCAGAATATTTTACAAGGCCGCCTGAGCTGAGACCAACAGCCTTTCTGGCAATATAATCCATTCACCACTTAATAGTTGAGTAATCTGGGAACTACTATAAGAAGTTCATTTAGGTTTGCTGCCTTCTAAAGGAAGAGGATTTGACAATACTGCTAACTCTAGCCTTCCTAAAGTAAAAGCTTACATTACAGTAATGCCAATTGGAAACATTCAAAAATCACAAGTCAAGCCCCTCAAATTATCAGGTTGTCTCACAAATCATTAGCTTTTGAAAGCAAATGACCAGTTTGGAGGTCTTTTTAATTGCCTTCTTATTTCTGAGCCTGTAAGTTAGACTTGAGATATATTTTCAAGCTTTCTTCACAGACACAGGGCCTAGAAATGTACCTTAACAAGGTGAGCTCAGACTGCAACCATGCAGTTGCCAAAAACATTAACTGTTGAAGCTGAGTCCTGAGAATTATATTGACTGTTCTGCTTCATGTTTTCTGACAATGTTGCTTCTTTCAGATTGCTTACTCATGTTGGTGTACAAGGATAAATCTGAGAGAGTGAAAGGGCATAAGGAGAGGAGTAGTGTGACCTTGGAGGACATCTGTGGCCTGGATCCTGGGCTCTCCTATGAGGGCTTGAATCACACACTTGCCATCATCTGTCTGTCTCAAGTTGTGATGCTGGGATTTGAAAATAAGGAAACTATGTATGCATGGGATGTCCGGATCCGCTACAGTTTGGGGGAAGGTAAACTTTGTCTTGTCCTACTTTTTTTCCCCCTCTTGGAAAAACCAAACCAAATCAGAGCTGACATACAAAAATCTGGGTACAGTTCAGGAGAAGATTATTGCTGGTCCCAGAGTAGAAAGACCTTTTCCACAAGATCAGATTAGGTGCCATGGACAGTAGGTCATATGTGTGATACTGTGTACTAGGAGTGTATCACTAGTACGTACTTATTAGTACTGGCAGTTGGGTTGTACTGTTACATTTGGGTTAAAAGGCCAGAGTTTTATTCCTACCCTTTCAAGTAGCTGTGAGAGTTATAAATTACTTGTGTCAATAGTTTTTGGATTTATTATGAGTCCTTGGGCTCAGAGAGGACAAGAACTCTGAAAGGCAGAGCCATGATTAGAACTCGGGACTGGCTAAATTAGGTACACTTGATCTTTCCTTGTGATAAGGGGACAGACTAGTTGAATTCTTGAGGTCCCTTTTATCTCTGTTTTCTAAGGTTTTAGCTCCCAGTTCCCTGTCCAGTCTGTAGAATGTGCTGCTCTGGTAACTTCTGCTCTTGACTCCATATAACAGCAAAATCCCACAGAAAAGATACCATTCTTGGAAATACCTTTTCCTCTTAACTTCTAGGTGTCCTTCATTTTCTGTTCTGTGATTCTAACTTGTGTTGTAGTGACCACAAAGTAGTAATAGTGTTCTCATAGAGATAATCCAGAGTAATTGGATTTTAGTATATTGCAAAGTTTAGCATGACAGACATTTATTATTTGCTGATGATCATGATGATAGTAATCTATTTGTATATAATGTATCTGTTAATGGTAATGGGCTTTTGCTATACACAGTATAAATAGAAATGCAGCCCTTTCCTGGGAAACCTTGAGGATAGGTGAAAATAAGATTTAAGCACAATAAGAGACCTTTAGGAAAGTGCAAAGTCAGGTGAGTTTGGTAGGTTTCTTGATCTGACTCTACTGCAGTGATTTTCACTCAGGGTGCTGTAGTATCTTGGGATGCCTTGAGATCCTTTTAGGGGTGCTGTGGGATGCTATGCAATATTAGCATTGTTAGGTGAGCAAACATGATTCACAAGTTGTACCCAGGGATTTCAAATAGGAATCAGTAGGTTCAAAATATTCTGCCCTGTTGTGGTCCTTCTTAGTTCTGTGCAACAGAAGAATTGCTCTATTATTTTTCTGTTGTTAAAAAATGAGTGAAAAATAAGAGCTGGCATTTTCTGTGGGGTATCTTAACTCTAAAAAGCTTAACCACTGTTTTAACCGATATAAAAGAGAAAAAGATACTGGAAGGTAAGGAAAATGAGACGGGATAGAGGCAATTCACACTAAGTCTTGGTAGTCTTGAAGTTAGGGAGATTCTGGGCTGAGAGGGAAGAAGAACGAAGGTCAAGGGCTTGAGGAGGCAGTTACAATATATTGGGAGGTAGATATTTTATGCGATTTAGGGATGAGAAGTCACGCTATTTTGCAGCAATGGAGGTGGGCAGTAAATTTAAAATAGAAATAGCTGGTTTTCTGTAGCAGGAGCCGGTACAATATGGTTCATAGGCTAGATAGTAGAGATGGTCAAGAGTCAAGTGTAGCGGAGACAGTGGAATTAAGGAAATCAGTTATAAATTGGAGGGGGCTGAGAGATGAGATTGTGAGCAACAGGACAGAGATAACAGGACCTCGATGGACTGGAGCTCATAGGATGAGCTGAGGTTAGAGAATAAATTTGTAGAATTAAGAGAAATTGGGAATCCTAAAGGGAGTGCACTAAGTAACAGAGCAAGTTTGATGGTTCTGTGCAGAGTGGGAGTGAAGCCTTGGGAAACCCATTGAAAACATTGCAGTTCAATATGGAAACTTCTGCTTTCTATGGTTAAATTGTACTTGGGCCTGTACCAAAAAGTTTTACTTCAGGTCTGAAATTCTCGCAGATTTGGAGGTGTACAGATCCAGGGTTGTTGGTATAGAGGTGGAACGCTATTTGCTGATCTTTGGTTTATGCAGCTGTGGCATGACCAGTTAGTGGCTTACACCATTTACACCATATTTGGTAGAAGAATAGATCTCCCAAACTTAAAGTCTTGTAGCTTACTAGTAAAATACCTCCCAGTACAACTCCTCCGATCAGTGTTCAAAGATTTAAGGGTTGAGCAAGGGGTTGCCTGTAATAAGGATTTAATTAAGGATTTGTTGTTTTGGGAGCATTAGTAGATTTTTATTGATAAGTGGGGTGAACAATTGCATATCAAAGCTAGAACATCACATGAATATAGACTTGCTCCCCAGCATTATTAGAGTCAGGGCTGTAAGAAGAGCTGTAGCGAGATCTATCCCTGGCCCCTCATGCATTTCTCTTGTATGACTTTGTGGCTAATTCTGATAGAACCTTAGAAAGTTACCAAATGCAGATCATGGGTGAAGTATTGACTTGTAGCTAGAGGGTCGTTTGTCTAAGAATACAGCAGAGCTTTTGGATGAGAAGCAAGAGTTAGGCCTAGTATAAGCTCATGGCATTTGACAGATGAGAAAACCAAGTTGAGAAGAAGGAAAGAATTTTCATAAGAAGGAGAGTTAGCAGAGTTAAAGGAAGCAAGTGCCATATTTGTATCTGAACAGAGTACTAAGGAACTGAGTAGTTTTTGTAGTTCTTGAGTACATGCGAGGACTTGAGAAATATGCTGAAATGTTAGAGTACAGGTAGAGAAAATGTACTTTTTATGCTTACACTGTAGCTGGGCCTGCACCAAGAATTTGTCTTTAATTAGATGTACTTCTGGACTGTGACTCAGTGCTGGGCAGTATTGCTTGTATAGCTAAGTTGGACTAGTCCAGGGGTTGGTAATAGTTTTGGGTCGAGTGCCAAAAATCCTGCACCTTGGACTTTTAAAGATGTTGGTGCACCAGGGACGGTTGGCAGGGGAACTGCAACAGGCCCAATTCTTGCCAGGGAAGGGGCAGTCTCTGCCCCTTCCCTGCTGTGCTCCCTAAAGTACATGCGCAGCCCCTGCCAACAATGAGCTGGGCCAGGGCTCTGGACCCCTGCCAGACCCTGGGCAGGCCCTTGCTGCCCATCATGGAGCCTGGGCTGCTTACAGCAGGCAGCTGCAAATGGCTGCACCAGGGTCCAGAGCCCTGGCCCAGCTCATTGCTAGCAGTGGCTGCATATGCACCTTGGGGAGCAGGGTGGGGAAGGGGCCAGGGGAAGCACAACAAACCCCAACTAACCTGGAGCTTCCAGCCACCTACTTTTGCCCCTCGCAGCCTGAAGTGCCATTTCACTGACCTGGGTGCAGCTCCCAGACTGTGCATGTGGTGAGCACAAGTCCTGAGGCATGGAGATGGTACAGCCCTGAGGCTACCCAGGTGGGCTGTCAAGGGGAGCCAGTCTTTCTGCCAGGGCTGCAGCTGGCAGGGGGCAGCACCTGCAGCTGCCTCTACCTTCTGCCGTGGGGGGGATCTTGGGCTGCACTGCTCGTGCCCTGTCTTGCTCACCAGTGCTGCAGCCCCATGAGCCCCAATGTGTTGCTGTGTAGCTCCATGTAACATGCTGCACCCCTTGCAGGCACCTAGCTCTTTCAGCTCCATGTTGCCTGCATCTGCATGTGCTTCTGCACAGCCCCTTCCCGGCTGCATGCACCAACGTGTATGCATAGCTACCACTACTAAGGAGCCTGGCCAGGGCACCAGAACCCTGTGCAGCTGTTTGCATCCTTCTGGCTGCCTGCCACAGCCAGCCTGGGTTCTGGGTAGCTGCAGTAGGTAGCCAGGAGGCTGCAAACAGCTGCACTGGGCTCTAGAGCCCCAGTCAAGCTCCGTGGTGGTGGTAGCTGCACTTATTCCTTGGGGTGCACAGCTAGACAGGGGTCAGGGTTGTGCTGCCCCAGTCCCCTTCCCAGCTCTGTGCCCTGAGGTGTATACACAACTGCTGCCACCACAGAGCCCAGCACAACTGTTTGTAGCCTCCCAGCTGCCTGCCACAGCCAGCCCAGGCTCTGGGCAGCTGCTGCCTGCTGGGGAGCCCAGGCTGCTTGCAGCAGGGCTGGCAGTCTCCTGGCCACCTGCTGCGAGCAGCCCAGGCTCCATGTCTGGTAGCTGCCCACAACCCAGGCTGGCTGTGGCATGCCGAGCATAATGGCCTCATGTGCCATTCTTTGGCAGGTGTGCCGGGGGTTGCCTACTCGTGGTCTAGTCCTCGAGCAGCTAATTCAAGGCTGCCATTTCAGAACTATCTGGGCATCAACAAAAACCATAGGGAAAAAAGTGCTCTGAGTTCTTTATTGGATAATGATGGATCTAAATGACCTAGTTGCTGTGGCTTGGTCTGTACTAGAGATACTCACCCTCTGGCCTGTGGACTAAGATACTCACCCTCAGGCCCATGGACCCATGGCATCTGGTCTGTGGGGCTCTCTATGGGGTGGGAAATTTGGTGGCATGGGAGTAGTGGCAAGCTGTACTGCCATCCTCCTTTGCTGTCAAATTCCCAAGCGCTATGGGACTGGGCCATGTCCCCTTCCCCTGTAGGGCCTGATTGGGGCTGGGCTACTCCCCAATCCCCCGCATGCCCGGATCAGACCCTGTCTTGCTACCTTAAGCACTAGATTGGGCCCTCTGCCTGGATCCGCCCCACTGAACTGAGCACCTTCCATCTGGTCCAACAGCGAAAAAGCCTGGGCACAACTGGTTTATATAGAAGAAGTAAATGCAAAGATTTTTGTTACAGACAGACTTGCCTACTTCTGTTTTCTCCAGTAATTAACCATTTTCTTTCTGGGTTTTTTTCCCTTAATAGTTCACAGGTTTCATGTTTCTGTAGCCCCTGGAACTAAACTGGAGACTGGACCTGCTACCCTGCACTTCTGCAATGACATTCTAGTCCTTGTAAAAGACGTCCCACCCACAGTCATGGGACAGTGGAAACTCTCAGACCTGCGTCGATACGGAGCTGTTCCTAATGGATTCATCTTTGAAGGGGGCACCAGGTGTGGCTTTTGTAAGTAGATTTTCTTCATTTAAAAGTTGCAGGCTTTTTATCAATTTGTTTTACAGATAGATAAATGCTGGTCTGGTCAGCGTGTCTGTCATGGACCTGATCCTGAAGACCTGTTCCATGTGAGCAGTCCTACTGATTTCAGTGAGACTTTTGTGAGTCAGATGCTGGAGGCTTTGGCACTATTATTGAGACAAAAACAATGTTGCTGAGGTGCATGCTGTGTGAACATTGCCAGATGCCTTTTTGGAAGATCTGCTTCAGTCTGACATGAGTTATGGGTTGCTCTAAGTGGGTTCTATGGGAGGTCAGAACAGATGATTTGGTGGTCTCTTTTGACCTTAACACAGAAGGATGATTAAACTATTTTCAGTTGTGCTGTGGAAGAAGAGACTTGTGTGGAAACCAAGAAGATATAATAAGAATCAAGGCTCTGTTGTGTAAGGATCTTTGCAAACACTCACAATATATGTTGCATTTTCTCACATATAATCTGTGCTTTTTCCTGAAAACTGGCTAGGGATAATAGGGGTGTATATTATATACAAGGAAAAGGGATCTATAGGGTCTGGAAATATGGCAGAGTGGTGGGGAAGTGGAGCAGTGGCAGTGTCGCCAGATGTCTGGACCCGTGGGGAGTTTCCATCTCCAACTGCATACCAAATTGGGTTGGTATGCAGCTGGACACAGTGCACTGAGTCTTACACGGCCCTGGGCCTGGTGTGCAAGGTGTACCTTGCGTGGAGGCTCTGAAGCCACATACTGGGTCAGACCCAGTGTGTCAAGTCTGGGACTGCATGCTGGCTCTGGAGGCACATGCTAGGTCTGACTCTGTGTGCTAGCTCTGGGTCTGTGTGCTGAGCCTGGAACCATGCACCAGGGCAAATTGGGAGTTACCCGAATGCACGGTTCCAGTTTGGCATGCAGCCCCAGAGGCAGCACATGGAGTCAGATCCCACATGTATCTCAAGAGCCAGTGTGCATGGTCCCAGGCAGCGCATGGGGTTGGAGCTCCAGAGCCAGCATGCAGGGTTGGACTCAGCACGAAGCCCTGGATCTGGTGTATTAGGTTAGTCTGTGGGCCCAACCACCACGCAGGGCTGGCAGCAGCCTCAGGAGCAGGCTTGGCTCCCTTGCTGCTGCCACTCACCTCTATCAAAGATATTTTATTTCTTCATGCTCACCTTCCAAATCGAGGTGGTCCTATAATCAAGGGTGTGCTATATATGAAAAAATATAGTACCCAGAAATAATTTACCATGTGATGAAAAGGAGTGGAACTTTACTGTGTGTTCACTGCTTTCTTTGCATGCTCTTTCCTTATACTAAGTGGAAACCAGACTGCAGTAACTTTGCTCTCAGTGAAAGCTGGTTAGTTATTGTGACATGATTTCCATTTACTGTGGAGTAAAAGCATGCAGAGCAGCTGACTGGGGCAAAGGCCATCCCCCTTTTGTTCAGCAGTAAGTTGACAGTGTGGCCATACCCTAAGATATACCCTGAGATATAATTGCTGCTGTAAAGAGTTTTCAGTCTACTCTGAGATGAGAGAAAGTGAGTGCATGAAACCAAAGAAGGAAATTGGAAGTGACTACATTTTAACGGGAATAAGGTTTTACGGTTGCATTCTTTACGGTTTTTTTTTACTACAATCTATTGTTTCTAAGAGTTTCAGAAGTTCTCTCTTGAGATGAGGCTCAGCGTATCCTTATTTTATTAGATGAATTTGTAATATAAATTTGTCCTATCAAACCTAGCAATTGATAGAAAGTGAGGCTGCAAAGGGGTAGGGAGGGGGCAGAGGTGGCAAGGAGACAGCATAAGCAGAGGGCAAGCCGCTTGACCTTCCCATATCACCTGCTTCCCCACTGCTTATTCCCCCTGCAGTGGTGGGAGGGATGAATTAAAGACAACCCTTCAATAATCTGATTCTCTATATAGAATATTACAACAAATTTGTAGATTTTCCATATATTGAATCTAATCACTGGGTGGGGGAAGGGGGACATCTTAAATTCAGGGTCATCTTACAGTTGAGTAAATGTAATAGATTAAATCCAGCATCGATTTGCATCATCATATGTTTCTTATAGGAGAAAGTGTAACTTTTGCTGTTTGAATATTCCTGTAGTACTGGGGCTCTCTGTAAGATAAGAACTGTTGTGAAAATAACTGTGTAAACTCTTGGTAAAGTGTAAAGTAGTTCAATGATGCTGTGCTGCCAGTATTTTCTATAGATTTTTATGCAAGCACTAGAAGGGCAGATATTTATTTTTCTTCCTTATTAATGGGGGCTTTAAATGTTGGCTTGATCAAATTCTTGGGTTTTCAGAAGAGGGGAGAAGAGAGGCTTTTGAGAAGGAGAGAGCAGAGGCTGGTGAGGGAGTTCAGGAAATGGGTTGTATTTCAAAGAAACCTTACTGAGGGCACAGGAACAAACTATCCCGATGTACAGAAGAATAGCAAATATGGCAAGCCCTCAGTGATGAAAGAACAGGTTGGGGACTGTTTAGAAAAGCTGGATGTGTACAAGTTCATGGGGCTGCATGCAATATACCTGAGGGTGCTGAGGGAGTTGGCCAATATAATTGCAGAGCCACCTTATCTTGAAAACTTGTGTGGTGATTGGGGGAGGTTTTGGATGATTGGAAAAAGGGCAACTATAGTGCCCATCTTTAAGAAAGGGAAAAAAGAGGCTCCAGGGAACTACAGTGTAGTCAGCTTCACCTCAGTTCCTGGACAAATCAAGGAGCAGATCCTCAAAGAATCCATTTCTAAGCACTTGGAGGAGAAGAAGGTCCAGGGGGTCAGATGCAATACACCTGATGGGGCTGAGGGCATTGGCCAATATGATTGCAGAGTGGATTCAACAAGGGCAAGTCATGCCTGACCAACCTGATTGTCTTCTATGATGAGATAACTGGTTCTGTGGGTGTAGAGAAAGCAGTGGACGTGATACACGTTGACTTTAGCAAGGCTTTTGATACTGTCTCCCACAACATTCTTGCAAGCAAGCTGATGAAGTTTGGGTTGGATGAATGGACTGTAAGGTGAACAGACAGCTGGCTGGATTGTGGGTCGTAATCAATGGCTCAATGTCTAGTTGGCAGCCACTATCAAGTGGAGTGTCTCAGGGGTCAGTCCTGGGGCTGGTTTTATTCAATATCTTTATTAATGATCGGGAATATGGGGTTGATTGCACCTTCAGCTAGTTTGCAGATGACTCCAAGTTGGGGGTAGATAGACTGGCGGGTAGGGCTAGGATTCAGAATGACCTAGACAAATTGGAGGATTGGGCCAAAAGAAATCTCATGATGTTTAATAAGAACAAGTGCAAAGTCCTGCGCTTAGGACGGGACAGTCCTATGCACCGGTACAGACTGGAGGCTGACTGGCTGGACAGCAGCTCTGCAGAAAAGGTCCTGGAGGTTACAGTGGACAGTAAGCTGGATATGAGTCAGCAGTGTGCCCTTGTTGTTAAGAAGGCTAACGGCATACAGGGCTGCATTGGTAGAAGCATTGCCAGCAGATCAAGAGAAGTAATTATTCCCCTCTATTCAGCAGTGGGGAGGCCACATCTGTGGTACTTTGTCCAGTTTTGGGCCCCCCCACTATAGGAGGGATGTGGACAAGTTGGAAAGAGTCCAGTGGAAGGCAACAAAAATGGTTAGGAGCCTGGGGCACATGACTTAGGAGGAGAGGTTGAGGGAACTGCATTTATATAGTCTGCGGAAGAGAAGACTGAGAGGAAATTTGATAGCAGCCTTTAACTACCTGAAAGGTGGTTCCAAAGAAGATGGAGCTGGACTCGTCTCAGTGGTGGCAGATGACAGAACAAGGAACAATGGTCTGGTCTCAACTTGCAGCAAGGGAGGTTTAGGTTGGATATTAGGAAAAACTTTCTCACTAGGCAGGTGGTGAAGCCCTGAAACAGGTTTCCTAGAGAGGTGGTAGAATCTCCATCCTTTAAGCTTTTTAAGGCCTGGCTCAATGAAGCCTTTGCTGGAATGATCTAGTGGAGGATTGTCCTGTTTTGAGCAGGGGGTAGGACTAGATGACCTACTGAGGTCCCTTCCAACCCTCATTTTCTATGTTTCTAATATTTGGCATTAAACATCAAGCTATTCCAAAGTAGGGAAAGAACAAGAACAGCAAGGGCAACTTTACACGTGCTCCAAGGGGGGCGCTTTAATTGGAGTGGCTCTTGGGAGCCGCTGTAATTAAAATGCCTGCAGCATCTCGTGTATTCAGCATCCCATGCTGTAAAATGGTGGCAGGTGTGCTTTAATTAAAGCTTGTTCAATGACCTTTAGTTGAAGTGCCCCCTGCCCCATTTTGAAGGAAGTATACATGAACTAAGTACATATTAAGGAAGTATACATAAACATAGAATGGTGGTACAGGGAAAAGTCATGAAAGCAAAACCAAAAAAATGATTTACAGTGGACAGGAGATGTTAGAGATAACATGAAGGGGTTTCTTAGAAAAGAAAGACCAGGAAAATGGTAGATGCACCGCTCAGTGGAGAAGGTGAGCTATTAAGCAAGATACAAAGAAGATGGAGCTGGTCGTGTACTTAGTTGTGTCAGTTGCACATAGAAAATAAATTATATTGAACTTCCTTAGCAAAATAATATAAATGAAGAGGGAGTTCAAGTCATGATAACTAACGTGTGCACCAGGGACATTTTGACAAAACTGGCTGAATTTAAGTCAGCAGGGCCTTCTGGAATCCCTCCCCCTGTCCAGGAGCTGAATGTACTAAGTGAGGAAATCTTTAAGCCACTGGCAATACATGTAGTCATGGGTGACAGACAAGGCTAACAGAGTAACAGTCTTTAAAAAGAAGGGGAAAAGAATGACCTGGGAAATTATAAACTGGTTGGCTTGACTTCAGTATTTAGGGATTGCTAAAGGAAATGATAAAATATTCATTTTTTATGTATGTGGAGGATGAACAGGTGATCTCTGTCACCCAGTATGGATTTGTTTAGGAACAAATCTTGCCAAACTTGATTACCCTTTTTGGTAGCTAAGGGAATGTTATGGACACAATAGACCTTGACTTCAGTAAAGTTTTAACTCAGTCCCATGTGCCATGCTGACAAATAAGCTGGGGAAATGGGTACTAGATAGAATTACCTTTAGATAGTAGATACATAGTTGATTGAATAACTGCAAGAAAAGAATAACTATTAATGGATTGATGTGAGACGAGCAGAAAGTCCTTGTGTGGGATTTCACAGGCATTTTCTTAAGGTCCGCTGCTGTTTTACATTTTTCTTAATGTCTTGAAAGCAGGAATAGAGAGCACATCAATCAAATCTGCAGACAGCGCTGAACTGGCAGGGACTGCAGATGCCTTAAAGCAGGGGTGGGCAAATACGGCCCGCAGGCCACATCCAGCCCGTGAGGCCATTCTCTCTGGCCCATGGAGCTGCTATAAAATGTAGAAAATTAATATTTCTCTGCCCTTGGTTCCTGTCAAAAATGAGGACCCAGTAGGCAGTAGGACCCAGGGGAAGCCCCTGCGGGCTCCGACAGCAGCAGGCCCCCCCAGCCAGAAACCCCAGGGGGGCTTCTGGCCTGGGACCTTGTGGCTGCCCTGCGCCAGAACCTCAGGTAAGGGGGAAAGGGTTGGGAAGGCCAGGGGAGGACCCTGGGCAGGGAAGGAGCCTGGGGAAAAGTGGCCCGGGGAAAAGCTAAGCGCTGTGGGGTCAAGCAGCCCGACCTGTGCCCAGCCCACCATGCTGCAGCCTCTCGCAGTCTGCCTGGGGCTGTTTGTGCCTGCTCCGGACAACCTTGTGCAGACTGTGAGTGGCTGCAGCAGGGCATGCTGGCCACGGGGTGGGGTAGGGGCCGCTTTTCCCCCCTCTGCACTCAGCGTTTTCCCTGGACTCCTTCCCTGCTCCTTTCTGGCATGGAGGAAAGTGGCCCTTCCTTGCCCTGTGGCTGGCGCTTCCTGCTGCAGCTGCTCACAGCCTGTGCAGGGCTCTCTGGAGAAGGCACAGGCAGACCCAGGCGGGCTGCGAGCAGCCGCAGTGTGGGGCGCCAGGCACAGGGCGGGTGAGGGGCCGCTTTTTCCCACCCCATGCTCAGCACTACCTTGTAACCCAGCCCCACTACCAGTCTAGGCCCTGTGTAGCTCAGGGCTCACCCATCTGGGCTGCGCATGGCGACAGCAGCTGCGGCCCCCCTGCTTGTGTGCTGTGCCTTGCAACCGCCACCTCTGTGCTGCCCAGTGTGTGAGCTCTGGGCAGGCAGCAGCAGCCAACACTGCCTGGCGTGGCATGCGGGGGGACCACAGCTGCTGCTGCCACGTGCAGCCCCCATGGGCGAGCCTGGAGCCGGCGCAGAGCCCAGGCTGGTAGCAGGGCTGGGTTACAAAAGCAACCTCTCACTCTCAGCACATATCTTGGCTTGGCCCACTTGTTGGTGAACCCAATCTATCCCTAAGCCTCTCTTCACAAGGAGGCCCCACAGAACTGTGTATTGGAAGATCTATCACTGCCTTATTACAAAGAAATAACTGAACAATTCCTATATATTCCAACTACAACAATATCATACGCTTCAACACTACTCACTACAAAATCCCCTTAAAACCCTACCACTATGCAAGATAATTATGTGAAAACTAGCCAACTGCCCGTCAAGAATGGTGGGGAGGGGGAGGAGGGGCTGGGATGGAGTGCTGCAGGAGGTGGGGTAGGGGCCTTAGCTCCACCACCCTCTGTCTGGTCCCCAGCACAGTTTTTGAATCATGGCGGCACTCCCCTACGCTTGGAGCACTCTGACTGTTTCTGTCAGCCGATCAGCGCACGAATAAAGCTTTATGACAGACAAACATGCAGACTTAGGCTTTTATAATATTACATTGGGGCGGGCAGTTATTTCAGGTGGAGGGCCACTTACCCAGTTTTGATAAGCATGTGTAGCCCTGCCCCTTGACAAGTGCCCTACCCCTTGGTCACTATCTTGAGACCAATGTGACAAGGTATAGTCCTCCCTGGTGATGGCCCCTCCCTTCCACTGGGTGTACGCCTCCTTTTTAGCTGGGAGACATTCCCATGTGTTTTTGGTAAGTGGCTGCAGCGTGGGGTGTCAGCCACGGGGCGGGTGAGGGGCTGCTTTTCCCCATGCTCAGCACCAGCTTGTTACCCGCCCTGCTGCCAGTTTGGGCCCTGCGCTGGCTCCGGGCTCACCCTTTGGGGCTGCACATGATGGCAGAAGCTGTGGCCCTCCAGTACTTTTTATATTAAACATATCTGTTGTTCCTCTCAGTTAGCCTCTCCAAATCTTGACTTTAAGACTTTTGTCCAGTGAAACTGCTCTGATTTGCAGGAATCTTTGCGGTCATGGTAGGATTTGTTCATACAGGGGCTGCTACAAATTGAACCGGAAACTGACTGTTCACAATCAAAGTAGTTAGCTGTAGAAGAGTGAGGGGTTAACGTGCACTTCACTAGTGCCCAGCCCTCACACCACATACCCTCATTTATTTACATACAGCAAGCTGTACTATATTATCCCCTCACCTGATACTGTTGTGTTCACCTGGCCTTCTCTTTGCCTCCTTGCTTTGATTTTGTAATAGAAATTGATGCATTTTGTTGATTACCTCTGGTGTATTAATGATCTGTAGCTATGATTTGGAAAGGGATATAGTCTTAGGGTACATTTATCTGAAAGTTTAACATATTTTCTCAAAATACAGTGTGATATTAGAGGAAAAGGACATTTTCAAGAACAGAACTAGAACAACTGATCCGGTTGATGCTACAGGAAGTACTGATCAAATGATATTGAAACATGTGACTATATAAGTGAATGTAGACCTTATAAGCTTAGTCATTTTCACATAATGATATTATCTTTCATAGTGGTAGGGTTTTGAGGGTTTTTTTAGTGAGTAATGTTGAAGTGTGTATTAGTGTTGTAGTGAGAATATATAGGACTTGTTCACATATTTTTTTGTAATCAGGAGGTGATAGATCATCAGGAGACTATACTATATAGATTACATATACTTTTTTATTCAGTAATACATAGAGGAGCTATCTCATTCACAGTATTTATTGCATTTTGAAAAGCAATAATAATAAATTAAGAAAACATTAAAAAAATTCAGAGTATTTATTAGCCATATTATAGTCTGAGTTTATAGATGTATATGAATGTACAGTATGTTGTCTGTACGTTGACATGTCACGATGCATGTTATGTGCAGTTTCCATGTTTACTGACCATGTTAGAAAATAATAGAAATACTGTAAGACAAAGCTAGAAAACAGAGTTATCTTTTATATTTATAGTTAAATATAAGATTTATGTGCTTGTATTTTGGAGTTTCTGCTTTATGTTCAGCTAATATATAGGAACTGTGGACTGGAGGGGAACTCCTGGGTCACTGAGTCCAGTATCCTGTGGTCGCAGGCAGCCATGTCATACAGTACTTTAAAAAAAATATCAGACTATGTGCTGAAAGTATTTAGGGTTCTTGCCCTCAGTATTCCTACAGAAAAGCTGTTAAGAATCTCACTGCCCTGTGGTTGGGAACCTTTTAATTTTCAGCTTAGATTTATTAATGGCCAGTTTATACACATTTGTGCTTGTGCCAATATTGTCCTTTAGCTTAAATAGTTCTTCCCCCTAACCTATGTGTATCCCTGGCAATGTATTTATAGATAGCAATTATATCCCCTCTCAACCTTTATTTTGCTAGGTAAAATAAGCCTACCTCTTTAGTCTTTTCTTGCAAGATAGATTGCATGAAATATTGTCATTCTAGTAGTGCTTTTCTGCACCTGAATTAACCTTTAATGGAACAGTTGACTGGAATTATGTACAACATTCCAAATAAGTCTCACCAGTGTCCTGCACAATAGCATTATTTTTGTATTAACTCTAGAAACACCCCTCCCATTATGTTGCATTGCTTGGTTTCCTTAGCTTCTGTGGTTAAGATGTTCAGCTTGCAGCAAATGGTAAGCACTACAAAAAAGCAAGAATTCGTACATTCAGGTTTCACAAAACTCCTGCCTAAGTAAAGAAAAAATCATATTGCTGTAATAAACTATTAGAAATATATTTAAAAAAAAAGTAAAAGGATGTCTAAAGTAAGGCGAAAACACACCTGTGTCTAAAAAAGGGTCTTCAGAATGAAGTTAAATTTGCCCTCATTTGGTGTATACACACATATTAGCTTTTTGATAGTTAAGCCAGCTTAACCATTTAAAGTCGACTTAACTGTCAGAACGTACACACATATGTGGAGCAGAGTCAACTTAAATGTGATGCAAGATTACACACCTCTGAGGTGTATTACTTTGAGTCTCATTAGTTAACTCTACTTGGCTCACAAGATGGCTGCCACTGTGTCAAGGAGCTGTTCATGTGTACACTCCAGTGTGGCTTAGCTTAAATCAATTTAGGTAAGTCAATTTAAATTGCTTTAAGTCCAGTTAGTATGCGTGTACACGCCCATTAGTTTCCTAATTAAAACAGCACTTAAATGCTGTTATGTAGGTTTACTTAAGCATATAGTTAGTTTCATGTGTTTAAGTGCTATCTTGAATAGGAAATCCTTTTTATAATCAGAACCTAAGTAAAATGCTACTCTGATTAATCATGGAAAAGGTGAATGGGACAGAAGTAAGCATCCTGTCATATATACTTAATTCTCCTTTACCTCATCACTCTATTTCTCTTTCTGCCCATGTAGTGGCAAGTCTGGGCTCGTTTCTCTTGTTAAGTAATTACCTAGGGTAACTTTATGGAACAAAGATTTTCTTTATAAAAAGCATAGATTGATGGTCTACATTCAAATATTTTGTCTGCCTTCTAAAATCCTGTATTAGGTAGAATGTTGGGAAGTGTGATTGTTGTCTCATTTAATTTCTTTATAACATCCTAAGTGGTATACAGTGTGGTGTCTTTTAGTGTACTCTTTGTCTTGTTTTAATCCATCACTTTTTTTCTCCTAAGCTAAAGTTCTGACTGGAGAGGAAGACTAACTTTATCTTTTGACAGACCCTAAACAAATACATTTGCTGTTGGATGGAATTGATAGTTGTGTGGTTAAGGAACCAGGTTGATTTTTACATGAGAAGTGAATTCATTTCTTATCATTATTGTAGAAGAGGCATGTAAGACCTGAATACTTCCACAGAGACTCTGTGTCTTACTTGTTCAAAATATTTTCCCTTACAGGTATGTTATGAGGATAAATGAATGCAAGGCAGTCATAAACTATGACTGCCAAAAATGAACAGAAGAGTTAATGCACTTTAATAAATATTATTGATTCAGAATGTACTTTGAATACAGCTGGCTTAGCACAAATAAACTGTCAACATGATTAATAAGAATTTCAGAACCTTGTTTAGCTAGGTAGGAAAACATCTGAGACAATGTGGTTGTTACAGATTTTAGATCGGGAGCATTTTTATGCGAGTAGCTGATTGTTTCTGAAGCTGAAAAAAATGTTCTTGTCTCAATTTCTTATTCTGTTACCCTGAATGGCACAAGTAATCTTTAGTGCTAGAGTGGATAGAGAATAGATTGCTCACAGGGTCGGTAATGACTGGGATAAGAAGCCTGTAGGTTGCCTATAGGTTCATGTGATAATGAGGTCAGTACCGACCAAAACTGAGTGTTTGCAGGAACATTCTTGGTCTAGAGAGCTGTGTTAGAATACCTATAAATGCAAAAATACCCACTCAAATTCAGCATGGGATCAAGATCTCTTACATTCATGTATTTCAGCCCACAACTGGGAAAAGATTCTTGAGTCTTCTTTGCAGTTGCCCCTACCTTCTCTGCAAGTATCCCCATTCTGTGGAGGCAGCCCCTTGAACGCCAGGCTACTAGACTAAGGGGTAGCTGACAGCAGCATCAGCTGTATTTTTCATGGTCTCACTGCTGTTTTGAGGAAAGGGAGAGAAGGCACATTTTGCGTCTGTTACCAGAAATCTCTTTAGTGGGTGACTCGGAGTGACTGGCCCTTGGAAAGCTTGGTGGAATAGAAGAGAAGGTCCCATGTAACCAGAGGAGCTCACCAGCATATGCAAGTTTCATAGTTTCTAGGGTTGGAAGGGACCTGAGCAGATCATCAAGTCTGACCCCCTGCCGTGGCAGGAAAGCATACTGGGGTCAAACGACCCCAGCAAGGTGTTCATCTAGCCTCCTCTTAAAGACCTCCAGGGTAGGAGCCAGCGCCACTTCTCTTGGAAGTTGGTTCCAGATCTTAGCTGCCCTGACAGTGAAGTAGAGCCTCCTGATGTCTAGCCTAAATCTACCCTCTGCCAGCTTGTGACGGTTATTCCTAGTCACTTCTGGTAGTGCTTGGAGGAACAGGGACTCCCGCAGTGTGGGGGTGGCTGTTTCGGTCCCTGCTCAGGAAAATGTAGGTAAAGAAATCGTTAAATAGGTTAGCTTTGTCATTTGGTGTGATGACCAAATTACCTAGCATGTCTTGCAGAGGCCCCACGTTACCCGGAACCTTCTTTTTGCCCCCTATGTATTTAAAAAAGGATTTCTCGTTGTCCTGGATCCAGGAAGCTAGCCCCAGTTCCATCTCCGCCTTGGCCTTCCTGACTGCCCCCCTATATCCCCGAGCAACCGCTGTACAATCCTCCCTAGTGATGGCCCCTCCCGTCCATTGGGTGTGCGCTTCCCTTTTAGCCAGCAGACTTTCTCGGATGCTTTTGGTGAGCCATGGGGGCTTTTGTGCCCTCCTGCCCCCTTTGATCCATCACAGGGCCAATGAAATTGGTTGGTAAGCAGGTAAGTGTTGAGGCCTGAACTGTACATAGAGTTTCTGTTTTCTGTGGATCCTAACTTGCAGCGCTTGTTCTACTGCCAGCTTTTGCAAATGCCCTATACACAGTAGGCTCTGGAGTTTTCACATACGCTCGGTGCAATATGGGAACCAGCTGACTAGCTGTTTTTAATGGACACGTGTTCACGTCAGGATTGGCATTAATGGGAGTCCCAGTTGGCAGTTTCAGCAGGGAGGCAAAGGCCTGACTGAGCCATGTGGGCTGAGTATCATGTCACCTCTACAGGGGTCCCTCAAGGTCAGGATTAAAGCAGACTGTTGGAACAGTCTGAAAAACTTGCATGGGTATAATGCAAGTACAGTGCAAGTGCAGTGAAGTACCATTCTGTAGCTATAGGACTTCAGTCCTCATGATTGTCTAAGTGGCTCCTTTCCCAAATAATAAATTTACCAAAAACTTTACTAACTTTCCATTTTATGCAGCTAGGCAGAAAGTCTTGCTTATTTTGGAGTGTTCATGTAAGTTATTTCCGGTGTGCGGTGCATTTTGATGGTGGGTTTTTGGAGCAAGTTTTGTTGGGAGCAGGGAGGGTTGTACATAGGTTTAAAAAAAGCCCAGACACAGTTCAGTAAGACACATGCAGTTTTGCAAGTTTGGTAATTTTAACATTTGGGAGACTGATTGTACATTACCTTACTGCCAACTGTCACTAACTCCTGGCTTAATGTTTCAGTCTTATGTGATTGGCTGCAGCCTGCTTTTCACTTCGTCCCTTATCTATGGAGAGAGAGCTCTTCAATCTAGTAAACAGCTGCATGGTATTACAGTGATGCATACCACATATTCCTTGGCTTCCAAATGCTTGTGCTGTGAACTGTGTTCCAACACATGACTGGGATGTATAATTTCTAGTAGTAGAGAACTTCTCAATTGAGATATAGCACACTATAGAAAGAAAGAAAAGGTCTGCAAATGCATGTACTGTATTCAGAGTTTAGAAACAGTATTCCAGAAATCTGCATATACGTTCATTCATCCTGTGATGTTTTACCAGGACTCATAGCTGCAGTTTTTCCTATTGGTAAAGTAAGAGAAAGGACATTATGGCAATGGGCTTGGTCAAATCAGATTTAGACCAAATCTCAGAAAAATAGCTTGCTATCTCTAAGAACAGTGGAAGCTATGGGCTCATTGAAGGCTTCCATGCAGAGACTGGAGAGTCATATATATGATGAGATGGTTTAGGAATAGTGAATCCTGCATCTATGTGGGCAGTTGGTTTTAATGACCTTGGCGTTCCCTTTGAACCCTGTGTTTCAATGGTTGTGGTCACCTCTTATGAGAGGTGGTCAGATATTTTCATTATGGGGCACATAAAGGAGAGATTTCACTTTACAGCTGCAGGAGTTGCCTTTCTGTTTACTCTGTGTGGGTGTGCTGCTATTAATGTGACTTCACTGAGGATGTCTGAATACACCCAGTTCATTGCTTTTAATTTCAACAGTCACAAATTTCATTCAGCAACTGTTGTAACAAAGCACTTGGAAGGTCAAGCTTTAGGTTACTGTACCTAATTTTACATAATTTGATTGAAATTCACCTATCCATGAAAGCCATCCATGCTGGGGTGCCCTGTGCATGCCTTTGTGGCACCAGACGGGGCATTTTGTGGGCGCAGTTTTCAGAAGGAATCCAGAACAAACCTTGTTTATGCAGGGAAGGAGGCATTGTACTTACCTGCCTTACAAGGAACCAGTGCCTGGAAGACTGACATGGTAAGCTTGGTAGGACAGAGGCCACTCTTCCACCCCCAACCGTGGGAATCATATCTACATAGCAGACTTCAGATACTCAAACTCTTGGGCACAAACCAACACTTCAGCATGCCCATTCATGTTGCTTTTTGATGGCTTTACTCAAGACCCTTTAGAATGGGGCATTAGTATTTTTCAGCATAACGTGATCAGACTGTTTTTAGTCTCTTTAGATTGACTGATGCTTGAGTCTCTGTGTCTGTACATGTAACCAAAGAGAATGCAGCGGGCTTGCTTGCAGGAATAAGACAAATAATAAAATATCATTGTTGCCCTGAGGAAAGTAGTTTTGATTTTGAATTGCCTTTACTGCTCTAATCTGTGTATAAACCCTTATGTTACTGAAACATAGGTTAGGGTATTAGTAGTTTTCTAACCTGAGTCATGACTAAGGTCTCTGGGGCTTTGTCTCTGCTAGAAAGTTTTTGGTCATATGACTGTGGAGATGCTAACTTAGATTTGGGCTGTTTTACCTTACATGAGTGCAGGGTTTGTTAGAGTAGGCAAGGAGTATTCTTACCCTCTGAATTGCACCAGCCTTGCACAAATCAGGGTAGCATGCAGAGGGAGAATGCCCCCTGCTCCCTAAAGCAAGGGTGTCAGACTTATCTGGTCCCGTGGGCTGGATGGAGTGCAGTGGAGCCAGTCCACAGACCTCTCTCCCCCAACCCAGATAGCGCTGCAAATGGCACCTGCTCCAGCTGGTCTGTGACCTATGCTGCACATGGCACCTGAGCTGCTGGTCCAGAACTGCATCCATGAGGCAACTACTGTAGTCAATCTGGGACCCATATCGCAAGTGTTACCCATGGGTGATGTGTGCAGTGTGGATCACAGACAGGCTGGAGTGAATGCTGTATGTGGTGTCTGCCCTGGACTGGCTAGGCAGGGCGCTGCTTGCAGCACAGATCCCAGACTGGCTTGAACAGGTGCAATTCTGGACCAGCTGGAGCAGCCACTGGAGAGGATGCTGTGTGTGGTGCAGATCCAGGGCCCTGCACACAAGGCCTGTCTGGCATTCACCCTATGGGTTAATTCAGACCCAGGGGCAGCACCAGGGGCTTTGCAGGTCAGGCCATATCTTTGACACTTTTTCCTCCCTTTCACTGCATCCCCTAGGCTAGTACAGCTTAGCACTGTCCTCAGCAAAGTCACTAGTGCGCTATTAGGCAATACTTCTAATTGTGAATAAATAACAGGCTGTTTTTTACATGTATTTAGCAAGAGTGAAAACAGGATCAACAGCTCAGTATGTTGCAGCTGTATATGATGATTATAAGATTACTGCTATAGGACTTGCAGGCTTTAGTCCAGTATCCATTAAACTGGCTGTTGTACAAAGAAGTGAAAATAAAGGATTCCCAACCCCAGCAAAATTACTGAGTTTATGACAAGTTATCCCTCTACAAGTAGATGAAACAGAAGCGAGTGAGGTGGTAGAAGAAAACAGCAAGAAATGTACATTTTGTCTGGAAAATGGTAGGCTCTGCTTATCTCCTACCCAGCTCGGTCAGACAGGAGTGATTTGTAGGCTTTGTGACAAAGGTAAGTTTTAAAAGAGTTTGTGAATGCAGATATGGTGACTGTTTCATATGGGAGGACACAAAGCAACTTAAGGAACTGGAGAACTAACAGCTGAGGAAGGCTGTGACTTTTGGACTGAATTGATCAATAGTATGGTAGACTCTCTGAGGCGGGGAAAAGCTAATAGTTATGAATCCTTGCAGATGAAATATAATATATCTTTTATTTGTTGTGGCAGAAAAGTAGGGACCAAGGGAGGGATAAAATGAGATAACATGGTACAAGCAATAAATCAGGAATCTCTGGCAGCAGTGTTTTGGATAGATTTGGATGGGGTAAGGCCAGAAAGAAAAAGATTAGTGTTACACGATTAAGGATTTTGACAAGAGGAAAAGAAGTGGTAGCGTTTTTTATGGAGAATGTTCTAGGGAAAGAAGTGGTAGGATTTTCATACTTCTTGGATAGGTTTTGGGAAGGTGGAGTTATGGCATATGTCCAAATTGTAGGCCTGATTTACTAGTAGAATAATGGCCACAGTAGTTGTGGTTCAGTGGTAGACTCCGTGTCTGTCACGTGGGAGACCTGGCTTTGATTTGTGGACATGCATGTAACTACAGCCATTGAGGCACTGAGCATCTGGACTCTGGCATTTGGATTCTGTCTCAGTTGGCCTAAAGAGGGAATGGAAATTCTGGGCAGCCTCCACTCCTCCGTGCTCTTGCCTAGGCGTACGTGCCGAAGGTCTGGGTGACCTCTCATGCATAGACCATGATCTAGAAGGATCAACGTTTGCCTAGTACTAGTTTGCTTATCCACACCATGGGACAAGCTTCTGTACCTTGCCCTTCTAGTATGCTTCTGCTTTACTTTGCAGGGACCTGCAATAGTTCTGTCTCCATTCCCACTCAGTCATTGCACTTTGTCCTGAGCCTGCCAATTATGGCAGAGGCTTTTGGGATGTGAGGTGAAGTCATTTTTTACTTGAGCTGGATTCAAATGGCAGCCTACAAGTAAAAGGTTTTATAAGGTAATTGCAAGTCTCCTGAGCCATCCAGTCTGCTATAACTTGTGCAGTTCAGTGCTTGCCTGTTTGATTTATTTATCTAATGATTCTCATTCTAATTTTGTTTGGTGCTATTCTTAATGAATGGAAAGCAAAGTATCAGAACAGAATGAAGGGTAAAGATCTGATGACAACTCATAGAATCACATTACACTGTTAATAATAGGCACGCATGACTGGTCCTAGTTGTTTGGTAAGGAGGAAATGAGTACACTGTTTATTAACTTCGTATACTGTATGAGAATAATTATGAAAGGATCAAATCTTGTTTCTATTGACAACAGTAGGCTGAATTAGTCTTTTTGTTATAGTGATGTTAATATGGAGTTACTTCTTTAATTTAATTTAATTGAAATTACATTGGCTATGCATAACACTGGAATAATTGAGAACAGAAATGAGAAGTGAATGGGAGCTTTGCTATTGACCTTGTTGGAATCAGGAGTTGGCTCTGGTTGATGTTTTTAATATTTTTTAAGCTTCTCAAAATTATTTTGTTGTGTGGAGACCATATTGTCTTTGAACCGATAGTTCTCAGACAGTGGAAATCTAAATAGGTAGAAGTGCAGGGCTGGATTGTAACCTGCACGTCTGAGCAGCCCTCTCTGTTTCCTCTTCCTTCATGGTGTCCTGTGGCCGACTCAACAGATACTGAGCAAGTTTTTGTTCTTGCACAACTAGATCATACTGTGTAGTAAATACATATACTTTAATTGCACTTTGATTATGATAATTTATGAGCTTGAAGAAGGATAAATTCGTCTGGTCCTTATAGACCACTAATCACCAGCATATATAGGAGCTGTAGTAGATAACAACTAGACAAATCCTCGCAAACTACAGGCAAATTCAGGTCTGAAATTCATGATTCTGAATGTAATGTCTGAACTGGAAACCCTAATGCTAATACAGTTTTTAGCATTAAAACTGGGAGGGAAACTTAACTTCATGGTTAAACCATTTCTCACTACAGTAAAAGCTGTGCTAACTGGCATTTTACTAACTGGAATACTCTGTTAACCAGAATTTCCAATGTCCCCCAATACAAATCCTCACTTCAGCAACCGGAATCTTTGCTGAGTCTGTCCAGCATGTGCACCAAGTATTTCTGTTGTTTGCATTAGTCAGTGGTGCTGCTGATAGAGGAGCTTCTGGGAGCCCTTCTAGTTGATAGCTGCATAGGCGGAGGGAGAAAAAATGTGTGTGTGAGCATGGCAGGGCTGAGCATGCGTGTGCGTGTACACTCCTCCAGCGGGAAAGTCTGCGAGGGAAGGGGCGGGGGAGGAGAAGAGGACCTGCGTGGGGCAGAGTGGACTGCTGCTGTGGGCTGGGGCCTGTATAACTCTCAGATAACCGGAAGTTTTAGATAACCAGCACTCCCTTACCCCACTCATGTCAGATAACGAAGCTTTTACTGTATTAGGGATCAAGATTAGATCTAATGTGCAGGGCAGATTATCTCATTTATACCTATTGTGTAGTTCTTATATTCTCCTCTAAAGGTCTGGTCTTAGTACAGTTGGGAATAGGACCTGGGATTAGATGGATTTTGGGTCTTACCTAGGATAGAAGTTCCTAAATATGAAATCGAAGATTCAGATCTGAAATGGAACATTTAGCCCAGTCTCAAAGAGTTTGATTTCTGCAGTTCATATCTGAATATGTAAATCAATAAGAGCTGGTCAGAAATTTTTTGGTGGAACTTTTTCCTGTTGAAAAACGCTGATCCAATGAAATTGAAATTGTGTTTTAATCTTCTGAGAGGGTTATCTCCATGGTTTCCTTGCAGGTGGCCCACCTCCCTCAGTCCACTAGGTTGCCATAGAACTTAGGAGACCAAGGTTCCTCATGGCTTTTTGGCCCCCAGCTCTGCAGAAAGACTGCTGTGTTTCTGAGCACTTCAGTGCTACCAGTTCCACATGGAAAAAATTTTTAAAAAGCAAAAATAAATATTTCTGTTTTTAAAAATCATTTTTGTGACTTCTCTTCTGCAACAAATGTCAAAACTTTATGATTCATTTCAATATGGAATTACTTTTATTTAAATTTTCGGACATGTCCTATGCAGTGGGAATCCTGAGTCCTGAGCTACCCTAAAATAAATCTCCTGAGTTCTAAAGCCAAAATCTGACAAAGCTTTGATCTGAGAATTTTAATTTGCAAATAAGATTAGAAGACTCAGGCAGCTGTCGTTGCCCACTGCTTGCATTTTGACTTTGTTTAATTGAACAAGTCTCAGAAGGTTAACACAGGCGGTAGAAATGATTAGATAGTTATTGAATTTGCTTTTGGTTTTACAGCCCAGAGTGTGTTGACCTTCAATTTGTTCCTTTGACTCCCCTCCCCCCCCCCCGAGAACATGTTTTGTTGGGGTTTTATTTTCTCAAGGCCAACACCTTCTTTTGATCACTATTAAAAATGTTTCTTATAAATATACCTCTCTTGTTTAAATGGAAAGTCTGTATTAATGTTATGCTTTCTTGCAGGGGCTGGTGTTTTTTTCCTTTCTTGTGCTGAAGGGGAGCAGATCAGCTTTCTGTTCGACTGTATCGTTCGTGGCATCTCCCCGACGAAAGGCCCTTTTGGGTTGCGTCCAGTCCTACCAGGTTAATATAGGAAGTATAGAGTAACCATGCAAAGTAGGAACTTGCTATGTCTAGCACTTATTGCTCTGATTGGAATTACAGCTTGCAGACACCAAGGGCATGGAAAGTGCAAAGTGGTTTTCATTCTGAAATGTCACAGTGCAGATTTATCAGTTGAATGTACCCAGTTTCCCCTGCTGCTCTGGCTCATTCATACTTCTGTGGCTGCTGGCCTTTGCCATGTCTTATCTACCTGTATTAAAATATAATATTTTGAATAGAGATGACCCCAAACCAGACCTGGTGTTTAAATACTCACAGTTCAAGCCTGGACCCCCATGTTTATCTGGCAAAGGGTTGTTTTATTAGCAATTTACTGAATCCAAGCCCTGGAGCACTAACTTTGCCGCATTTAAAATTCTGAGCCTATTTCAAATTCCTCTGTAATCACTGGGGAAAAAAAACACTTGAATTGTCTTTAGAGGGCTTTTGATCAGGCCCCTAGACTTGATCTGAATTTTACAGTGTGGCATCTTCTCTGGTGTCTAAAGATTAAATGCCTTTTTTCTATTTCATGGTAAATGCTGCCTGCACTGTAATGTTCAGAGAGGAAATTAGATGTGATCGTAGGGAATCCTATTGCCTTTTGGTTTTAGTGGTTGAGGAAATGTAATATACAGTTGGAAGGAGTGCATTAAGCAGGGCAGGAAGGTGAAAAATGAAACTATAGAAAAATGGCTGTGAAGTGTCCCTGGGGGGAGAGGGAGCACTTCGAATGGTGGGAGGCAAGATAGAATTTCACATTTGAAGCAAATGTTCTTTGTACTTCCATGGTAAAATGTATTTTAGTGTTTTCATCATAAGAGTGCTTTTACAGGATTTATTCACTGCTGCAAGCACACAAACTAGCTTAGGACTAGCTTGAATAAAAATCTTGGGTGCATACGGGGTAGGCATTGTGACGTCTAAATCTTAGGCTCCTGGCCCCTGAGAATCCAAAGCCCAGAATTAGGTTTTGGGCTTCCTGTATAGGACATTGGGTCAATCAGGTGCCTCAGAAGGGTGACCCAAAAACTGCCTGTGACAGGTTCTGAGGGGTGTTCCCTTGGAAGTTGGTTCCAGATCCTAGCTGCCCTGACAGTGAAGTAGTGCCTCCTGATATCTAGCCAAATCTACCCTCTGCCAGCTTGAGACTGTTATCCCTAGTCACTCCTGGTAGTGCCTGGGGGAATAGGGACTCCCCCA
>NW_017728948.1:17069252-17080907 GCF_001723895.1 Crocodylus porosus
CTTATTCTCATCCGCCCACCCCTGTAACCTGTCTAGGTCTGATTGCAGCCTATTCCTCCCTTCTAGCGTGCCCACATCCCCCCACATCTTTGTTGCCCTCCACTGGACTCTCCAATTTGTCTACATTCTTTCTGTACTGGGGGGCCCAAAATTGGACACAGTACTCCAGATGTGGCCTCACTAGTGCCGAATAGAGGGGAAGAATCACTTCTCTCAATCTGCTGGCAATGCTCCTACTAATGTAGCCCAGTATGCCATTAGCCTTGTTCATGACAATGACATGCTGTTGGCTTATATTCAGCTTCTTGTCCATTGCAACCCCCAGGTACTTTTCTGCAGAGCTGCTGCTTAGCCACTTGGTCCCCAGCCTGCGTGGGATTGTTCCATCCTTAATGCAGGACTTTGCACTTGTCCTTATTAAACTTCATGAGATTCTGTTTGTCCAATTCTCCAGTATACTGAAGTCTTTCTGAATCCCAGCCCTATCCTCCAGTGTATCTACTACTCCCCCCAGCTTGGTGTCATCTGCAGACTTGCTGAGGGTACACTCCATCACCTCTCCCAGGTCACTGATGAATATATTGAGGAAAACTGGTCCCAGTACTCACCGCTGGGGCACTCCACTAGACTTCAAGCCACTGATTACTACTGTCTGAGCCTGATGATCTAGCCAGTTTTCTGTCCGCCTTAGAGTCCGTTCATCCAACCCATACTTCCTTAGCTTGCTTGTGACAGTGTTGTCCAGCAGGTCTTCTCAGATGGTTGAAAAAACGTGTCTGAGAATGGATGGAACATTCTCAGCCTTCATGAAAGAAGTGATAGATAAAGTCCATCATCCAGCAAAACGCTAGCTAGACCCTTTGCTGGTATAACTAAATAAAAAAAGCAACCCCCCCCATGTCCAAAAAGAGATATGAAACATTCTGTGTGAAGCAACCTGATTGTGGTCCCTTATTTTGTCCCTTATAGGACATGTAACTTTGCATAAACCTACATTTCAGTCCTGTATTTATCGTGTCATTTGGAAGCTTGTATCGAACTCCTTAATATATATATAGTGTATATGATACTGACATAACAACACTACGCTGTGCACAATGCCAGTGATTCAGCTGCAGACTAAATTTCTTTATCGACTGTTCCATTACACAGAAGGTACTGTATTACTTGAAAAGGTCAAGTCACCACCAGCTGCGTACTGTATCTGGCAAGAGTATCAAAATCCACCAAATCTGTTGAAAGGGGTATATTAAAAGAATTAGTCACCCATATACCTCAGTTTACTAGAACAGAACTTCCTTGCCAACGTCCATAGGATTATAGGAAAGTAGGGCTGAAAAAGACCTCACAAGGTCATTTAGTCCAGTCCCTTGCTCAAGGCAGGATCATCCCTGACTAAACCATCCTCATCAGGTGTCTCTTTAACCTGCACCTGAAAATTTCCAGGGATGGAGACTTCACAACTTCTCTAGGTACCCTGTTCCAGTCCTTGACTATCCTCACTCAGAAAGTTCTGCCTAATCTCCAGCCTAAATTTCCTCTGCTGCAGTTTGAGGCTATCACTCGTAGTCCTATCCCCTAGGACCTCAAAGAAAAGACTCTTTTGATCCTGTTTTTTAATTTCCCTTCAGATATTTGAAAACTGTTATTTAATCCCTCCTAAATCTTCCCCAGGTTGTTACTATCAGCATTAAAATTAAGTAGTGCAAATCATGCTCAATACAGTCTGTCTTCCTAAATGTCCTGTTTCTGAAATCTGATTTCCAGAATTTGGTTGGTTTAGAAACTTAGAAGTGAACCAGATTTCTGTCTTCTAATTTGAATTTTGAATACTTGCATTTAGCAGCACCTCTGACCACTGAAAACTTAAAAACATGTTTGAAAGACTCCTCAATACTTTCAAGAGGAAGGCAGATAGAGCCTTTAATATTCCTATGTGTTACAAAGGGCATATTTTTACAAATTTAGTGCAGAACTTGGTGCAGTGAAAGGAGTTAGATTGACAGCACGGGCTGAGACTGCATTCTTCTCTCCACAGAGCATGTATTGTCTGGGGAAGCTACGCAGTAAGTTTGCTCAAACTGCCCTTCCAGTGTGTGTTTGGAAAGAAGGAAGGGCGATGACTGTCTGCTAACCTTGTATTTGCAGAAAGTTCACATAACCCTTTTATAAGGGGAACAGTATAATTGAATATTAACACGAGGAAACATCAAGGACACAAGGAACAAGACTTATTCTAAAACGGCCCCATTTTCCTGTTTTTTATTTGTGGTAATGTTAAAGTGATTGATTAACAAGTATCCAATTTCTAAAAATGTAAGTCTACACTGCAGATGCCAGCAGGCACATAGCTACTCTGAAATGACCATTACGTGCCTAGACAACTGTTTTGAGCTTCCCATACTACTTCCCCTTCACTCTTGAAGCTTCAGCTGAAGAGCATGTCTTACCTACCCACTCCCCCCGTACATGTATGACCAGAAAATGCTGGAACCGATCTAGAGGTAGCCTGTGTTGCTACCATTGAGTTCTATGTCTTTGTTGTGCTTAGGGGAAGCAGTGGTAGGTATCTCCACAGGGGTTTTGGTACCTCAGTTTTTGGTTTGCCACAGTGAGGAGTCAAGTGCGTGGGTGGAATATTCTTGCCCCATGTTGGCATTTAAAAGGGTGCAGTAAAGAGGTGTACGCATATACTTTGGTAGCTCAAATGCAGGAGCTCTAGGAATAGTTTAGCTATCCAGTTCTGGAAACTGAGGTTTATTAGTAGAAAAATTGATGTCATTTTGGTACAACTGTATTTCCCAATTGCATACCTTTGTGTATAGAATTGTGCAAATTAAGCATACGATGTGCTTGAATAACTACCGAAATGCTTCCAAACGGAACATCGAGACAAATATAATTAACTTCTTGCCCATAAATTAAAATAAATATTTAGAAAGAAAAGACGTGATACTTCATTTTTATTAACTATTATCACATAACTTTTATTTCTAGAGCTTTGATATTTGTTATCAGCATAGCATAAGCATGAAAGGCAATTTTTGCTTCACATCATGCGCGTGCGAAAGGAAAAATTCTAGTCAAATAGCAAAGAAAACCAAGCAGCTTCAGCCTGTAGCTTTTTAATGAGGCAAAAAAGCCTTTAGAAGTTATTTGACCACATTATTCCTGGGGTAACTTTGTTAGCACTGTGGGTAGTAGTCAGTGAAGCAACACTTCCAAATGGGCATGAGGTGCTAAATAACAATAAATGGATGAGATGGTGGAAGACTAAACGTTAATCTTTTAACAGTTCTGCATTTTAAGGCCAAATCTGAATGAGCAACAGGAGGTCTTTTGATGAATTGATGAATGTGTCGCTAATCTTATATCTGCTGAAAGTTCACTTAACCTTTTTCTAAATGGAATGCTGTAATTAAATGTTAACATGAGGAAAGTTTAAGGATGCACAGAAAGAGATAAATTGGGAAACTGCCCCCATTTTCCTATTTTTTATTTGTGGCAGTGTTAATTTGACTAATTAAAAAGTGTCCAGTTTCTAAAAGTGAAAGTCTAAATGCATGTGTCATTAGGCACATAGCTACAGGGTACTATATCCAGGGGAATTATCCATCAGCTGTTGGCTCTCTGGAATTCTCTCTGGCCCTCTACACGTGATACAGAGGGACCAGAGTGGGAGAGAGGATCTCATCGTAAATCTATAAGAGCAAAAATCTGACTTAAATTTGCAAAGGAAGGAAGAGATTTAGTCTTTGGTTCCGTCCTTGACTAATTGTGTAAAAAAAGCAACATAACACAGTAATACTTTTTATGAAGCCCACAACGCAAGAACGTCTCCAGTAGCTCCTGATTTATTTTAATTCATAATGTTCCAATCTGTAGGTGCTTATTCCATGCTCTTTGAGCTTTGAAATTCATTGATACTACACAAATGTATTCATGTATTGAAAATAGCCCACAATAGACAACTCAGCTGAGTCTAATGAGTGTCCACCAACACTAATGATAAAAATAAAATCCCTTTCATCAGAGGCATCTCAGTCAGTTTAACCTTCATGTAATCCCTACCTAACGGAATTGGAAAGGAGTGGTAGGGGGAAGGTTTCAGGAGGGGAATCAACCTTCTTTAGACCATTTTTCTTTAGAAATGATCGGGTTCTTTTTCAGTATAAGTATAAGCCTTAGCAAGGACTTGCTGAGGTCCAAAATGGGCTGAGCTTTCAGGATAGTGGGGTGGGATCATAGAGCTATCCAAGATATGGTATGAGATATATCTGAGACATGTCAGTCACTGGCAAGAAGGAATTGTAATGTCAGTGTATGTGAGGATGACGTGGGGTTGAGACATGACATAAACTTTTTCCAGAGAGTGACACTGAGGTTGCTTACACAAGTGACATTTTTTACATGATTGGGCCTCTGAAAGCACTCTGAAGCTGTGATTTAACATACATGCATGGTTGCAGAGTGCTTTTAAAATGACTGATCATGCAAAAAATTAACCCTGGTCAAATGAAATATTAGATTAAGGTGCTCTAAAGCAGAGCGCCGTAGGGAACTTGTGTCCCCTCCAGGGTTAATTTTCACGTGAAGGTGGGGCTGGGCTGGTTCTTGTGTACCCCAGGGCTGTCAGTGGGAGAGAGGGGGAGCAGCAGCGCAGAGGTGCTTTTGAAGGCCCAGAGCTGATGCAGGGGGAGGGGGCAGGATGAAATTTTTGCCTCGTTGGCCCCCTAGTTACTCTGGCTAGAGTATTGGGAGAACTGAGCCGGGCCTGTGAGGCAAGGGGCTCCGTTCCATCCTGCTCCCCACCCCCAGCTCTGGCCATTCAAAAGCATCTGGCCGCTCTGTGCTGCCACTGTCAAGAGGCCTGGATGGGGGGGTAAGGGAAGGGAGCCCCCTTGCCTCGCAGGCCTGGCTCAGCTCCCCACAATCCCCAGCTAGGGTAGCTGTTGGGGCCCATGAGGTAAAGGTCTGTTGGGGTGGGATGGGGGGAACTCTAACTCATGGCGCTTTATGTAAGTGAGTTAGAGGAAGGCCCTGAACGTCTGTAGGCCCCCTGAGGCCCCCTCCACACGTTAAAGGTATTGCACAATTAGCTGGTTAATTGTACAGTTCACTGAAAGCAGGTACATGTGCAGAGTACCTATCATACTTTAAAAAGCTGCAATCAGCTATCAAGTTAGACCTCAAAAATGTGTACTCATTTTATAGCTGGTAGGTATCCAGCTTTAATCTGCATGTATAACAGGGTCTCCCCTGTGGCTGGGAGCCATGTCAGCTGACTGGGCTCCCAGCTGTGGGGGGTGCACCTTGCCTAGCCAGGGCTGGGAGTTCTGTAGCTGAGAGGACTCTCAGCCCTGGCAGCTGCCAAATCTGGGTCCTGGCAGTGCCCTGTGGCTGCTAGGACCTAGAGTCCCACACCTACAGATGTTGTGCTCTGGCAGCCACGGGGCGTGGCTGTGATCTAGCTCTAGGGGTACAATGGAGCCCGCAGGGCTGAGAGATGACAGCTGCTGTGGCCTCCCATCGCTAGGGGTGCATGAGACTCCCAGGGCTGGGAGATTGTGGCTGCTGTTGTCTCCTGGCCTTGGGGGTGCATGAAACCCCTGAGGCAGGGAGACACTGGCAGCTGCGATCTCCCAGCCCTGAGCTCACAGAATTTGCATCTCCCAGCCGCAAGTGTGTGTGGGGTGCACCCACAGCTGGAAGATCCTCAGCTAAGGGGGCTTCTAGCTATAGGAGCTTGTTTCTTGCTGGTGCAGGGGGAGCCTTGCTTGGCCTGATGGGATCCAATGCGTCATCCCACAGTCATGCCTCCTGCTGTGCATGTGCAGCATGGCAGGAGGTATGATTGTGTAGCTTGTGCATTAGATCCATTGCACCTTTATCTGCACATGGAGAGGGGCCTTGATAGACTGATCACTTCTTTGTGAATACTTTAAGCCCTGGCCCTTTTATAGCAACCTTAAGGTTTGCTATAAAAACAGACAATGTGTAGTCTGGCCAAATCATTCTCTCATTAGCACCAAAGATGCAGATCAGAAGGGATGGAAAGCCCACCTAGGTGAGGTTCAGAATTACAACTTTTTTACTGAGAAATTTAGCATTATCACATGCAGTTAAAAAATTGTGTCAGGGCATGGAGCATGGGAGATGTTCTGATTCAGCTCATTTCGTGGGTAGCTGTTGTTGTAGGGGTTTGTAGAAATTGTTAAACCTACTGTTTGTCCATTATTTGTTGAACTGAATCTCTTTATGGATATATTGGCAACTGAGGGAGTGAATTAAGCCCAAGTCTTTGAGAATAGATAAACAGAATTTAATGATGTGGAAACCTTGGCTTCTCTAGTTTGGAATTGTTTGTTGGTTCATTAACAGTAAGTTATATTTCCATTTATCCTTTGTCTCTTTATTAAGTTCCATGTAGACTTGTTACAGATGATATTACAACCAGTGTGAGCAGGAACACTGAAAGTGCAGAAGCTAATGTCTATTGTAACTTGCATTCACTTCTTTTCCTATTGAATTACAAGAGCTACTGAAACAGAAGTGATAAAATGAGTTACCAGACCATATCCATTGCAGCTGCTCAACATGACACACATTTTAAAGCTGTTTACAGTAATCTGTCAAATTGCTCTCAAGACTATAGTAATGATTGCTTCCAACATCTGGTTCCATTGTGGTGCGTGGCTGGAAAATGAAACGGTATAGAGAAGAGTGGCATATTCCCTATGAAAGGATCACACACATGTTTGTGAAGCATTCAATATTTTTTCCCCAGTAAGATGGCAGGTTTTTCTTTCATCAAAACATTTATGCTAGAATGACCAAAAATAGATAATATACTACAGGGAATGGTTCTGTACTGGCAGGGAGATGTCCTAGATGATCTAGTTGATCTTTTCTACCTGTAACTTCTATGAGGTTAGATACAGGGTATCTTTTTAAATAGCTGGCCTCAGTCAATGCATGTGGTAGCAAAAATCAAGTATTTTAGGGAACAGTGATGCCTCAAACGTATGCCAGTGTTTGCTGAAGTCCTCTGGTAGAAAATACAGGACAACCACAGATAACGGAGAACATGGGAGGGTTTGTTGGTATTTTCTTCAAATACTTTCATTTTTTTTCTTTTACATTCTAATGTGTTCATTTCTTTTTTTAAGACCCAAGCACAAATCCAACCTATTCAGAAGAGAAATTGGTCCATGAAGCATTGCAGTTAGAGAAACGGCTGAGCTTACTATCCCATACAAGTCGTCAGGGCAGTGGAGGTGAGAAAGAATAAGCTGTATTACAAACCAGAGAGGCTTCAGAAATGAGAAAATGGTATCATTTTAAAGTGTTGGACCTTTTTAAAAATTGGACATGCTGGTTCATTATGTTGCCACTGCTCTAAGGGCATTAATTAAAGCTTGTTGGAAATGATAGCAGTGGTTTCAGTGGGTCTTGGATTAGGTTCTTGAGTGCCTATACAAGAAGGTGTCAGCATACGAGTAGTAAGTAAATCATAGAATCATAAAAAATGAGGGTTGGAAGGGCCCTCAGGAGGTCATTTAGTCCAACCCCCTGCTCAGAACAGGACCGTCCTTAACTAGATCATTCCAAGTAGTCCGGTCAGGACCTATGATTAAGGGTCTTCTCAACTCAAGGAGGCAGCTGGCTGATTTTGCAGGCGGATTGCAAGGCCAGCTGCAATTTTCAAGGGCTTATCATGGCTGGGCCCCCTCACCCATGCTACTGATTTGGCTGAGGGGCCGTGGTGGCCCTGCCCCTTGCCACTAATTGGTGGAGAGGAATGGGGCCACACAACAGGCAGCCCTCTCAGCAAATCAGAGGTGAAGGGTGGGGGCGGCAGCCAGCTTGCCTGCTCTGCCCTTCCCCTGGGAGGGCTGCGTGGCTGGGAGGACTGCTGGCTCCCACTGGGAGGGCCCAGTCTGGAAGGCGTTCTTAGAGCATATCTGTGAGAGTGGGCCAGTACAACACAGGTTGGGGAGACAATATTGCCCCAAGTTTACTATCCCATAACTTAGTAGTTAGAACATCTCAGAGAAAGGAGTTCATATTCTTCTGTCTGAGGGGACTCCCACGTCCATGTTTTCCACCTCGGAAGGTGCATTAACCACTGTAACTGAGATCAAAATCTGACTTTTAGGACCAGGATCTG
This sequence comes from Crocodylus porosus, assembly GCF_001723895.1. Lineage (NCBI taxonomy): Eukaryota > Metazoa > Chordata > Crocodylia > Crocodylidae > Crocodylus > Crocodylus porosus. Next base: position 17,077,423 of record NW_017728948.1, read on the forward strand.
ATTCATGATGGCCTATTATTAACATCAACCAAACAATGGTGTGCCCTTTTTCTCCTCCTCCACCTTGAATTTCAGTTTTTACATAAGGGAAAAATAGTTTCCTCTTCCACTTGTGCTACAACAGGAAGAAGGTCTTTAGACATGATAGTAGTGTTTTGCTGTCCTACCGTAACAATTCAAAGCCTATGTGTTCCATTGCCATTATGAATTCTTACAATATGTATGCACACCATTAAAATTATTTCTGTAATTTCATTTGCTAATTAAAATAATTCAATTTTTAGTCCAAATGCGTCATGGGAGATGTATACAGAACATTCTGTATTGGGTTACAAAAGTATCATCATTTGCACTAGCAGTCCATTTTTTGTTTGCCCATGTGATGTACAGCTGTGGAGTTTATTGTAGGCTCTATTGGGGTCAAAGATAATTAGGATCTTAATAACTGATTTTATTTTTACTGCTTCTTTTAAAGGTTCACTATGCTATTTTTTACATAACAGAAAAAGCAGCAGACACTGAGATTGTTCATTTAGCTGCTTCCAGTCCAACACTGAAATTTAGTCCACAGGCTGGGGAAATTAGGAATGAAAAGTTTTTAAATTTTAAGGAAAATTCGCAGCTACTCTAACTCTCTTACAGTGTGGATCAGGAATAGCTGAATAAAAAAGTTTATACAGGGGTAGAATATGTCCTAGACAAGGAATAGGATCAGGTACAATTTCTTCAAACTTTGCATAAAATGCAGTATATTTTCTGAAGAAAGCAGGCTCACAATAAAGGTAGCCACATTGCTTTAAATATATTTTTTTCTAGAGGTACAATTCAGAACATGCATTGCATTGTTATGGCAGAATGGCCCCTTCCTGCTGGTCCTCAAGAGAAACAGAACTTCATGATCTGTTTTTTATGTCTTTAGTCATAACTACATTCTTAGTTTAATCAACTAGATTTTGAATGCGAGAATGATCTTGTTTCTTTTATTCCAGGAGACGACAGAAGTCTGTCGAGTTCATCTTCAGATACTAGTCACTCGGACGTTAGTGTTGGGAGCAGGTTAACAATTTGGCCTGAACAGTCTTCAGCTGGCACTTCTCAAGAGAGTCACGGATTGGGAGCAGCAAAAGGCATTCATCTGGGGGAAGAAAAAGCCTATGCAGAAGGGGCACGTGGCACTGCCAAACCACCTCCTAAGCCTCTTCGGTCCAGACAGCTGCAGGAAATAGGTCGTCAGAGTTCCTCTGACAGTGGGATAGCTACGGGTAGCCACTCTTCTTACTCTGGAAGTTTCTCTTCCTATGCTGGAAGCCTGGATATTTGCCATGGTGAGGAGTTTGGATCGTTGCTAAGCTTACCATTGACCCTTCCTTCAGATCAAAATTTATGTACTTGCCCTCATGGTGAGCCCCAGAGGAGTGCAGGCTCAGAGTATCAGGTTCCCAGCTCTCTCAGACATATTTATGACACACCCAGGAGTTTATTACAGGCAGCTGCTAAAGACGTGCAACACAAGAGTGCAGATTCCACATTACCCAAGGACCAGGCCCAGGCACCCCAAGGCATTAGTGACCCTAAACTGCTGGTACCGCACTTGGAAGCACAGATGGCACCTGAGCAAGGCCAAGACCGGGGAAGGCAAGCATCCTCACTCCCAGAAAGCACCAAGGACTCAAGCGAGGAGACATATGCGGAATTTGTTTCCAGATGGTCAGATGTAAAACCACAAGGACAGGTGTCAGACTCGAAAGGTAGTGAGTTGGCACCACCTAGTGGAGTCCCAGCTGACCCCTGTGAAATATGTAGCCCCCACCCTGGGATGACAAGAGCTCTCTTTTCAGCTTGTCCAATCTGTGGTGGACTAAAGGTAAATACCTAATGCTGAGCAGATGCTAACAAAGGTTTCTGTACCTTATTTAACACCTTTCATTTAAATAACTATAAACAGTTGTGAATTGCAGCCTGTTCTTTTTTTGAATAATAGCTTTTGTACTCTTTATGGATAAGTTAAGAAGTTCAGTACATGGCTTACTATTCTGTCTTTAAAATCCATGCCTGGAACAAGAAAACATTTAAAGAGATAGACGTTTGGGTGCTACCTTTTTAATAGGCCATATTTTCTCTCTGGATGGACATGAGTGGTTCACATTGTCTTCAGTGGAAATTTCAGAGGCACATTGTGGAGTTGAATTTGTCTGTAATAACTAAGTACAAAGGAGACTGGTCTGCCTTGATGTTGGTTTTTCTTTCTTTTCTTTTCTTTTTTTTGAGAAGGGTGAAGGGAGGTTGAACAGGACATGTTGTCCTTAGCTTTGAGCTGTAATTTAAAATTATGTCTTTACCTTTACTAGTGGATATATCTCCTGTGCTCCATGTCTTGTGGCTGGAGAAGACAGAGTGGCAGAGCTTCTCAGTGGAAGCCTAACAAAGGAACTCCTACGCAGAATCAGACCTAGTCAGAGCTAGTCTAGCATCCTGCCATTAACAGTGGCCAGTACCAAAGGCTTTGGCAAGATGCAAAAACCAGTTACAGAAAAACCTGCCCATGGGGAAAGATCTTTACTACCAGCCGGCAGAGATTGGCTTTGCACCTGAGAGGAGGATTTACATCCCTTCCCCATATCAAGTTTAGTTCTTAATATTCACTGTCAGTTTTTTCATCTGTATAATTGGCTAATCTCTTTTTGAAACAAGTTTGGTTCTTAGCTTCAAAGATACCTTATGGCATATAACTTGCACAAGCTGTTTGTGCATTGTATTAAAGGAAGTATTTCCCCCTGCCAGTTTCAGAGAAGACTTTCATTGTTTCGACTGTAGTTGCTAAACTGGAATGAGAGAAATCTGTCCATGTTCTGGAGGTGTTGGAAAAAACTTGAAAAGGAGAGAGACTGTTCAACTTGGGGAGAGTGGTGTAAAAACGGAATTTGGAGAATATTGTCTCACTCTGAGAAACATTTGTCCATGGGTGGATCTAGAATTTTGAAAAGGAGGGTGCAGGTGGTGAGGTACATCGCTACATATAACACAATGCATAGCTTTCTCCAGTTAAAAGTAAATTAGAAGCTTTACTAATATGTTTGGGACCTAGGACTGTATTATTCTAGAGGTGTACCGACCAATACATCATTCTGATATCAGATCGGCACCGCTATAAAGAAAATTGTATTGAAATTGGCTTTTTTTTTGCCTGATGTGGCTGATAATGTGGCCGATTTATATGCTCTGTGCATGTGCGCAGCTTCAGTACAGCATGTAGGTGGTGGGGAGCACAGCTTGGAGAGCTGTGTCTAGCTGGTAAGTCTTGTGATGGAAGGGGAGCAGGGAGGGAAGAGGCGTGGGGGAAGAGGGGGGCAGATCAAGGTCCCAGAGGTGAGGGAGGAAGTGGGGCTGGTGGAGGGCAGGATGGAGTCATGGCTCATCCGGGGGTGCTGGGGGGAGGGGGGCAGCTCCCTCTGCTGCACTTACCCTGAGAGGGCATGGGGCATGTG
>NW_017728948.1:17081007-17106913 GCF_001723895.1 Crocodylus porosus
TGGCTCCTGCCTGCTGCAGGCTGGGGCCAGGAGCAGCACCGGGCTCTTTCCACTGGGGGGGGCGGGGGTTGAGCCAGGGCTGTTCTTGGGGTGGGCTTGCAACAGGAGGCTACCCAGGGTGGACTGCATTCAGTGTGGGCAGCAGCAGTGCTGGGGGAGGAGGGTTGGGGGGGGGCTGTAGTGAATTTTGGGGTGGCTGCAGCCCCCCCCCAGTCCTCTTTCCAGCGCTGCCGCCTGTCCTGAGTGCAGCCTCACCTAGTCCCCTCCAGGAGGAGCCCAGCACTGCACCACCCCACACAGATCTGGGGGCACACGTGCCCCCGCCTCCTGGAATGTGCGCAGCAGCAGGACCACCCTACCTTCCCCACACCCTGGCCCCAGCCCGGCTGTTTTGCATGGTGTGAATGGGATACATTTTACATACTGTTATGGCCAGGTGGGACTGACTCATGGACCACCTAAGATATGAATTCTCCAAATTTATTTGAAGGTGTTCAGAAAAACTTCGGTGTGCAAATGCTTTCAGTGCTTTGCAGTTTCACTTAAACCATTAATTAGATTGTGCTGATATTTTTAAATGCCCAATATTTATTTCAAAGAGAGAATACATTGTACAGCAATCAGAAAGGACATAATCAGGTTTCTGTGTTCAGTTCTGCATAGAATTGTTGAAGGTCATAAAGTCCTCCCTATGGCTAAAGTTTTTCCTTTATTTCAATAGTAATTTTAGCAGAAAAGGAGGGAATAAGAAAGAGTGGGGCAAATCCTGTAGCAGTGTGCAGTGTTCCCTTTCAACAGAACTAGTGATGCATCAGTGTTCAGGTGGAGGCAGGATTTCAAAATGTGCTGGGGGAGTTGCCCTCTCCATTTTGTCAGTGAGTTAGCAGGACTGGAGGAGGTGGTGGATGGAGTGTGAAAGTTAATGGTTACCTTTTTTGATCCAGTGACCTCAGTAGCTAGCACTTACAAGGCTGCTTTACTGCTCTTCCACTCTCCTTGCAGGTAGAAGGATAGTGACCATAATATAGGGCATCAAGATTGGATCTGTGAGTTAAGTATCTTTAAAGTCAGGACAGAAATGATAGCAGGAATTTCATCCTATTTTACTTGAGAAGAAAAGAAAAAAACCACTGAGAGAGAACTCCATAGCATATTAATATAAAACAGAGAGGGAGTAGAGCGACTAGAAGTTTATTGAACACCATAGATGAGGCAGTAGTTATGCACACTGTTTTCTATTCTGTTGTACATTGTACTGTACAGTGTCTACAAGATTTTCTGCATTACAGACTGCATGAAGTGTGCACTAATCGCAGTATTTTCATATAGGTAATTTCAGTAATACAGATGCATGTTGATCCGAGATCGTTGTACAGTATAAGTATGCTAGGCTATGCATCTTGGATTGTTTGGGGGTTTACAAGGTTTGCAGATTTATTACTGGGCCATATTTACGCCATTTTCAACCCACTCAGAATGGGGAAAAACATTTCACTGTACATATTTGGTTCTGTAACTTCATTTATTCTACAGTTTAAAAAACAATGTCAACATTTTTATAGGTATTTTTTACACCTCCATTGTTTGTAACATTTCTTAGAAGCCTGAAAATAAAATTATCTTTTCCAACTGTTTTTGTCCATCTGGCAAATACTCTTTTTTCTGCCCAAACCCTCATCCTCTTACATTTTGAGTGAACATGGAGTGGATATGTCTGTTTTTATTTACTTCCCTGTGGTGTGCTGAAATCAGTGATAGCAGTAGGAAATGTGTCTAATGGTGGAAATGATAGCTCCAGTCCTCCATTCCTGCATCACTCCATAGTCTCATTTATTTAAAAGGGTTTTTTTTTCTGTGTGCAAAAAATATAGAATTAGACCAAGGTTTTTTAGTTAATGGGCTGTGACTCAATCAGCATAAGAAAAGATGGCATTGATTTACAATGGGTTCTTTATTATAAAACACTTGCAAATATTCAGCCAGATATTCTGCTTGAGAATACCAGTACCCTTTTGGAGATAAAGACTTGGTTGCACTGGGATGGAATGATATAGGTATAAGCAGTTGCACTGGGATGGAATGAAGGCATAAAGTGTTGTAACTTTAACCTGAGTTATTTAAAGTTAAAGTTTCATATATTATTTATTCACTTTATAAGCTGCTTGCAACAAAGGCTCAGGGCCGCGTACGCTGAGGCCTCTGCTACATGTGTGGGTAAAGGCACAATTGGATCCAACATGTGATCCACACAATTACACGTCCTGCCATGCTACATGTGAGGTGCAGCTGGGTCTGGGAGCCCCATCAATTGAGGAAGTTTCTGCCCCAGCTGCTTGAGGCGCAGCTAAGATCGAGAGCCCCATGTGAGCTGGGGGATACATGTACCCGCAACCCCTGGGGATCATGGCACCCCAATCCCCAGGGCCTGAGCTTTTCAGGCTGAGCAAAGGGCACGCCTTCGGCTGGGAGCCCTGTTAGCTGACAGACCCTGCTACATGTGCAAATTAAAGCTGGATAGCAACTAGCTATAAAGTTAGCACACATTTTTGAGGTCTAACTTTGTAGCTAGTTGAAGCTTTGTAGCGTATGATAGCTATTTGCATGTGTAGCTGGTCTTAAGGTAATCGTGCAATTACCCAGTTCATTGCGCAGCACCTGTAACGGGTAGTAGGGGCCTAAGAGAACAGAATAATTCACAAAATGAGAATGACAAGAGGACAAAACCGCTTAAAAGGGAACTAGACTATCAACATAAAACAACAAACACCCCTTGAGAACTATCTCAGTCTGACTAAAGGTTACAGAGTTTAGGTCACTACACTGGAACAGCTGGCACTTGACTAGCAACTTCCTCTCCCTTTTTAAACTCGTTGAAAGTTACATCTCTCCACAGCCAAGGACCCAAATTCTTTTCTTAAGTTTGTTTATTTATTTGATTTTTATACTGCCCTCTTCAAAAAGGTTCAGTGGTTTACAATAAAAGCAGACAAAATAATAAAATGACCCCAAAGAATACCCAGATTTTAACCACACCTGCTAAAAGCCTTCCCAAATAAAGATAACCAGGGTCAGGCTTGGGCTGTGGCCAGCCTCAAGCAGGATGGGGGAGCTCCAGGGCTGAGGAGTTACAACCCAGAACAACCTCCCATGTGTTTGGCTAAGTGAAGCTGGTCCACAGATGGTATTTGTAGGAGGTTGCTCTTGGCTGACCTTAGGGATCGTGATGGAGTGTGAGGAAAGAGGCAGTCCCTTAGGTACCTATGACTCAGGCTATACAGGGCTTTACAGATCAAGACTTGTGCCCAGAAAGCTTTTGAAACCTAGTGCACACTCTGGAGCACTGGAGTAACGTGCTCTTGGCTCCCAGGCAGAAGGTAGGCCACTCTTCTGTACCAACTGCAGCTTTTGGATGGTCCTCAAGGCAGCCCTACGTAGAGCACACTGCAGTAGTATAGCCCTGAGGTTATGAAAAGATGGACGATGGTGGCCAGATCTGAATCTAAAGCAAAAGGTTGCTGCCTTCCCACCAGATGGAGATGGTGAAAAGTGCTCCTCGCCACTGCTGCAATCTGAGAATCTTAAGTGCAGCTAGGGATCCAGGAGTATCCCAAGCCTGTGGATGTGAGTGAGAAGGGGCAGCTGAACCCCATCAATAATGGGTGTCCTTATCCCTGCATGAGGCCTGCCCACCATCATTACCTCTGTCTTGTCCAAATTCATCTTTAATTAGTTCATTTGCATCCAATTCCTACCTCTAGTCAGGCACCGCGTAAAGACAGAGACTGCAGGAGCTTGGTTGAATGAAAAGGAGAGAGAGCTTCACTATCATAATATTTAAATGCCTCCTAATGTTTCAGTAGATTTAGTCTCTCAGCATCCTAGCAGTAGGGAGAATGGAAATTATACCATTTTACAGTGGAAGAGACAAGGCACAGCAAAAGTAAGGGATAGGTCCACCAAAGGACTTGGTTGACTTTGCTCTCCACAGGAATCCATACCTCTAACTTAGGTACTTGGGCTCACTATTTAATGCAAAAATATAAAGAGGAAAGGAATTGTGGAACTGCATATTGAGTGGGGAACTTCCTCTATGGGCCTAAGGAAAACCCATGGAGATGGAGTCCCTTCTTTTATCCAGCAGCCTAGAGCATTCACCTGGGGCTTACATTCAAATCCTTCCTCTGCCTAAGGAGACTTAAACCTATATCTGCCGTCTTCCAGGAAAGTGTTCCAACCTCAAGCTATAAGGTATGAGACCTTTCCCAGTTTCTTGTGAGAAAGTTTCATTTTACTTGGACACAATTAAATAGAGGTCATAGGGAGAGAGAGAGAGCACGAGAATAAGTATATGACTAGTTTAATGAAAAGTTTGGGCTCAAATTCCCCCAGACAGAGGAGGGATTTGAATTCTAAAAAGCAGTTAAGCATCTCAGTCCTTCTGTGGATCTAGGCATAAGTAACATGCCCAAGGTCACGCAGGAAGTCTGTAACAGAACAGGGCCTTCACATTCCCATGCTAGGCTTGGACCAGCCCAGGCAAGAGTGCCTCTCTCCAGGCCTTCATAGACCCACTACTGTAAGGTGGGCAGGTCTAGCAGAGGTAGCCCTGTTTGCACAATAGTTATGGTGTCCACAGTTTTCCATTTTTACTTCTGTGAGATGAGACTTGTGAGACTTACTTGTCAGATGTTTTGTTTTAACTAAAGTTTTCATTAGCAAAGAAAGACTAGGTTCTAAAGAAATCACAGAAGTGCATAATACTACACAATATTACCACATACACCAGTATTATCATCATATCTTCTCATATACCACTGAATTGCTCATTTTTTGTTTTGTCATGCATTCGATCTGCTGATTTTTCAAATGTAAAAGAACGTGGCCATTGGCATTGTAAATACATGTCCTAGACTATGAGCAGGTGAACTATTCACCACGAGGGTAAAGGGGACTAGGATTTACCTTGCATAAACTGCTTGAAAGTAACTGCCCATTTGCCCAAACTTATCTGCTACTCAGCTTTCACCTGCCCTGGGATAAGAGCGTGCACGTGAGCCATAAGTGCGGAGCAGCTCGTGCATAGTAAATCCTAGTCCCCTTGTACCGCATGGTAAATTGCTGGTCTGCCCATAACTTTTGTATCTGAGCTGGGTTTTTTTTTTCAGTTTTGTAACATAGCTCATGTAAGGAACATGCCACTTAAGTTGCACACACGTCTAATCTAAGTAAACTTTGTTCTAAACACACACTATTGGTTTTTTTGTTCAGCCTCAGTTAGATAGTTGCTTATAAAAAAAAAAAACTCTGAAATTTTGCAAGCATTGAGCCCTTGGCATTGGTCAATGTTCCCTGAGATTTAAAAAAATGAGAGAAGTTATTTCTGTTTGTGAATGATTTGCTTATTAATATTACTATGAATACTTTGCATTGTTAAATTGTTCTACTTGTCATCTGAGGGCCCTGAAGACCTTAATTAAACATTTTACAAATACTGAAACTGAGAGGACAGGGCTACAGCTACTCTATGAGACAGTAACATACAGCTTTGTCTTCCAGTTCCTGACACTTGCTACTTTTCATAGCATTTTTCCCCTCCTTGGAACATGTCCATTGAACCTTAATAAAAGCATTATGTTCTTTCCCTTTAAAATTCAGGGGCAATTCTGAATGGCCAGTCTGTCATTTTTATAGCCGACAGACAGACCTCCTTCCTGCCAATACCACTGTTGCCATGGTCGGAGCCAGAGGCAGCTCCTAAGTACCTTAGCTAATAGAATCCTTCCTTTCCAAATACTGTATTTACTCAAATACTAAATCCTAAATGTAAGATGCCCCCCCCAATAATTTGATTCTACACATGGAAAATTTATAAATTTATTATAATTTTCCATGTATGGATTCTAATTATTGGTGAATCATCTTCAATTTATGTCCCCCTTCCACCACTGCAGGCAGTGGGAGGAAAGGTGGTGAGGGGGGCAGTAATGGGGCTGGCCCTAGGGGTCAGGTGGTAGGGGGAAGGCAGCAAGAGATGCAGGCAGCTTACCCCCTGCTGCCTGTCCCTCCGCCACTTGCCCCCATATTGTTCCTGCCTCTCTTCCCACAGCCTCAGGCTGTCCTAGTTCTCCCTCCCCCTGTTTCCCGCTCCTCCCATGCCACTTCTGCTACCCGCACCCTTGGGTCCCTGCCCTCCTTCCTTCTATTCCACCCCCACCCCCTGCCTCCCCTTCCAACCCCTCCTTACTTTTGTTCCTGCTGGCAGGCTCCATCACTGCTGCAGCCCAGGGCACAGAGCATGGCTCCAGTCTGGCCCTGTAGCAGTGGTGTGGAGCTGGCACTGCTGTTCCAGCCCAGCCCCAAAGCAGCAGCAGTGTGGAGCTAGTGCTGCTGCAACGGGGCAGACTGGCACAGCAGTGCTGGCTCTGAGCTACTGCTAAAGGGCCAGGCTGGAGCCATGCTCCATGCCCTGGGCTGCAGCAGGGGAAGAGACTGCTGGCATGGAGCAAAGGTAAGGAGGAGTGCAGCAGAGAAGGAGAGAGGGAAGGAGAAATGGTGGGTGGGGGGAGACTGGGGTAGTGGGGGAAGGAGTGGCAAAGTGTGTAGAGGTAGTTTGAGAGGGAAGTGGGGAATCAGGCAGCAGCTGTGGCTCTGGGTCCAACCCTTGGCTGGGGCTAGAGCTACAGCAGTTTCCTGTGCCCCCACTGCTTTGTGCTTGAGTGTAAGGTGAGGGGCTTTTTTTCTCCATGTTAATTGAATAAATACGGTAGTCCCAGATCTTGCATAATTTTAAATTAGTAAAGACTCATCATTGACTTCAACTGGAGTGAGAGGGAGGGAACTGTGGATTTCTTTATTTCTAACTAGGTTCTTTTGTTTTTCGTTGTATTAGAAACACCTTAAAGCACTGGGCAAAGCTTCACTTGACACCAGTTCTTTCTCACACCTGCAGCAAGGAAGCCTTCAAGCCTGAATGGTTTAAAAACTCTGGTAATACAGACAAACCATGAAAGCCAAAGCAATAAACCCATGTTTCACATACAACACATTTAAACACAGTTACAAAAGGAGAGGAGAAGCTGAGACACCCCAAAGGTATGTTGAAATCAATTAAACGCCAAGGTCCACCCACTTCTAAGCAGCCCATTGGACCAGTGTGGTTAAAGGGCACTGGTTTCTATAGCTAACAGCATGCAAGGAAGTGATATGGCTGGCTCCAGCTTGAATGACAAGGGACCCATTGACAGCTAGGTTAGCTAGGTTAGCGTTCAGCACAAGCCCAGGGTGAGGCTGTGAGCTCGCGCTCTACGGAGCCATAGCAGGGTACCTAATGACTCTGCCAATATATCCCAGCTTTGGGAATGATATTCACTTGGGTAAAGAGGGACTGTCTCTTACTCTTGGCTGGCTCTTGCTGCCAGCATAAGCCATGATGCTCTTGGCATCTTGTAAATTTGTACAGCTTTCAGGGTTTCTATTTCTTTCCCTTTATTAATATCTCTAACGTAGGGTTGGTCTATGATGCCTTTACTCACATGGAGTGGTACTTTGTTTCACAAATATTCCCATTGATTTAGATATGGCTACTCCTAGTGTAAGGGCGCGTATGGGTAACGTAATTAATTTCCTACACTAGGAAGCTTCTGTGGTGACAGTAACAATATTAATTATATTTTACAATACTATTGTGCATAATAAAGTCTTAACTGTTACCTCTCAATGGCCCTCTGAAATGCAGAAGGAATTACTCTTGACACCACTGAAATGCAGCCACTGTAAAGTGGACTGAATTGGTTGACAGCAGCACATGGCAGCAACATACAAGTCTAAGACAGGAAGGGACGAACACTTTTTCCAAAAAAAGTGGATAGGAAAAAAATGTACTACAAAGTAGATAGGCAGAGAGTGACAGTTGGCGCTGGGATTTGGCCAGGACCCCAGGGTTAATGTCTTTACTCTTGCTGAAAGTGTAATTTCATCCTTTCTGGGCAGTGGATAGAACCTCCTTTCTACATCTCAGCTAAAAGACAGCACATACAAAGACAAAGAAAGCATTTGCTAGCACAGCACTAGCACATTGGTTAATTCCTGTTTCAAAGAGGGAGCATGACTTCTACTGTGCCCTATGTTTCCTGCAGCACAGTAGTAGTGTTTTTTGTCTGCCACCTTGTCAGGACTATAATGCATAGCTCCCAGCTGTACAACAAGTCAGAGAAAGCCCAGTTTCTACATGCTTTGCTAGAGAGTACTTTAAATTTCCTCTGAGGCTGAGCAAAGTCCACTGACTTGTCAAATTTTCTAGACAAGTCTAGCAAGTCCATGCCATTTTCTGCTGGCTTGGAGCAAGGGATGCAAAAAGGGTCGACAGTCCAGGCTAGATGGGAGACAAAGTTATATATATAAATGTGCTGTAGGAAATGATGCTGACAAACTCCTTCCCTAGGTCATAACATGCTACAACCTGCACTAAGGAAGACAATTCTATTTCTCTCTAGTGGCTGGTCCACGTTAAAATCTCTGAGTCTGCTGGTCCTTCTAGCTAATGGGCTCAAATCTTTGGCTTGAGTGACTTATGCTTTTAGGAGTGAAGATTCCAGATTTGATCACTGCTGTCAGCCGGCGGTATTGTTTAGATTAGTTGTAAATCAGAGATACAGACCATCTGCTGTGAAAGTTCACTTGGCCTTTATCATGAGAGTAGAGGGGTTAACACTACTTAATGTTATAAAACTTACACTTTTTTGACTAAGGCCCTAAAAAAACAGATGCCCACAGATCTAAAAAGGGAAATGAACTTCTGGCACAAAGCACTGGTAAGTAAAAGGTATCAAATACTTGGAGAGAGGTAAAAATGGAGTGTTATTTTAATATATTAGTTCCCTGTAATTAATTAATTGATCAGAATGCTTTGGCACAACTCAGCATAATTTGTTCTCGTTGTTTAAGCAGGCAGTTTTGCCTGATTATTCCTCTGTTGTGGTGAGCTGGTGAGGATTTGACAGCTGGACTATTGATCAATTGTACCTAGTTAGAACCAGTATTTGGGAAATTCTATTTGTACTCCCCAGAGGAAAAAGGAACTTGAACAAATAGGACTGATAACAACTAGAAATTACAAGAAATGACTTCCTTTCTCTTCCTTATCTGGGAGCGATAGCTTTTCAGAAGAGAGAGAGTTAGTCATTTTAAAGGAGGAGGAGGAATCTGACAATGGGAGCCAGGAAAAAGTTGCCGTTGTCTTATTATATGGTCCTAAAACTCTTAGAATTTGTTTTCCCCTTGATTTGCCCATCTGTAAAATGGGCACAGGATTTACTTACCTTGTGTTTTAAGATCTCAGCATAAACAAAACTATATGAAATCATTATTTGGTTTTCAGGTACCAATACCAGAGTAATTGCCTGAGTCAGAAAAGGACTCTGCAAATACCAACAGGATAGGAGTGACATGTATGAGATGTTTGGAGATTTGGCAAACAATCCACTGTGGACAGATGGGTTCTAGAGGTGATAGTAAGTGGATACTCAACAGAGTTCAGATCTTTCCCACTAAACCTTTCCCATAGAACTGCCCACAGCTGCAATCAGGGACACTATAAGTTCACAATTTGTGCAAATTAGCCTAATCAGCAACAAGTATATTGCTGTAGACTATGCTTAAATTCCTCTGTAATGACTAAGGTGACAGATGGCATGAAAAGCAGTTTTGGAAGTACAGGTGCTGGATGAATCCGCCTGATCTTATATGAAAGTTATCAGTCTTGCTAACAATAGCTCAGAGGGGCTTTTTAACCAAAATAGGTCTAAAATATAGAAAATAACTAGGACTCAGTTACCTGACTGCTGCAAAGCTCAACTCATTGGTCTATCAGCATCAAAAAGGGTGTTACAGAGTTAGTTACAGTACTGTTGCGGTGCTAGTTCAGCAAGTCAAACAACATGAGTAGCACATTCTTACCCTAATGTGGTTTATATGCTGCTCAGAGCTAATTTAGAGTTATGTAACAGATATAGCAATGGACGGGGCAATCGATGAACTAAAGAAGTATGGTTTTGTCATCACCTCTGCAAAAAGCAAATCCAAACTGACTTGAGCAATATTCAGCATAGGGTGAGTATTTTTCATGGAAAGCAGGTGTAGAAAATGGTGTGGATGAAAAATGAATAGGCACTTGCCAAACAGTTTCGCCAATTTTAAAGCTGTCCTGCAAAACCAGCTCTCTCAGGCCATTCTACACACTACTGCTAGTGAGGGTGGCCATTGGTCCCGTTTCCTATCCAGACTGTCCTGTTTTTAAACCCTTTGTCCCCTGTCTGTTTCTGAAAGAGGAACAGACTAGAAAAAGTCCTGTTTTTCAGTTCATTGGTGGAAATATATGTCAATCATTTGTCCTCATGATCCCATTGCCTGTGTGTAGAGGTTGGGTGGTGCCCAGTCAGGAGGAGCAGGGTTCAGCCAGGAAGGGAGGGGGTGGCCTTTTTGTGGTGGTCCCGGCCCTTGATGTTGATTGGCCAAGGAGGCTGGTGGCTCACCCCCCTCACTGCTGGTTGGCCAATGGCGGCAGTGGTCCTACTCCTCATCAAGGAGATGTCCTATATTCTGGGGATGCCTCAGTGTCCACCCTGACTGCTGCAGATGTTCCCGCTGGAAATCTAGGACTGTAGAGAAGGCATCTTAGAAAAATCAACTTCAGGTTAATCCTCACACTCTACGTAAGAGAGATCGTAAGGAGCCTGCCAATTACTGTGTTTACATTTACTCCCATGGAGAATAATGGTAGCAGTTTTTAACAGCTTTAACATTTCTTTCCCTGCATAGATCAGTGCAGGTGACAGGGTGTGAGTGGCCAAGATGTAGCTTCCTTGAACACAGTGCCTTAAAAAACACCTCACTATTTTGAGAATCCAGCCTCGCATCAAGCAGCAAACTGTGATGGTGAAGTTGCTCAGCTGTTCTAATTGCAAACAACAAGCAGCCCACAAATTATTAGCGAGAGAAGTGTTGTATGATTTGAGGCTCATCTCAGGGCTTCCTGAATTCCAATGCTGGCCCTGCCATGGTCATCCTTTTGTAGCCCTGGACTAGTCACTCATGCCTTCGTTTTCCTATCTGTAAAAGGAGGATTATAATATTTACTACCTTGTCTGGATTAGTTAGGTAGTGTTTGTATAGCACTTTGAATGTGAAAAAGTGCTATATAAATACTAAACCTGTTGCTAAATGTTGCACTTTACAAAAGTCTCACTGAGACCATGAGAAAGCTAGAAAATCATTTGTTTCTATCTATGAGCTTTGGATATAAAAGGAGCTCTGATCACAGTGGCAGAGCTGCTGAACAAGTAACTCTGCAAGCCAGATGGATCCAAGCAGATGCTACTGCCAGAGTTTTTTTTTAAAAGATAACAGGAAAGATGAAAAATCTATCAACAGGTTTCATGACTTTAACAAATAATGTAAAAAATCTTTCTCTGTTAAACCAGAGACCTCACAGCAATGCCACTGAATATAACATAAAACTTATTTCTGCTGATTTCACTAATACAATTTTTTGTAAACGAAACATGAAGATTCATGATGTTTGTCAAAATGCCAGTGAAGTTACTGGAAGAGCAATTCTTCTCCAGAAATGTTTATTAGTATAGGGACTTTTTCTCCCTGGAGATCTTGATAGCCAGCACCTGATGACATGGAAATTGAAAGTCGATTCTTTCTAAATAGAGGTCTTCACATCAGGGGGTGAACATGCCTTTAGCATTTAGAAGGACATCCGTATCAAGAATGCACTCAAGTATATGGCTCAAATTCAAATGCGGGTGCAGTAACAGGGAAGAGCAGCAATGACATTCCCACCATAACAGAATTTCTGCACAAGTGTGTTTCTCAGTGTTCAGACCCTAAAGACACACGTAGTTCATCCCAACAAAGAGGTGTAGAGAATCCACATATTAAGTCAAGCTCCTTTACTGTCTTTTCCCTCATTCCTTACACAGGCAAATTCTCTTTGAGGTCAACTGCAGTTTTGCCTGGTTTCAAGATTTGGCTCATAGTGGCATTCCTAAGAGCAGCTGACCTTAAAGAGTCTCTAGAGGCTGCAGTCAGACCCTACCTTTAATCAAGCAGGACCCTTAGAAGCCAATTATATACATATAGTTGGATTTTCTTTATTGTGAAATACCTTACTGTTTAGCTACCTCAACAGGGAGGAGATTGATAAGGGTGGCCTCACTAGTCTGGCCACCCTTATCAATCGAACAACATCTTGGTAGCTTTTGCAAACCAGTACAAATTGAAGGAGACTTTAAGGCACTCTGATGCACTCTTGGGGGGGCTCTTTGGCTCAAAACCAGCTCTACAATTTGAGGGGCACGGGAGAGGAACTTAGAGCTAAACTTGCTCCTTCCTCCCTTCTGCTACAGGCACTCACAATCCTATTCTGGTGGAGATTAAGCAGTAGTGGTCCATGCATGGCCCACAATTAATCCCATCTGTTTAGCCCCCACAAAACGGTTTTGAGATTGTAAGCTCCTTGCATTTTGTGATGTGTATAAATGATAGAAAACACCATAATACATATTGTAATAATAGTGGCCACTGCCAGATGTGGGGACCCCTACCCTCAGCACTTTATTGGAAAAGGAATATCATCAGTTTGACCTGGCTCCCCAGTGTCTATAGATCACAGGCTTCAGTGGGGCTTTTTGGCACTATTTTCCAATAGTTTATTCAATCAGCTGTAGATAAAAGTGCCACAAAGCCCTGCTGAAGTGCACAATCTATACAAATGCTGGGCCAGCCAGGTCAAACAGACGCTTCTCCTCTTCTGGGCATGCGCTGCACTTGGTGCGAGACTATTCCAAACTGAAAGTTAAGCACCGGGTTTTGTTTTCCACATGTCAGTGGCCAGTAATGCCACCAAATAGAAATAGCGTTAGAATAGGGCAGTGTGTCCCAAATTTTTCCAGTCCAATAATTTGTACATTAATAAAAATTTGCTATGACACCTGTTAAGGCATTCCCCATCCACATACCTATTGTAGGTCACTGTAGCTTGTTGCCATGGCAAACTTCCATGGTACACCTGTTCATTTCGGACAGCACACTTCTATGCTGCGGTACACTGGTTGGGAAACACTGGAATAGGGTGTCTGCTGGGTTCAATGCAAAGGTCTATATATAAATTCATGGGGGTACAGCAGATGGTCCCTGCTTTGTGTGTTCTAAATCTGAAAAATGTAAAGTAGAAGTACCAGGTGGAGAGCCAGGATCCGTAACAGCGACCCTGTTTAGACAGGACAAGAGGGGAGAAGAAGGAGGAGAGAAGTAGTACAACTTAGGTGCAAGAAAAGCACTGTATGAGGAGGTTTTGATTATGTGGTGTGATGCAATCTAGCACAAATCTAGGGGGTGGAGGGAAAAGTAGTTTAAAGTCCCAGGGCCTATGTGCATCTGGAATCAGGCTGGTTACAGCTAAAATTTAGAGGATTTAAAATTCAGTTGTCAGTGAATCCAAAGGGATTGTTCCAGCACCTGGACCGGAGTCCCTTAGCCATATTGTCTGCATTGGTTACTCTGATAGGTCTGCGCCACCCTAGAAGTCTCCCCGTTTGCAGTGGAATCCTTCACTGGTTAGATGCCAGGGTTGAACAACCGCCAACATAGCAGAGAGCCAAAGCCAGACGTGTTAGAAAAACAGAAGAATACAGACAATTTTAGATTCTGACGATTACATTCTGACTTTACTGCAAGAGCAGAAAAGTACCATCGTTGCCTGGGGGCTTAGCAGCTGCCTATGTATGTCTTGTGCAGCACGGGGAAAATGCTTCCAGATGAAGTTCACAAACTCATTCCATGAGTTTAAGGGCTGTAGCACAGTGCACATGCTGTGGTGCTCTGGGGAATCTTCTCTTTATCACAATTTAGAACAATACTTGTCATGAGCAGAGGCACTGAGCAAGGCAGAACCTGTACTTGGTTATGTGTCAATGCATTTTTTAAAGGCCTGCAGGGTTCTCCAGATATTATGATTTTTCCTTAATTATTTTTCTATTGCCTCTAATTTTCTTGAATTGTTTGTGTATTGATTTGGATTTGGATTGTATGTATTGTATTAAGGCCCACTAAAGTAATCTGTTTATTTGGAGCAAGGTGCATAGATTATAACAAGATTTTTCCTTCCTGCCCTTATGTGGAATGGACTAAAAGGAAGGAGTCAGATCCTCATGTAATATAAGCTGGCATTGCTCCATTGACTGAGAACCTGGCTCAAGTATATTTTTAGTCCTCGGGGAAGCAGAAGCTAATCTGTCACTTTGAAAGAACACTCTTAATGGAAATGGCACACCCTTACTCAGACAGTCCCCAGCTGAAAGTCTTAAAGTTGTAATTCCTACAGACTGTGAGGCCCAGAAATCATTGTTAGCTTTGCTATCCCCTCCTCATTTGAGACATAGAGGTTCACTTGGTTGCCAGCTTTTTGGAACATGTCCACATTTGACCCTTCTGGCGGTACTCAATATGTGTGTTGTTATAATAGGGCTCTAATAGCAGAGTGCTTGTTGTTCTCTAATTTATAGAGGTTCCCTCTTTCTATGGGGGCAGTGCTTGTTGGAAGCAGAAAACTAGCACACAGGAAAAATTGTTGTTATCCTTGGTTTATATTTGGTTGAACTGATTTTAGGCTCCTGATATTTGAGAACAGGAGTTCTAAGTGGGATAAGTTAAGGGGGGGCGGGGGATTACCGTGCATGCACAACACCTACTTTACAATGAATCATCCTAAGAATTTCTGCAATGCCCATTGGCTGAAATTCATCTCGTCTCCCTGACACAAGAGATATGGTCCACAGAAGGCCTGTATTAAGAAATTAATGGATTTTTGGGCTATGTGCAGGTTTTCTAATTTGTCATGAATTTTGCCCATTTACTGTATGCAGTGCTCTAACAAGAATTAAGCCTGGAATAGATTTCATAGATTTCAAGGACGTTAGGGCTGGAATGGACCTCGAAGATCATCAAGTCCAGCCCCCTGCCCCAGGGGCAGGAAGTCAGCTAGGGTCAATGGATCCCAACAAGATAAGCATCCAAGCATTTCTTGAATGAGTCCAGAGTAGGTGCCTGCACCACTTCTGGAGGGAGTCTATTTCAGGTCTTGGGGGCTCACACCATAAAGAAATTTTTCCTATGTCCAGCCTAAAATGGTCTTGCAGGAGTTTACGACTGTTGGTCCTTGTTCTTCCTTAGGGCGCTCTGGTGAACAGATGTTCTCCCAGATCCTGAAGTACACCCCTTAGGTACTTATAAGCAGCCAGCAGCGCGGCGCCCCCCCTGCAGCCTGTGCTTTTCCAGACTGAAGAGTCCCATGGAGCTCAGCCTCTCTTCATAAGGCCTATTTTCTTGCCCTGTGATCATATGCGTGGCTCTCCTCTGGACTCTCTTATGCTTCTTTATAACCTTCTTGAATTGTGGAGCTCAGAATTGGATGCAGTACTCCAGCTGTGGCCTCATCAAGGCCGAGTACAGCGGGAGGATGACATCCTGGGATTTACTTGAGAAGCATCTATAGATGCAAGCCAGGGTTTTATTTGCTTTACCAGCTGTGACATCGCATTGGTGGCTCATGTTCATCTTGTTGTCAATCATGACCCCCAAGTCTCTTTCAGCAGTGGTGCTAGCAAGCATAGCACTGCCAAGCCTATAAGTATGCTGCGGGTTTTTCTTCCGTAAGGTGGAGTACCTTACATTTATCGGCATTGAATGTCATCAGGTTTGTGTCTGCCCACTTAGTTTATCCAAGTCAGCCTGGATCACTAGCCTGTCCTCAAAGTCTAGTGTCATTGGCAAACTTAGCCAGTGCACTTCTGACACCAATGTCCACATAGCTGATAAAGATGTTAAAGAGAATTGGTCCAAGGACAGAGCCTTGGGAGATGCTTCTGGTCATGGAGCACTATAATGATTTGCTACCATCAACCACTACTCTCTGAGTCCTAACTCAGAGCCAATTTCCTAGCCATCGGACTGTGGTGTAGCCGAGGCCACAGTTGGTCAATTTATCTATGAGGAGGTCATGGGACACCAGATAAAAGGCTTTTTTAAAGTCCAGATATATGACATCAAGCTCTTCTTCCTTATCCAGGTGATATGTCACCTGGTCATAGAACGAGGTGCGATTAGTCAGGCAAGACCTACCCGCAACAAACCCATGCTGGCTGTTTCTCAGGATGTTGCCATCAGCCAGCTTATCCAGAAGGGTCTCCTTGATAATTTTCTCAAGAATTCTTACCAGAGATTGAGGTCGAGCTGATTGGCTTGTAATTCCCAGGATCTACTTTCCACCCTTTCTTGAAGATGGGTACCACATTGGCCTTCTTTCAGGCTTCAGGTACTTCACCTGAGTGCCATAAGTTTTCGAATAATTTTGCCAATGTTTGGGCTATGACACCTGCCGGATCCTTGAGTACCTTAGGGTGTAATCTGTCAGGACCAGCTGACTTGAAGGTGTCCAGCCTTTCAAGGTGATCCTTTACTAAATCAACACTGATGCTGGGTATAAATACGCACTCACCCTGGCCATCCTACATCTTGCTAGGCAGGGCAGTCCCATTGGACTGATGAAAGACTGATGTGAAGTACCCATTAAGCAGGCTGGCCTTTTCTTGGGTGTCAGTTATCAGCTGTCCTGTTTGGTTCAGCAGGGGTCCAATGTTACCCTTGCTTTTTTTCTGACTCCCTACATATCTGAAAAAGGACTTTTTTGTTATCTTTGATATGTGAAGTCAGATGGAGCTTGGTTGCAGCCATGGGTTTCCTGATCCACTCTCTGCAGGTCTGGACCAGTGCTGAGTACTCCTCCTTGGTGGTAATTCCAGCCTTTCATCCTTTATAAGTCTCTCTTTTGAGGTGTAGGAGGTCCTCAAGTTCCCCTCTGAGCCAAGGAAGTTGCTGAGCCCTTTTGCGACCCTTCCTCTGAGATGGGATGGCCATCCCTTGTGCTGTCAGGATCGCTCCCTTGAGGAGCAATCAGTTGTCTTGGACTCCTCTTCCTGTCAAGTCGTTGTCCCTTAGGGGCTCAACAATGAGCCTCCTGAGCCTCTCAAAGTCATCTTTCCTGAAGTTGAGGGCTTCTGTATTGCTGACTGACTTGTCAGCTTTGTGATGGATAGTAAAGGTGATCAGATCATGGTCACTATTACCCAGCTTTCCATCGATTCTTAGGTCACTGACTATGTCATCCCCTTTGGCCAGTACCTGGTCCAGCAACGTTTTACCTCTCGTTGACTTGAGTCAGGTAGAGCTCGTCCACGCATGTGAGGCAGCTTTGTGACTGATTGGATTTGGCCAAATGCTCTTCCCATGAGATGTCTGGGTAGTTAGTCTCCCATGACAACCATGCACCAAGAGCATGCAGCCTCAGCTAATTCCCTGGCAAATTCCTGGTCCAGTCCTTGACCAAGGGCAGATTCAGGATTTGGCAAAGGGAAATATGGGAACAGCCACCCAGGCTGCAGGGATGTCTGCACCTGTGCTCCCAGCCTTTTCCTTTGAACCTATCAGTGTGGATAGACTGAGCTGTGCGAAACTGGGGGACTTTTTAAAAGTCTCCAAAGCAGGTAAGAATCCCCCACCTCCCCTCCATGCTCAAGACATGTCCCCTTCCTTCCTTTTCCCCTGCCTGCCACTGCTGCTTTTGCAGCTGTTCCTGGGGTGGGAGAAACTTCTAAGCTTCTCCTGCCAGGCTGTGTGGGGGGCTAGGCTCAGCAGTAACAGTGGCGGTGGCAGCAGCAGTAGCATGGGTGGGGGAAGTTCCCCCACTCTCTCTGGAACAGGTTCAGGGAGGAGGAAACTCCCTCACTCTGCTGCCTCTGTTGCTGTTCCAAGCTGAGCCCAGGCTGCATGCATCCCAGCTGGAGTGGGCAGAAGTGGCTTTAAATCTTTCCCTGCCCTAGGGACAGCAAGGAGTGCAGCAGTGGCAGGTGAGGGAACAGGACAAGGGGATGGGAGGGGAATGTATCTTAAATGAGGGAAGTTGGGGGGTCTTACCTGTTTTGGGGGCTTTAAAAAAGTTGCCAGAGGCTCTCAAGGTATGGTCCAATCCGAAAGGGAGATGCAACTGTGCCACTGTGCATGCACCCTCTCTAGATCTGCCCCTGATTATGACCTTAGTAATCAATTAGGTTGAAACATCTATATCTTTTATTATACTTTAAAAATTGGTTTTTATATATAACAAATAAGTCCAGGGATCCTTACAGGATATTCCAACATATTGAATATTCTCAAGTATTAATTAACACTTTATAACTCTACTATATAGTACATTGTCATTGGTTTTCTTTAGTTCTTGAAACTTTGTGCTAGTCATCTAAGCTAGGGACAAACATTACACATAAACTGCTTTCAAAATGGTGGATAGATGTAGTATTGGACTTAACTGATTTAGGTTATATTAGTTTATTGAACTCCTGTCCCAGATCTCCTTCAGATTCAAGTTAACTCACAAGCCCCCAGCATCCTGGTATGCTTTGTACCTCCCCTGCAAGCTACCTTCACAGGGTGGGTGAGCTAGCCTTGGCCCAAGATATTTGCTCCAGCTGAGCAGGGAGGCATGTTCTAGTGCCCCCTGGCTTCTGGCCTGGGCCACTGCAGGCGTGTGGTTGCATTTCCAGAATCAAAAGTGAATGTCTGTTCACTTGATTATCAGTTCAATCTATACAGCTTTGGTTAACCTGTGAAGATAGAACTGATTTAGCCTCTGGCTTTTTTATCGTCTCTTGTTAGCCCTATAAGCAGAGAATTACTTGTTTTTTCTTCTTTACTTAGTTGTATCACTCATGCTTGCACTGAATAGCACCTCAGTATTCTGATAGTGCCATGAATAAATTTCATAGACGCTACTTCTACACTGAGTCAGGTTGGCCCAGTTAGGCCTGTGATTAAGTATTTGGACAAAGTTGTGCAAGGAGTTGAGTGATCCTTGTGAAGGTACATGCACCCTTAACTTCCACTAAACTCTGTTGAAGTTCTCCACTATCAGGAAAGTTGAGAATAGTTGTATTCAATTCTGTTTAGAGGGTTCACATAAAACCTTGCCAAGGTCATTTAAGCCCTTTTTTAAAGAGACAGTGTAGGATTTAAATGGGACAATGCTGTATAAATAAGCCTACTGACCAAGATGAATTTCATCCAATACTGTCTGATTGTGAATTAGCGGATTTATTGAAATAGGGTTCTCTGATCTGGTAAGTATAGGAAATTGAGCATTTTTTAAAGACAGCTAAAATACTTGCATAGTGTGATGCTTCCCCCTGTTGGAAGCTGCAGTATACATCTTTTTCAGTGGAGAAAGGGCCAAATTCTGCTTAGCTTTCCTCTCAAGAATTTCCATTGAGTTTTATGGGGCCTATATATTCAGATTGGTGCCATGCTCTGTTAACTAGTTATTAGCAATAATTAGAGGCTATTTAGGCAAAAGTTGAATTTTTGCTATCTCACAAATGGATTTATTTTGAAAAAGTATATTTTCATGTGCAAGTATTGTCTAATGTATTGCTTCTGTATTTGCTGAAATGTATTTGCTTCTATATATTTCTGCAGTGTACCTACACAAACAGGTAATGTATTTGTGTGGTGGATAGTGAACATTGATTTTAGTATTCATATGTCTCTAGCCAAAAGCCTTCATCATTCCTAAGAGATAAATGATTTATAGCAAAGCCTGTCACTACTGACAACATAGGAGACAAGTGGGTTTTGCTATTTTATGAATTATTAATAGGAAATGGATGTATGTGTTTTGTTAATCATTTAAAAAAAATAACCTCTTTCATGAATCTTTATGCTCTATGAAAATGGAAATAGAGTGATGTTATGAATGTGTAGCCAAGCATTTAAGAATCTGGGAAAATGCATAATTCAACCACTTTTATACATATTACAAAGCAAATTTAAATTCCCATATAATATTTCATTGATTAATGGCCTCACAGATGGTGTTTGCAAGGTCACACATTATTTCTCAAAAAATACAATCTAAAATATCTAGTTATATTGCCTCATAGAAGCTATGTCTTCCATGATGGGCTGGGGATGAAGAAAAACCATCTTTGCTGTTTTAATATTCTTGTGTGTTAATTCTCCCCTGTTCTTCCTGTTTGCTTTTGGCCACTTCCTATTCCTGATGGATCTGTAAATATGTTTAGGGAGCTAACATCCCAGTTTTGTTGACATATTTTGTTTCTGTCACCTAGAGCTACATGGATTTAATTTAGAAAGATTTTAATGGCTTTAAACATGTTGATATTATTGTTTGGATGTCTCCGTCCGAAAGTCTAGATGCTTATTTGCCAGAAGTCCAGTTGAACAGGATTTGGCATACAGAAAAAAAGAATGTCCAAAATAGCTTTTCTTCATATCAAAATGTCACAGCCTTGCAGTTTGATATGATGGCATTTTGATTTAGAAAATGTACTCTGTGCCCTACCACTATGCTGAGGAATTTTTCCTTTGCATTGATTTAAAATTCCTGGTCATATGTTTTGCTGCTGTAATTTAGCATGGCTCTGCAGAAATACAGTCAGATATACCACGTTTCATCAGCTGAGAATCTGGTCTTATTTTTATGCCCCTAATGAGTCAGGATATATCTCAGTTTAAAACTGCTTCAAGCAAGGACTGATTATTTCCCATTTTGGATTTTAGTCTGAGGAAGTGTGGAAGGGAATGTACCATGTAGAGTGTGGAGGAGCCATATTTTTTTTGGACTCGTAATTTTTTTTTTAAATGACAAAAATGTAGATTGATGTACTGTGTGATGTAATGTGGACCCAGAATGTTAGAATAATTCGCTGATGACGTAGAGGAGTGGGAAGAAGGAAGCAGTGTGAAAAAGGGACACAGGCACCTGATAATACAGTGTACCATGCAGATACGTGTCCAAGACTGAGGGTCCAGAAATCTGGAGATTTTATGCAAATGACACACTCCAATTTTCATATTTGATTAGTATGTATTCTTTGATGGTCATGTAGCATTTTTAATGGGGAAATATATTTATCTCTCTTCCTCACTACAGGATCTGTTGCTGGGCATGCTAGGCAGTCAATAAAAATAACTAATTTTATTAGGCATTTTAGTGCCCTACTCTACCATAGCCTTACTACTCTTTTCCAGTCACAGTTCCTGATGTGAAAGTCCTGTCTTGCTGGATATAGGGACTGTAAAGTATTCTACCCAGGTGTGTGACATCTGGCGGTGCTAGTTGCCATGATGCTGACGACAACAGCATTATTAGCTTCCACTGATGTCATGGCTATTTTTGTGCCCTTTCATAAAGGTGGTGCCTGGGGGAGCTGCCCCATTCACCTCCCCCTTGGTTATGCTACTGCCTGCCTTATAGGCATTATGTTCTAAGACCGGGCAACAAATTTGGCTAAGACATACTTGGCACAAACACTGCTAATTGTCTCAACAAGTTTCCTGTCTAAAGCTGCGGTTGTCAATCTTTTTAAAGAGCGATTATTTGGAGACTTGGGGCACCCCTGGATAGACTAGAAGGAAATGCTACCTCTAAGTTTTCACTCTCTTTTGACTATGGAAATTTATAGAGCAGTTTTGCTGTTGCAGAGAACTAAGTCAGACAACAGCTATAGATTTCTATTTGAAATCTCCAGGTGCCTGTAGATGTGTGGGGACACTACTCTGATTTGCTGTAATTATGATGTGTCAGAGCAGACTCCATTAATCAGTCTGCCATGGCATGCTAATTAATTAGTGCGCTCCAGCAGCTTCTGTGTCTCATGTATTCAGTGTCACCATGCTTCAAAATGACAGTGGGGGCACTTTATCTAAAGTTTGTCAAACAAGCTTTAGTTAAAGTACCCCTGCCACCATTTTGAAATGTGTGTTGCTGAATACATGAGACGCTGTGCGTGCTTTAATTAGAGCAGCTCTTGGAGCCCCCAGAACACATGTAAAGATGCCCTCTGGGTTTACTTTATGAATCATGTTTGCAATCCTAACCTAACAGTTGTGGCACCCTGGTTGAGAATTACCAATCTAAAGTTATGGTAAAGTATGGTAATCTGCATGTCCTCTGAGACCAGTGAAGTGGTGTAACTGGAGATGGTCTTAATGGCTAGGGACAGCACATTCAAAAAGCCTGAGCCTGAATTGATTCAATCTTTTCAAGTTAGTCTAATCTGGCTAGGCTAAACAGGTCTGTAAGGATCCAGACATCCCCTCTGGACTGAAGAAATGGAGGCACGTGTCAGCAGTGGCTCAGGCTAGAAGCTAGGGGGTGCTAGAGCAGCTCTCCCTTCCCTTCTATAGTGCTGAGCTGAGGGGGGTGTGTTATGGCCAGTTCCTGGTAGGATGCTCCGATTAGGAAGGTCTGCCTGCACCATCCCAGGCTTTTCCCCACTCATTTCTTAAGGGGAAGGAGTGTTGTCAGCCCCCATCCCCCGGTTAGGACTCTGAGGCAAGCTGGGGATGTACAGTAATGATATGGAGCTGATGATATGGAGCTTTTCAGTCTCCCTCTTCCTGCTTCTTTATACTATCTGCAGCAAACTGACAGGTGAGCAAGCCAGCAGGTGGATGATAACAGTGTTTATCACCCATCAGCAAAACAATAGCCTCTTTCAGCTGTTCTTAAACAGCTTTTGCCAAGGAAGGAAGAAGGGACCTTACCAGCTGACCTGTTGATTAGCTTAAAAAAGCCCTAAGCAGACACTGTCCTGTCTGCCTGTCCCAGTGAAACTGGAGACAAACACACAGACAACTCTCAGCAATAGCTAGCATACCACGTGCCTAGGGTCTGTGGGACTGGGGTCAGTGCTGTGGGAGATGGTAGGGAGGGAGGGGGGAATCCCTGCTTGAGCAGCAAGGGGTGGGCAGGGGGAAGCCAGGCAGACCCTGCTGTGTCTGCAGTCTCTGCCGGAGCTCTGGCCAGGGAGCAGGAGGGCAGGGCCAGCTCTGCTGTGGAACAGAGAGCCCTGCCTAGCCCAGAGAGCACGATGGGATGCTGGGGGATTCTGGTTTATCTTAAACTAGCAAGAGGTCTGGGACAGACATTACATAAACTGGTTTGAGCCAAATCAGTTAAGTCTGATACTACATTCAACCAGTTGCAGCCATTTTCAAGCTGGTTTATGTGCATTGAATGTCTGTTCTGTTACAGTTTTAAACCAGTTTCTGATCACTTAGACCAGTTTATGTGTAATTTCTGTCCCTAGCCAATATAATGTATTCTGTGTATTTTTCATTTACATTTTTAAAAGGAAGTCTCTGAGTTTTGACTCTAGCTAAAATGTTTCCTTATTTATACTTCATTTTATTGACTGATACTGTTTGGCACAAAGCTTGGTAGGGATGCTAATGGAGTAGTTTGCTTTCCTTCATACTGGAATTTTATAATAATATATCATTATTAGTGTTACAGCAAAAAAGTTAATGATTGATTGGGCTGGCTGCATTCATATTTAACTGACTTTGGGACCGGAATGATGAGGTGGAGGCAAGTGCACAAGAGCCTGATTGGTGGTCTGGAGCTGGATGAATATTGTTGGTTAGGAACAAGTACAGACAAGCCTGGGCTCACTCCTGAATTGTGCCAGGTATATTGTATGTATTCACCACCAATAAGCTTGTCCAGCAAGTTTCTTTATAGCTATATTAATGTATTTTGCACATAATTACACTCAATAACATACGTTAAAAAATGTTAATTAAGTTGCGAAGTCAAACCATGGAAAATTAGGTAATAACAGGTTTGTAGTTGCTTAGGCATCTGTAAGTCTGTCCAAATAAGTGTACAATGAATGAGGCAGGGAACCTCTGGACAAATATTATATGATCATCCAAATGTATTATGGTGCAGTTTTAAATTATCTAAACATTTTAATATTTTTGTAATAACTTTTGTCTCTTTAAAAGGAAAAAAATACATTCTATTTTGTGTCACTGTGGCCCCTCTCCTCCATTAAGCTGCATTAGCAGGGTTTGAAATCTGAGCCATCAGCATTGCAGTAGACTGCTACCACTTGAGTTGCAGAACTACAGTATTAGCTGGCAGCGGGAGAAGGCTTTCATCTCAGAACGGGGGATGGACTGCTGGATCTGGGTCCTGGCTTTGGCAGTGGCTCTGGAACCCAGTCTGTTTCTTGCATTCTTGCTTGCTTGCTTGCATTTTTTGCTTGCTTTCTTTTCCTTGTCCAGAATAGAATAGAAGGAGGGTATGATCTGAGATCTGCCATTTCCTTAGCTGCCATATGATGCCCTGACAAACACTGAGCTTCAAACATATTTCTGTTTTAGTTCACTTTATTGAACGTGTACAGCTTGAATCGTAGGGCAAAATAACTTACAAAAGCATTACTTTTTCAAATAAAAAAATTACTTCCTTGCAAATCCGTAAAACGTTAATTTTTACAGATTTGCAACGAAAATTGCCTATTTTAGGCGATTTCTTCTTCAATGTCTGTAAGCTGTAGGTCATTGATATTGTACCTTGTGCCCATGTCAAATCTTACATCATTTGAGCAGTGATTAAATTGTGGTTTAATATAATGCAAAGTGGTGAAACAAGGTTCACTTGACAGCCTTGGCTTGCCAGTACCACTAAAATCATTATCAACTTCATCACTTCAGAAAACAGCTGACATTGTTTGGCTGAGCAAACTGAAATATTCCTGAACTGACTTCAACAATTTTTCTGTAATGGGACAGCTGGTTTGCAAGACGTGAAGCTGAGTAAGCAGAGGTTCAAGGTTGATATCTGAGCTGCACACCTGAAGCATGTCTCGGACTCGGGTTTCTGTTACCTTTGGTGTTCTTATGTGAGATTTAAGATTTTGAGTAATGTTGTTGTCTTTTTCTTTAAATCTTGATGGAATCCTAGAAACTAACGTCAGTTACTTCAGAGTTATGTTGTTATCTTACCGATTTGCCAAATTTGGGTAGTTGGGTTCACCTGTCCCTGTTTGCATTGTCTTAAGGGCTTTTTCTTCTTTGGAAACTCATGCTTTTGGGCCAACTTCAGCTTTCACCTTTTCTGGTGGATTTGCTGCAGAAACAAATTATAGCCTTCATTTGACCGGAGGCCTGACGTCATTGTATCATTTCTGTAAGAGACTGGCTTTATGTTGGCAGTGCCTTGGGTACCAGGTTTCGAATTTTTTAACCTAATTCATTTCCAAAGAGGAAGTTAAAATTTTCCATTTCAAGCTGCTCTGCCACCAGTTCAAACAATTTCTTTTGGATGTTTGTGTTGCATCCTTTGCAACAAAATGTTCAGTTTAGTGACTTCACAGTCATCTACCTGGCAAGGAAACATATGCAGCTTAAAAAGTATTTTCATTAAGATCTTTTTGTTTTCTTTCTTCTGAGAGTACTGTCATCAGTATCCTTTGTGGTCTTGTGAATAATACATACTTTTTTAGGTCAACAAAGAAGATTTTGCCTCAGCATTGTCTTGGGCATTTTGTCAATGTCAGAATTAATACTGTATAAGAGCTTCGTGTATATACTCGGTGAAAAATAGATGGAATCTAAATGCTATACAGCAGTGGAAACAGCATGCTCCCACCAGGTTCAGAAAAATAGAGCCATTGAAAATGATCAAACCAGGATTAGCAGAAAAATCAGCTTTGCTATCCAAACTTTTACACAGGCTTCAGTCATGATTGATAAGGAGTCTGAAATTTTAACAGTTACGAGGCAACTGATGTTTGGTTCCTGTTTTAGGTGATTTCATAGATTTCATAGACATCAGGGCTGGAAGGGGCCTCGAGAGATCATCGAGTCCAGCCCCCTGCCCAAGGGGCAGGAAGTCAGCTGGGGTCATAGGATCCCAGCAAGATAAGCATCCAATTTACTCTTGAAGGTGTTCAATGTAGGTGCTTGAACCACTTCC
>NW_017728948.1:17107058-17155756 GCF_001723895.1 Crocodylus porosus
TTTCATAGTTGGTAGGGTAGGAAGGGACCTGAGTAGATCATCAGGTCCGACCCCCTGCCATGGCAGGAAAGAGTACTGGAGTCAAATGACCCTGTCTAGATAATTATCTAGCCTCCTTTTGAAGACTCCCAGGGTAGGAGCGAGCACCACTTCCCTTAGAAGTTGGTTCCAGACCCTAGCCATCTTGACTTTGAAGTAGCGCCTCCTGATGTCTAGCCTGAACCTACTCTCAGTCAACTTGTGGCTGTTATTCCTAGTTACTTCTGGTAGTGCTTGGGGAAACAGGGACTATCCCGTTCCCCACTGGTCCCCGCCGGTAAGTTTATAGATGGCAACCAGATCCCCTCTCAGCCTTCTCTTGTGGAGGCTGAACAGGTTCAGGTCCTGTAGCCTCTCCTCGTAGGACCTGCCCTGCTGCCCCCTGATCATGCGAGTGGCCTCCTCTGGACCCTCTCGATGCTGGCCACATCCCTCCTGAAGTGCAGTGCCCAGAACTGGATGCAGTACTCCAGCTGCGGCCTGACCAGTGCCGCATACAGGGGGAGGATCACCTCCTTGGACCTGCTCGTGCTGCATCTGTGGATACATGACAAGGTGCAGCTGGCCTTACTGACCGTGTCCTCACATTGGCAGCCCATGTTCATCTTGGAATCAATAATGATTCCAGGATCCTTTTCTGCCTCTGTGCTGACGAGAAGGGAGTTCCCCAGCCTGTAGGTCTGCTGCTGGTTCTTCCTCCCTAGGTGCAGTACCCTGCACTTGTCAGTATTGAATCCCCTCCTATTCTTATCCGCCCACCCCTGTAACCTGTCTAGGTCCAATTGCAGCCTATTCCTCCCATTTAGCGTGCCCACTTCCCCCCACATCTTAGTGTTGTCTGCGAATTTGAACAGGGTGCTTTTTACTCCCTTGTCCAAGTCGCCCATGAAGATGTTGAATAGTGCGGGCCTGAGGACTGAGCCCTGGGAGACCCCAGTGCCCACATCCCTCTAGGGCGAAAATGATCCATCCGCTATCACTCTCTGGGTGTGGCCCTTCAGACAATTTGTGACTCACCTGACTGTGTAGGCATTGATGCCACAGTTGCCTAATTTCTTAACTAGAATGGGGTGAGAGACAGTGTCAATGGCCTTCCTAAAGTCCAGAAAGACTATGTCCACCGCAACATCTGCATCTAAGGATTTTTTGACCTGGTCGTAAAAGGCAACCAGGTTGTTCTGACAGGACCTGCCCCTAATGAACCCATGTTGGGTAACCCTAAGCATAATCTCCCCTGCTGGCCCCTTGCAGATGTGCACCAGGTTAATTTTCTCAAAGAGCTTCTCCAGGTCCGAGCTAAGACTAATGGGCCTATGGTTTCCCAGGTCTTCCTTCCTCCCCTTTTTGAAAATGGGGACCACATTGGCCCTTTTCCAGTCCTCTGGCACCGGGCCAGAGCACCGTGAGTGCTCGGAAAGCCATGCCAGGGGTCCCGGAATGACCTCTGCCAATTCCCTCAGCACCTTGGAATGGAGATCATCTGGACCTGCTGACTTGAACACGTCCAGCCCCATCAGAATTTCCCTAACTAATTCCTCACTGACCCTTGGCCTGGCCATGCCTCTGAGTCCATCTGGAATCCTGGTGGGGGAGATGTCCTGGTCCCTGCTCAGAAAAATGGAGGCAAAGAATTTGTTAAAGAGGTCAGCTTTATTGTCTGGTGCAACTACCAGATTACCAAGCGTGTCCTGCAGGGGCCCCATGTTTCCCGGTGCCTTCTTTTTACTCCCTATGTTTTTAAAAAAGACTTCTTGTTATCTTTGATCCTGGTCGCTAGTCCAAGTTCTGTCTCTGCCTTAGCCTTCCTAACAGCCCCCTTACAGTCCCGAGCAATGGAGGTATAATCCTCCTTGGTGATGGCCCCTCCCTTCCATCGGGTGTACACCTCCTTTTTAGCTTTCAGACGTTCCTGAATGCTTTGGTGAGCCATGGGGGCTTTTGAGCACTCTTACCCTCTTTGACTCGTGTTGGGACTGTCACTCTTTGGGCT
Source organism: Crocodylus porosus (assembly GCF_001723895.1). Lineage (NCBI taxonomy): Eukaryota > Metazoa > Chordata > Crocodylia > Crocodylidae > Crocodylus > Crocodylus porosus. The sequence continues at coordinate 17,109,088 of NW_017728948.1, forward strand.
CAGAGAATCGTCTCCTTAAGAAATAACCACTCGTCTTGGACTCCCAACTCCCTTGCTCCCCAGGACCTCACTGCCTCCTCAACTAATCTCCTTAACTCATTGAAATTGGCTCTCCTGAAGTCAAAGCCTGCTGTCATGCTGCAGGCCTCTGACACCCTGCACTGGGTGGTGAATTTGAGTAGGTGATGATTGCTATCACCCAGGTGGTCGAGAACCCACAGTCCCCTCACCAGGTCATCACCTGTGGCCAGGACTAGTTCCAGCAAGGCATTTCCCCTGGTGGAACTGTGCACCTCCTGGGCTAGGTGGAGGTCCTGTATCTTGGCTAGGAACCTACGAGAGCAGTCAGACCTGGCTGACTGCTCCTCCCAGCAGATGTTTGGGTAGTTTAGGTCAGCCATGATGACCATGTCTCTTGACCTAACTGCCTCCACAAACTGACCTGAGAATTCCCAGTGCAGCTCATCCCCCTGGTGGTTGGTTGATAGTAGATACCCACCATTAAGTCCCTTTCCCCCTGACCCCCTTGTATTCTAACCCAGAGCACTTCAGTCTGCCCCCCTCCTCTGACCCCATGCTGTTTGTTGAGAACTTGTATTGCTCTTTGATGTAGAGTGCCACACGCCCACTTTTCCTCCCCATTCTATCCCGCCTGAACAGTCTGTAGCCCTTGCTGTTTACCGCGCAATCATGGGCTGAATCCCACCAGGATTCAGTGAGCCCCACTATGTCTGGGTTTGTGTTAGCTAGCGGGGGGGCAAGTTCCTCCTGTTTGTTCCCCATACTATGAGCATGGTGTTGAGGCATTTAAGGCCTCCTATGGGTGCATGCACCTCCCCCCGATCCCAGGACTATCTGGACCCCTGCCACTTACCTGCATACTTCTTGTGCTCATCACCTGTCTTGGCTGGGAAGTGTCCTCATGTCCCCCTGTGGCCCCATCCCCTGGTGAAGCTAGCTTAAAGCATGCCATATGAGATCAGCCAACCTGGAAGAGAAGACATGCTTGCCTTTAGGGGAGAGGTGAAGCCCATCCCACCCGAGCATGTCCCCTGTGCAAAAATGTGGGTCATTGTCAAGGAACCCGAGACCTGCCTGGTAGCACCAACTCCGAAGCCATCGGTTGACCACTCTGATGCAGACCTCATGGCACTGTCTGCATCTACTTTTGGGATCCTATGACCCCAGCTGACTTCCTGCCCTTTGGCTGGACTCGATGATCTTCCAAGGTCCCTTCCGGCCCAAACGTCTATGAAATATGAAATCTACTTACTGCGAGAATAGAGGAGAATACCACCTGCACCCCTGTCTCCTTGAGCTTGGCCCCCAGGGCCTCGTAGTCCTTCATGATGCGGTCTGGACTGCTCCCTGCCGCGTCATTTGTTCCCATGTGGATTAGGACCATGAGGTACTCATCTGAGGGTTGAATGAGGTCCAGGATCCTGCCTGTAACATCCTGAATTTGAGCCCCATTCTAAGTGATTTTATTTGATGGCCTTAAGTATATACCCATTGTTCTATACTACACTCTTTCAGTACTCAGTAAGAATGACATGAGACTGCAGAAGTAAACACTACACACACTACTATGTGGCAGGCAACCATTTATCTAGACTTTTGGTTTTTATATAGCTATTGTGTTGTTTGTAGAACAATCTAGACTGTGGCCAAATGAAGAAAGTGGACAACCTACACCTGGTTTGTTGATGGCTCAGGAAAACAACCAATTTTTGGACAGTTTTTTTGCCTTCTTGTTTTGCTTGCATAAAGGTCAAGCAGGCACTTTGAAAAGGAAAAAAAACTAACAATAAACAAACAGTAGGAGGCCCTTTGACTCTCAGACATGATAGTTCTGGACATGAGTGGATCTAGAATATTGTAAAGGAGGGTGCAGATGGTTAGGTGCATCACTGCCTGTAAAACATGCAAAACAACACATAGTTTTCTCCAGTTACAAGTCAACTAGAAGCTTTGCTAATATGCCATGGGGGTAGCCTAGCATAGAATTATTCAGTTTAAGATTGTAGCAAAACCAAATACCAATTAATTGGAATGAGTTATAAACAATCTGCAGGGCTGTGAAATAGGAGGTTCATTACCAGAAACAGCTAACAGACAGCAGAATTGCAGAAGAAAGGATAGCTTGATTGGTGGAACACCAAGACCATTAAAAATAAGAGAGGTTGTTAATGAAGTGGTTTAGAAGGGATTTGATAGATTGTAATGGATCATGAGTCAAGTGAGTCCTTCAGCATTGCCTGACTAGAAATGTTGCTGTCATTACAGGCAGTTTTAAATTTTGGGTGGAGCAGGAATCAACCCCTGGGTCTAGAAGCAGAGGCTATCAAGGGAAATTGAAGAACCAGGACCACCTCCTGCCATGAAGCAGCACATGGGAAGAGAAAGACCAATTAAATGGTCTTGGTAGTCGGCCCCAGAGGCAAGGCAGGTGACTGGATCAATCCCAGATCTCTACAAAGAATGGGCCCCAGAAGTATTCATGCACAGAGAGAAGAGGATCAGTAGCTGACATGAAAGATATATGGAAGCAGCTAGCCTGGCTGTAGAAAAAGTGAGAGAAGCACTGACAGATGTGCTTCATCCAAGCAACAGAATTATGCTTCCCGGGGAGACACTGTTTCCTGAAACCTTTTCCAGCCAGGGAAGAGAGGAACCAGAGCTGCAGGAGAGAACTTCAGCCTTACCAACTGATAGAGCAGAGGAAAGGGAAGGACTTCAAGCAGCCCAGACCAACAGAGGCCTATCCCCTGTTCTAGGCTGTCAAAAGCAAAGCATGAGTTATCAGACAACTGACTCAATTACAATAATTATAACAAATAATCATAATAATTAGTATCAATATGATATTCAACAACTATCCTTTAAAAAATTAGCTCACAAATGAAGCTCTCTCTAACCCTGGTATTGGTGAGTAGATTTGATTGATGCATGCAGCTATAAGGTTTGACTAATAGTCATGTACTGCCTCCATTGCCACCCTTTAGCTATGGAGAAGTAAGCAGAAACCTGGTAGCTATTCAGCAGCCTTAGTGGATGGTGAACTGGGTATAACTGCAACCTTTGTTCTGCTTAACAATCTTACTTTGAGGTATGGGCATGATACCTGGTACATGCACCATGCAGGATGAAGCTCTGGCTTGGCTGCATTTTACTTTGTAGTCACTAGCTTCTATCTGGTGGCCTCTGACATCAATTTTATATATAGATTGCTAGAAACATCTTCATACTGTGTATGCTTTATATATCTTGTATGAATGATGGGATTGAGAAGAAAGTTTCCTGATGGACAGGCTATTCTTATGCCTTTCACTGAAGCTTTTGGTACTGGCTACTCTCAGAGCTCAGAGCCTTGAATATATCTACTATTAGATAGAACCATTATGTTGTATCCTATGCTTTAAAGTTAGGGACTTTGGCTCTAGTTCAGATGTGTAAGCAGTGATGGGAGATAGTAGAAAATAATGGCAGCAGGGAAATGGTATGGTATCCTTATCTTTGGCTACCTGGCCCTTGTGAGCACTAGAGGAGCAGGGTGCCTACTCCAAATTCATCTGTCATCAAAAACCTTTTACAAGTGAGGATTAGGCATAATGGAAGTTGGCTCTGCTCTCATTTCTGATCTTTCCCTGGTTACCTGCCAGCCCACAGAGCTCCCAACAAGCTTTCTATTCCCCTTTACACTGAGGGATTAGGCAGATGTTTAAGGGAGTAACTCTCCCTTAAACCTCTGCCAGCATAAAGTCTCCAACACAGGATTTTTTCAGTAAAATTGTCGGGTTGATTTCAGTTCTCTCTATGTTGTGTAATTTAATGGGCTGGAAATCGTCTTTGGGCCTGATCTTTCAACTAGTGATGTCAAAAGCAGAGCTCCAAGTAATTGTATCAGTACAGAATTGAGAGAGATGGATAGTCATGTTGGTTTGAAGTCAAGTGAAAGGTAGGGAAGGATGTACTAATTGGCTCAGAGAAGCATGAGCTTTTGTAGGCAACAACCTACTTTGTCAGATGTTACGTATGATAGTCATGTGAATTCCTGTGTGTAAGGAGATCAGTTGTGGTATTTTCATATTTCAGTAATATGTAAAAGATGCTATAGGTCTGTTTAAAAAAAAAAAAAAAAAAGAAAGACTTCATATTCTATAGGTGACCCTATCTTGGTCTTGTTATTCTAAAAGATAACCAGTTAAGTAAATCCTCCATTTAACAGGATTTAAACTGGTCAAATGCTAGGTTAAAATTAACCAGATAAAGATGTTTTTTTCTGAATATACACATGAAAAAGCCTCCCTTTTTTACTATAAAAAGGTTGTGCACAATGTTCCCTTTTTGCGAACATGGAAATGCATGCCAAAGTTTAGGTTATGTTTAGTTAGTGAACATAACAGAGCTAATCTGTGAATATTGACCCCATATATCAACCTAGTGGGTTCTCCTAATGTCTATCATTGAACCCTACCCAAGATATTTGAAAGTAGGACATCAAAAATGAATGTCATCTGACAGCAACCAGATCACTACCAGAGTTAAAATAGCCTTGGACATGGAGTTCATGATGTGCAATATACAAATGACACATATCCATTTACTGTGGGTGTTGTAATGGTGAGGTTGTTTGAACGAAGTCCATGCATTACATATTTCAGTACCCAGCTCCTGGATCATAGATAAAAAAGCCTACATTAGAAAGATACTTTACCTAAATTATTTCATGACTAATAGCAGAGTTGTCAGATTTACATATACAAGATGTCACTCATTGTCCAAGCTTCATACCAGAAATAACAAAGATGCATATCATTTGAGTGAGCTAAATTATCTTCTTACTTCTTTGACCTAAGTATAGATTGCAGGTTCATACTACGCATCTCTCTGTATTTTTGCTGTTGTAGCTGAGAACATTTGCAAGAAAACATTAAAAAAATCTTTCTGCAGACAGTAAAACATTTTGCCTGCATCAAAAAAATAATCTTTTATGTCTCCATGAAGGTCTTGCCCACAGTTGTTCCTGTGACAAAAGTGAGACTTCTTCCTAAGCATGGGTTGTAGGAATAAGGAAAACAGCTGTAGAAATGGTAGACCACAGTGTACTGAAAGGAAAGGAATGGATGCTATATATGATTCTATTTGAGTAGGACTATATTCTGAAGTTATCCGGTGAACACACCATTGTTTGGTATTTGTTTAATTGTACTGATCTCTCTTTCTAATTTTATTGAATTATATCTAATAATATCTACCACTTTTTCCAACATACAAGATTTGTTTTTTTCCTTTAAAAAATGAGATGTGAAAGTAAGGTGCATCGTATACATTGAAGCTGTATGATGAAAAATAATTTAAATCATATACCAATAACTTGAAGAAGATACTGTAATCTCATCCTGGTGGTTACTGTGGATTGGCATATGAGAACAACATGATGAATGTAGAAAGTAGTTTATCTGGAACTGAATTATTACAAATACTGGTACCTTCTAGAACAGGGGTTGGCAACCTTTTAGAGAAGCAGGCTGCTGCTTGCAGGGTGGCTGTCACAAGCCAGCGATTCCCACATACCATTGAGGACCATTATTCCCCTCAGCAGCATCCAAATTACCTGCTGCCACCTCTACCTTTTACTGCTGCCTCCACCCCATGTCCCACATATCACTGTTTCCCATGCCCAAATGCAGTCGGGTGGCAAATTTGTTGGCAACAGAAGTAGCAACTGTCATAGTGAGCAAGAGAGAGAGGGGGACCCTGCAGAGAGGATCATCAGCATGGCACAGGGTGGAGAAGTGATTTGCTGGACTGATCTCTCTGCCTCTGATCCCCCATGCCACCACGGGCTGGAGCCAATTGCTTTGCAGGCTACACTCTGACCTGAGCGCTGTACATTGCCAACACTGCTCTAGAACTGGGGTGGGCAAAATATGGCCTGTGGGCCAGATCTGGCCCATGGGGCCCCTACAACATTTAGAAAATTAATATTTATCTGCTCCTGGCTGCCTAAGATGACAGGACCAGGGGCAGTAGGACCCAGGGGAAGCTGGTAGCAGGGCCCAGCAGCAAGGCCTACCTGGCTCTGCCCTCCCAGCCCCCTTCCACCCCTATCCTCCTAACCAGAACCCTCTGCCTAGCAAAGGCTTCTGGCCTGGGCCCTTGGAGCTGTTCCTGCTTCCTCTGCCAGAGAGGGAAATTCAAGTAAGAGTTGGGGGCAGGTCGGGGGGTGGGCAGGGAAGGACTGTGGATTACCACCCCAGTCCTCAGGGCCAGGCCAGCCCCTGCTGAGTCCTGTAGTTGCAGCCATGCAGCCAGGAACCATGCCATGCCAGAGCGCCATGACAGCAGGCAGGAAAGCAGTGAAAGCAGCGGCAGGTGGGGGGAGCAGGAGCCAGCAGGTGCATGGGCATGCAGTGACAGTTGGGCAGGAGCACAGGGCCCTGGGGCCAGGGACAGCAGGGACCCAGAGCAGGTTGGCAGGAGCACAGGGTTGGGGCTGGCAGGGGTCTATGAATCTAGGCCAGGATGCACCAGCAGGGAGGGGGAGAGCCAGCCCTGCTCCATAGAGCCCCTGCTAGCTGGGCCCCGCACTTCTGCCGCCCCGTCCTGGGCCCCACTGGCCTCCTCCCGTGCGCCCACTCCCATGACCTGTAGCTGTAATTTCCCTACTTTCTTGCTTGCCCACCGGCTGCTCCAGCACCATGTGGCTCCTGGCTGCATCAGCAGGCCCTTTGAAGGCAATGAAAATGGCACATTGGATGAAGCAAATAAAAATTAGAGCTACTGTTCTGAACAGGAAGATTTGTGGCTTCAGTGGCTGTGAAAGTGAAATGAAAGTGACTTTTGTGGATTTAATGATGAGCTATAAAGTACTGACCATCATGATGCTGAAGATAAGAAAACTTATTCTAAGCCAGGAGTGTCAAATGTATGGCTTGCAGGCCAACTCTGGCCTGTGCAACTACTCTATCTCACTGCTGTCTCATGCTACGGCCACCACCATGTGCCCTGGCCATGCCACAGCTAGAGCTACTACTTTGGCACAGGGAATGTGGTATCTTCAGCACCAGCACAGGGTGCACAGCAGCAGCCGGAGGAGCTGCCACTGCCACCTGCCCCATGTCAGAACTAAAGTTGTCACTGTGTGCTCCTGGGTACAGCCACACTGTACCCATGGTATGGGTCTGGCCTGAGGCACAAGGTGAATTTAACAGCCCTGCTCTAAACGACTGTAAAGCTTGTTGTAGCCTAGGTTGTTGTAAATACATACATAATGAACAATATTTTACTGAAGTATTCATGAACATATTCATAAAGGTTTACTAAAACTGAATCACATTTATCTTAAAAAACTTTTTCCCCACAATTTTCTCATTTTTTGGAGTAAGGATACAGTAAAAATCTAATCCTATTAATCTTATTCTATTTCATTTATTCTAATTTAATATATTGTATCTGAAAACTGATCTAATTTTACCTGTCTAATCTTTTTTTTTTACATAACTATTTCTATCTTTCTTGAACCCACGCTGGTAATCTCCCATAGTTTTACTGTGCCTGTGGAAGCAATCAGTTTAGCAGCAGGTGAGAGAAAACTTTGTATATTGTGCACAGTAAGGAGTGCATAACTTACATTCCTCGTAGTCATTATGCTCTCTTCAATCGTCCTTCTTGTCAATTGGGTATATTATTGCCTGCTTCATAGTTTCATTGTTTCTAGGGTCGGAAGGGACCTGAACAGATCATCTAGTCCATTGTTCAAGCATTTTTTCTTCTCTCCAGATCTTTTTAATTATCTTGTAAAGATGGTAATTTAATGATTCAAATCCAGATTTCAGGCATCTGGCTGGAAGATTATGAATCCCTGGTACCTTCTTTTCAATGAGATTATTGCTGGAAAAGAAATAGGAAATTGCAAAAGATGTACATCAAATTTATGTAGACTTTGCCAAAGCTTATAACAGTATTACAAGAGAGTCACTATGGTCAATCATGGTGGGGTTTTGGAATTCCCCAGAACTGGTACCCCTTACAAAGATGTGCAATGAAGGATCAAGGAGTTATGTGAGAATTGAGGGATTGCTATAAGACCCAAAGGAAATCAATAGTGGGCTCAAACAAGGGGATACATGTCATTGATGATTTTCATTTTGAAGCTTGAGAAGGTTCTGAGAATGGTTGAAGAAGAATGAAACAATTTGCTGCTGAATAGACTGTACCAGGTATTTGCATATGCAGATGATATCTGCTTAGTAGGAGAGGAAATGAATACAGAGGTCACAGAGTCAGTAGTCAAAGAAGTTGGACTTGCTGTCAGTGTCAGCAAGACTAAATACATGATCACATCCCGAAATCAGTCTCAAGATCATAGGAAGATGAGGATAAGGAATGGCAGTGTGGAAATGTAAATATTTAGGAGCAATAATAACTAAGAACAATAAATAACTGAAGAAATCAACACAAGAATTTACCATGCTAATATATATTGCTGTTGAGCCTGGATCAATAAAATAGTATCAAAGAAAATTAAGAAACATTAAAATCCATCTTTATAGCAAAATTGTTCAACCTGCCCCTTTGTATGGATGTCCTGATGCTGACAAAAGCAAAGTATTTAAAAACTAAGTGCTAAGAAAAATATTTGGTGTAGTACAAGAAAATGGAGTATGGAGGAGGAGACATAATCAAGAGCAAGATAAGAGGGCAGAGAATTAAATGGGCAGAGCATATTGTAAGAACTGATGAGAGAAGGCAGGTGAGGCAGGTTTCAGAAGCTGAGGTGTCAGAGCTTGAGGTGGACCAAGGCGACAATGGGAAGATAACATAAAAATGGGCCTGAAAGGGATAAGCAGATATGCAACAGGGTGGAAGAAGATTGCGCAGGATAGGAAGAGATGGAAGGCTGCAGTTAAGGTGGTAATAGGCCTTCAAGGCCTGTGAGATCAGAGGGAGAACCATTTCTATCTTTTTACTATCTAGGCTAATCTAACTAACATATTTTTATTACAGTTGTTCAATCTTGTACATTTAGTATTACATATGTAATTTTACTTGACCTATCTACCTACCTAACCTGACCATTTATGTCACAAACTTGGCATCATGGTAGCCAAGCATTTCCATGTTATGTGTTTAAAGACACCCCCCCCCTTCTCTATATTTAAGTAAATATATAAAGGTGGGTGCATTCATATTAATATATCTATAACATTATTATTTTATTTAGACATTCTGTGGTAATATTAAGTAGGAGCCCAGCCACAAAGTAGGACACCATTGCTGTAGGAATTGCACAAACTTATAAAACAGTACGTTTTTGAAGTTTTCCAAAATTTCCCCATCAATTTTGTTTAGTATACAGGTTAAAAAATAAGAGGTGTTTTTCTGGCATCTAGAACTTGCAAACTCATCCAGAGAATGGAAAGTCAAGATGAATTCTTTCTGACTCGCATAGTATCACACAACAACAAAAGGCAATTGTTTTACTACTGAAATGTAGTGAACAAATTTCAGTTGGCTCATTCATCAAAGACTCCTGCTTATTCTTCTGGAACCATTAAGCCTCTGCAGTGCTGACAGGGATTAAACATGACAAAACTTATTTTCATTAGGAAAGTGAACGGCTATGATTTGAATGTGCAGGAGACCAAACCTATTTGGTAAGAAAGTACCAAAGACACTTTTCAGATAATGACCTCAATTTAAATATAAACTATAACAAATCAGTTACTATTAATTACTCAGATACTTGTGCTAATTTATGCATATGACTACAGCATCTAGTAACTGTGCAGCGTGAACCTAAGTCACACTGTGTCCGGTGCTGAATAAATGTAGAATAGAAAGATAGTCCTTGCTTCAAACAGCTTATGGTCTATTTTCAGTTTTATACTTTCATCCTTGTTTGCTACCTCCCATGCTGGCATTTTTTAAAAGAAGTGTAAAACCAGATTATATTATATACAAAACCTTCATTATGAGTGGAGTTTGAACCATATGCCATTCAGCATTGCAGTTCAGACTTGAGCTATTGGCACCTCCTGTTTTTTTGGTTGTACAGGCTTATCATCTGTCCAAGCAAAAAATGTCTTAAGGGATAGGATAGTATGGAAATTGCATTTTCTTCCATGGGATTCTATCAGCAAAACACGTATAACATTTCATGGGGCCAAATAAAAAGCATGGCTTTAGCTGTAGTATATTCAGAATTTCAAAGGCCTGCCATAAACAATATGTATATCACAGTTTCCAGAAGTGGTTACAAGAATCCATTACAAAAAAAAGTAAAAAGCTACATAAATATCCTTGCTTTCCTTATATGAGTGTCTTTCTTTCCAAAGGGAAAGTCTAACACCATGCATATATGATGTGTTCTATTCTATATGGAGTGACTCAAGTATCTATGAAATAGTTATAATTAAAAAATAAATATTTGCTGCCAATACACAGGGCTATCTGAGATTACACAGTAGCTCCCTTTCTTGGAATAAGAGATTAGTGGGCATCTCCTGTACAACTGTGCATCAACTATTAGAAAATACTAGGCTTGTCTACATCAGATGTTTACTGCAGAGTAAACTAATTAGTTCTGCAGCAAACATCTTTCATCTAGATGTACCGGGCTATTAGCCTGGAGTAAACTAATAAATGCTGCAGCAAGGTATTGCTTATAAATACAAGTACTATCCTGCAGTGGAGTTTTTTTATTACAGAGCAATGCGTACATAGGTGCTGACAGCTGGCTGGGGCATGAGGGTGCTTCAGTGTGGGGGCTGGCTGCTAGTACCAAAGTTTATTTCTTTGCCCTAATTAGATGTGTAGATGCACCCATTGTCTATTAAAAGTTAACCACTGTACTGATATTAAAATTGATTATATTATTTTGAAGTTTTGGAATGTTATTGGAAGGAGGCAACAATAAATAAGTAACATGTATACAGTGCTTTTCAAAGCACTGAATAAACGTTTAATAAGTAAGGGATAAAAAATCTTCCTTTGGTTTGGGTTGGATAAGGAATAGTGTTGGCCCTGCTTTTAGCTAGATAGATAGATCAATCAATCTTGCAAAGCAGTCAAAGCAAAGTAAGTTAGGCTTAAAATTACATTTTAAACACATTATACTTTTTTTTTTTTTTTTGAAACACATTTTCAAAAGAATTATTGTTTCTTATCTGGATTCTGAAATGCTTGTTAAACCATATACAATGCTGATTGTACTTTTCTGTTGCCTTTGTTCCTCATGAAGAGGATTTTAATTCTAAACTTTTATGTTTTCTTTAGGGAACATCACTTTTACAGTCTGGAGTCTTACCAGCAATTCCAGGTAGGAACCAGTAATGATTTGTTTTAATGAAAGTAACATTTGTAATGCCAATTTGCTAAAAGGGCAGATAGAGGGCTGCAGCATCATGGCTCTTGTTGAAAAGGATCCTCTGCAGTTGGGTCTTTTACCACAGCCATATATGATTTAATATTTCCGTAAAGTATATTAAAATCTATAGGGTCTTCAGTTGCTACTTACCGCAGCTAAGGAATTCACAAGCTTGGTATTATCCCTGGAGTGGTAAGGTTGCTTGAATACATTTCCTACCAACACAGTCAGAAAAGTCAAACACATCACCAGTTAACCCTTTTTAGCAGCTAAGTCACTTGCCACCCACCCAAGCTTTCCCAAACCCACACCCACTTCCTTTCACTCTATACATACTGCTGTTGATAATATACACATCCAGGTTGTTTAACACATGCACAAACCCAGGGTAGATCCCCAATTATAGCAAAGTGTACAGCTTCACTTATGCCAAAGATACTATATTGGTTTACAAAATCTGGAAAAGTAGCTAAAATATGACACTTAAGGCTGACTATGTCCTTAGCTTCTTTAAGGGATGATAAATGACACATGACAGTATTCAGTAACAGGACATACTTTTTCACAGAAAGTCTCTCTGTCAGTAAACTAGCTCTGTCTAATTTACCATATTGCCCTAGCTTCCTTCTATTCCCCCTTTCAGTTCCTGCTGGGACCTCACTTCTATTCTTTGTAAGGAATAAAGAATGTCTGTACACTGATCTCTTCTGCAGATTGGTGCAAAAAAGCTGTTTAACATCTGCACCATCCTTATCCTCTTGTTATTCCCTTTACTTCCTTGGGAGACTAGTGGGCTCATAACAGGTTTGCTGTTTCCAACAATTTATAACACATTTATGTCTCTTAATCAGTTTTAAATAGCTCTGGAAATACAAAAGGAAACTTGTCTTATAAAGTGTTAATAGGACCTATTGAATTCTATAGTATGATAATAATAAACTTATACTATGAGCAAATCAAATGGGGTTCCTAATATCAGAAAAATCTTTCTGGAGAAAATCACTTGCATTGTATTAGGAAGAGAAAATGCATTTACAAGGCAAAACTTTTTTTTCCATTATTCCTCTGAAGTTCATGGAGTTGCTCTAGAAGTATACAGCTCTTACTGAAAGCAGGATATGGAGTGTTGTTTTTAACTTCGCTGTCTTTCCTTTTACTGCACTGTTTTGTAGGGTTAGTTGCAAATGTGTAGTTGTAGTATTTGGGTCTGTTTTATTTCCCATAACAAAAGAACTGTTGGTGCAAATGTTGGTACACAGATTACTGTCTCTGCGATTTCCCGTGCAGGGGAATGAGTTAGCTAATATTTGTACCTTCAGTATCTTACAGGTGAACAAGTTGGCTTAAATGGAACCTTTGGAAAAGATTACTTTCTTGGTGGCAACTTGAACTTTGCCATTCATATTTTCATTTAGCAACTTTTAGTACCTCAAACTGTCTGATGTGTGCCTGCTATCAAGTAGCTGAAGGTACATATACACGGAATTGTGTTCACAGTTAATTTGTAGATGCATGTAGAAACACATTTTGTATCAGCCAAAAAGAGGCCATCTCCTGGAAAAGGCACCATTAATTTTGGTTTTTTATTATGTACTGAAAAAGGTTATGTAGAAAGCCTGTTCTTACAGTGAAGATATTATGAAGTTATGGAATAATTTGTAGATGTAACAGCAAAAGGGGTATTCAGAATATAAATTACTACTTAGCATGAGTAAGGATATCACCATTTAGTCCCAAAAATTTTTGAAAAGCCTTGTATAGGCAAATGAGAACTTCAACAGTACAAACAGGATTTAACTTAGTAAAATTGTCAATGGGACCATAAAACGTAAATACCACTAGTGAAGCTGAATACCAAAAGTTAGAGCATACTGTAGTCTATAAATATATAGAAACGTTGTCTTTTTGCAAAGAAAATGCATTACTGGCTAGATCTACAAGAAATGCTTCTTCGTGTAAAGAAAGCAGATCTAACTGTACATTATATAAACCCATTGCTGCAGTTCAGGCGTTCAACCTGTCTGTGAAATGGAGAGTTCTGCTACAATTAAAAGAGCTGTCTTCCTAAAGAAAAACCTTGCTGGAGTTTGCAAACAGCAGAGTCATTCAGCTTTATTATAAATGCATCATTAAGAGTAACTCATAGTTTTTTCCCTGTTATCAGTCTGAACACAAAGAAAAGGAGAAATAGATGCAAAACTCTCTTAAAAACAACAATTAAACTTTCACTTAGTAAGAAAATGGAACCTTTCTTTAAAGGCACAGAAGATTTGGAAGTCACTGACCCAAGCACAGATACACAACAGGAAAATTAATTGAAAATAGATCCATATAACTCATCCTCTGACAGAAAGAAGAAGGAATCAGCAAGGTAAAGAAACATGGTGACTTGAATTTAACTAGCGAGAAAGATAAAGAATGTCTCATGGAGAACCAAACAGCCGAGAGTAGCAAAGGAAGGTAAGGACATTTCTAAAGTCCACGCAGAATCTTTTTCTTGCTTTTGTTCCTTCGTCTCCCTTTTTTTAAGCCTCTTTTGTGATGCCTTCATCCCTTCAACTTTTTTTATAAGCACATCTTTAATGAATTTCTTCTTAAATTCCATATTATTTTCCTCTTCATGAAAGAAGAAACCCACACACTTTCTGTCTTTCCTTTATCATCTTCAGAAAAAGGTTTCCTTTAACTGTACTGTCTTTGTATTTGCATCAAATGTAACTGAATTTGAGGTGTTGCAGTGCTTTGAAAAGAAATAGGGTGGCATCCAGCTACCTTGCTTTCTTCATCTTTAATTCAGGTCATGTGCTGGAAGTCTGTTGTTACCCAAGAGTAATTCAAAGAATTGCAACTCCAACAAGCTTAGGGAACCTCATTAGAGCTTTTCTCTATTTCTTTATTCTAATGTCTTTAGCTCTGTTTTCATCCCCTGCCTTTCACTTCTTGCTGCCAAACTCAAGCTGCCTCTGACCACTGGAGTGTAGAGAAAATAACCTAATTAGAGGCAAGTACTCATGCATTGGTTTGCAGAGGTACATGCCAAAATAGGTACACATCCTGAGCAATTGGATATACAATCTGTTACCTACAGATGTAACAATTCAGTTAGTTACATGCCTGTTACTTTGTGACTTGAGAATTAAGATACCCATAAAGAATTTAGGTAATTATCCATGCAAATTCCTTCTTTGAATGTAGACATCCTGGCAGTGCTGTAAATACGTTCTATAAACGCAATTGATTAAGCATTTGTTAGTTAATTGCTAGTGCATGTAAGAGGTGATGCACCCTTCCTACTATTTGGTTACAAACCCTGAATAGTAAACTCAGATGCTGAAAAGAAATGTGTCTTATTCCAATGACACAGCCAAACTTGATCACAGTATCTCAGTGCAAAAAACTTTTGTTTAAATGTCATTCCTAATTGTGTTACATAGTGAAAAATACTGCAAGGAGGAGAATAAGACTATTTTGAAATTGTTTCTTGCATTTCTCTTAAAAAACAAACTAAATGTTACCTATGTTGAGTAGAAAGAGAGACTGAATTACACTTACTCTCACGTACATGCGTGGATGAATCCAGGATTTTGTAATGGGGGTGCAGGAGCAGTGGTCAGTGCTGCAAGAGGTGCTTCTGCTCCTGGGCTGGAGGGAAGCACTTGGGGGGAATGGGCAGGGAGGAGGACCCCACTCACCCCCACTGCTACCAGTGTCCCAGGCTGAGCCTGGCTTCCCATGCAGCCTGGCTGGAGTGGTGCAGGAGCAGTCCTGGAGCTACCTTGCCCCTGGGGCAGTCATAAACAGTGGGAGCAGTGGCAGCAGTAAGCAAGGGAGGGGTGGAATTAGAGGGAGAGGGGGAGGGGTTGTGGTACTCAGTACAGAGTGGAGAGGAGGGGAATTATTACCTGATTTGGAAACTTTAAATAGTCCCTGGCTGCTTCTCCCATGGCATGGTCTTAAATGGGGGTGTGACTGTCAGTGCCCCTGCCTCTGGATCTGCCCCTGGGTACATGTATGCATAGCTGCATACCTGCATAGCCTACTGCACATCCTTAGTAGCTGTGCAGACACTTATCCAAGCTGCACAAATAACAGACTTGCAAACTGTAAACCAGTACTGAGAATGCCACTTACCCAAAGGTCAATGGTCCACTTGGGTATGTAAAGTGAAATTGAATTCCACCCCAAAGGTTGCCTACGTCTCCACAGGGCACTGATCCATTCACTTGCAAGATAGTGGTGGTGATCCTGCCTGAGGGCTTGAGAATGGATACAGGGGAGGGTAAAGTGTGGAATAGCATCACTGTTGTACTTCTGGTTTGGAGAGTGCCTACGGCTTCCAGGGGGCAGGGTATGCTCAAGCACTGCGATGCTAGGACTCGCAGTCACAGTGTCCCAGCTTCAACAAGAAGGGTGCAGAATATCTTTCCCCAGACTAGCCCATAGGCTGGTGGTCAAGACACTGACTTGCAAAGTAGCAGATGTGGGTCTCAACTCCTTCAGGTTTAGAAGTGTCTAGGTCTCCCAATTCCCAGGTAAGTGCTTTAATCATTTATCTCTCAGGCAAAAGTTTGGTGACATCACTACTAGCAATCAGTTTAGGTACCTTCTCTGAGAAGAGGGACTAGACAGCCTGGATCTCAAGTAGGCTATGTTTAACTTGGGGATCAGGATGTCAGACACTACTGTGCATTTCCTTTTGACCACTTACAATCTGTATAAATTACTCTTTGGAGGCATCTACATCTTCCTGTCCTTGGCATGGAGAGCCTAGGCACTCAAGTCTCTGTGGATAATATGGAGCTTGTGGGTGCTCAGCCCTCTCTATTTGGATCATTTTCCTTCAAGCACCTAACTGTTAGATGTCTCAAAGCCACGTGGAGAGGCCTAAGTGACCAATTAGGATCTGGGCCTCAGGAGTCCCTTGGGAGTGTAAGTGGAGATGCCTAAATGACCAATTGGGAGGGTAGGCAGCAAACCAGTTTTCAAGAAGGATCAGCATGCAGTACCTTTGGACTAGGACCTATGTTTGGGCACAAAGTTGTGGAGGCTTATCCATAATACTCCCATCTTTTTTATTCAGAAGAGCCAGCCAGAATTTTATCCTCACGCTGCAAAATGAGGAGCTTAACTGGAATATTAGCGGAAAACACCCTTGCCTGGGAGAAATAAACCTGAATATAATTAGACTGGGTGATTGTTACAGCTTTTCTAATTCTTGTGTGTGCAACTATCTTTTTTCCATCTTTCAAGTGAGAAAAGTCATCAGGTATAGAGATTGCTACCATATAACAACTCCTCTGCTTTTTATTCAACACCTACACAAAGCTTGACTTGAAATGTTCTGGGAGGCTGAATAAGTGAGTAAGGACAAAACAATGTGATGGAGTGGAACTGAACGGAAATGTCAGGATGCTAATTATGAATGTGGTATCTTGGTTAAATTGTTCTTATGTAGATAAGGAAACAAAGAAGAGAGAAATCTAACGCAGATAAAAGTTATATATACAACAGTGGGAATGGATGCTGTAAATTAGTAGCATTGTCTGGCAACTTAGCTTTTATGATGGAAGAAGAGGATTTCTGGAACACATTTTTGCTAACAAATGGTTCACTCTAATTCTTCTCTTTCAAAAATTAGCTTCTGGAGTAATTCCATTTACTAAGGAGTTACTCCTTATTTACATAACAGTCAGAGATGCATCAAGTCCATACTGTTTTAGTTACCAGCCTTCAACTACCTGAAGGGTGGTTACAAGGGGGATGGAGTTAGACTGTTCTCAGTTGTGGAAGATGACATAGAATGAGAAGCAATGGTCTCAAGTTGCAGCAAGGGAAGTTTAAGTTTGATATTAGGAAAATCTTTCTTACTTGGACGGTAGTAAAGCACTGGAACAGGTTACCCAGAGATGTTGTGGATTCTCCATTCTTGGAGGTTTTTAAGACCTGGGTAGACAAAGCCTTGGCTGGGATGATCCAGTTGGGGATGGTCCTTCATTGAGTAGGAGTTGGACTAGGTGACCTCCAACCCTGATTTTCTATGATGCTGTGACAAAGCAACCAAAATATTGCAAGAAATGTATTGAGTGTTTTTGAGGTGAGAGAAGACAAAGTAAATGATAGGATATTTTTACTGAAGCTACTAAGGATTGTCTTCTGAATGTATTTTCCATGGTAAATAGGACAGTTTATTAGAACAGGGTGATTGATTAATAATATTTAAAGGGCCTTGGTTTACATGTGTCTTTGACTTGTCTATATTCGTAAAAGTATACTGAAGGCATCTGTTGTAAAAACTTGTATCTTAGAATGTCAACTGTTTTTCTTTCCTGTATGTTAGGACTTTTTCAGACACTCTAGCAGTCTCAGTGTTTAAAACTTGCTGCCTAAGTTGCAAATGAAAAATTGGTGGTGTACATGTAGCTTGTGCAAATGCATTTTGAGTGGCCTTAAAATAAGTAGCATAATTTGGTAATGTCATTAGAATGATTTCAATGAAAACATTTATATTTAATTTTCAGCATCTCTCTTCAGTTTTTCCCTGTTTTTATGCATTTTCCCTTAAGTATAAACACCACAAAATATTCTGCTCATTGATAAATGAGGCATAAAGCAGGGACTTCTGATGAGGCTAGAATGCAGGCCAGCAGACATTTTAAATATATCCCCAGCAGTTGCTCAGAAGGAGAGTTTGATGGCAGAAAATAAATGCTTCTCCTGTAGATGAATGCTTTAAACTCTTAAAGAAATTATTTTGTCAAGCAGCCCCATTTGTTTTTGTCAAGAAGTATCGTGGTGTCCAACAACAAAGACCAAGAAAAATCAAGAGGAGGTGCAGGAGGAGATCACATCTTTGGACAAGTTTGGCTGCAGAACGTGTGCCAGCATTCTCCATTAGCACACGTTCTGGCAGTATGGAGTTCAAAGTCTCAAGAAAATGCCATGTGAGGTTCTACAACACATCTGTCCCTTATTCATCAGATTGCAATTCACAGTGAAATGCCACAAGTTGTTTTCTCTTTTTAAAGCAGTCAAAGAAGAGGACAATCTCAATTTAATTGTAAATGGATTTCAATATTGCAATTGCTTATTTTATCTCTTTGATAATTTAATAAAATGTCAGGCTCTTTTCGGGTTTTTTTCCATGGCTCTTAAAACGTTGTTTCGAAGTTCACCTCTCCTGATGGATAAGTCCTTTAGAATTGCACAAGCTTCCAGACAAAAAACCCCTCACTCAGTTCTGATGTGAAGAGGAAACTGACAGTTATCATGGCACTACTTAAAATTGTAACGCTCTCTCCTGAAAAAGTGGAACTGCCATCTGCAGAAAGCATGTCACAATGTCTTGAGGGTGCACAGGAGGCCATATTTAGGCTCTGGGAAGTGAGAGAAGGAAAAGGAAAGCTGTCACAATGCAAAAATATCTGGCAATTACTCTGGTCCAAACTGTGGAGCCCATCGTTGCTATGCAAGGCTTATTCATGTGAGAGGTCTCATTGGAACAAACAGTTTTAGTGATTAAGGACCCCGTTCTAATTGACCTCCACAGGCTTGCTTGCACTGTTGCGGTGGTGTATCTTGGCCAGGACAGGCCAAGCCATGTCCGGCCCATGGCTGCAGACATGGTCCAATCAAGGACTAGACCAGTTCCAGCTCATGCCAGCAGCTGCTCAGAAGCACACCAGAGTGAAGGCTTGACAGCAACCTCAGAAGGATGCTTCATGCATATCTTGTTCAGTGATCTTTTGGATTTGTAATATGCCTGCGAGTCCAGGTGAGCAGGTCGTAGGTGAGAAGTGCTCAGGCCCATCTTGGCTTAGACAGATGATGCTGAATTGTTCTGGGCAGTCAAATCCCAAGCTGATGAAGAAGAGCTGCAGAACGATCTCACAAAGTTGAGAGAAGCTGGAATTTAAGGTTGACAAGTGCAAGGCAATGCACATGGGGAAAAAGTAACCTCAGTTATATGTACACTATGCTGGGTTCAGAAGCATTTGTTAGAAGGAAAGAGACCTTGGAGTCATCACAGACAGTTCTCTAAAAACATCAGCTCAATGTGCAGCAGCAACCAAAAAAAAAAAAAAAACCCACAAAATGTTGGGTATCATTATGAAGGGAATTGAAAACAACAGAACATATTGTAATGCTGGTATACAAGTCCATGGTGCATCCACATTTTGATCTGTGTGCTGTTCTGGTGTCCACATCGCAAAAAGGATTTAATATAATTAGAAAAGGTACAGAGAGGGGCAGCCAGGATGATCAGGGTTATGAGCAATTGCTATACCAGGAGAGACTAAAAAAGCTAGGACTTTTCAGTTGCGAAAGGAAAAGGCTGAAAAAAGGGGTGGGAGAGAAGTCCTATGAAATCATGAAGGGCACGGGCAAAGTAAGCAGGAAACGCTTATTCACCAAATCCCAGAAGATTGAAATTAGGGGACACCCACTGAAATTAGCAGGACACAGGTTTACAACTAACAGGAGAATATTCCTGTTTTTAAACGAGCGACTGTCTAATTACACACCAGCTTACTGGATTGCTGTACTGTTTATGCAGCTTAGAGCGTCATTGGTTAAAGTACAAAAATAATTCTGGCAGCAAAGACCAGAACTCAAGACTCCCTTGCTCTCAGGGGAGATCCATAACTGTTAGGTTATAGAAACACACTTCTTTTTTTCTGGCCCCATAAATCTTATATTCTTGTCTGCACTGTGGGTCTGTTTCAACAGGAAGTGGGGAGAGGAAGGCGGAAACAATTTAGTCGACTGCTTGGTGGTTGGGCAGTCCCTAAGAAGTAAATTATGTACGGGTTTGGATCTCCTCAGGCATGAACATTGTGTGCCTCCCAAGGCTGGGGGGCACAGCAGCGAGTGGGGTGATGGTGAGTGCTGCCTGTAGATGCCACTGGCCATGTTGATGGCAAGTGGGGGGGTGGTGGTGGCAAGTGGTAACCGCCCACAGGTGCCACCAGCAGTGGCAGTGGAGGCCAATCTCAGGGGGTGCATGTGCACCCACGTGCATCCCCTATGTGTCGTCAACGTCCTCAGGCAATGCGGGCCTAAAACCTAGGTCTGAACCTAATGCTGCTGTCAGTTAAGGCATTCTAGTTCAGATAGGCATCTCCTTTTCAGTGATTTGGATAATGATACAATAGAAGTGATACCTTGCAGCCCTGAGTTGGGTACCTAGGCCAGGAGGAGGAGTGGAAATTTTAAATCTATCTTATGTGTAGCATGCCTTTGGGCTAGTTATAGGCCTCTCCCTACTGAGTGTCTAGGCAATCTAGATTTCCCTTAAAGGCACCTAAGCGTAGGTACTTAACCTCTTGATTTGGATCACCTCCTGGGGCAAGGCACTTAAATTTTAGGCATTGCAATGCCTAAGCAGGTCAATTAGCATCAGCAATTGCAATGCCTGAGAGGTCAATTCGCTCTAGTATCAGTCAATTAACATTAACAATTAGTGTCTGAGAGGTCAATTAGTATTATCATCAGTCAATTAGCATTAGCAATTGCAGTGCCTGAGAAGTCAATTAGCATCAGCTACTAAATTAGGGATTGCCGATTATTTGGAGAGCCACTTAATAAGTTTGGGTGATCTGTTGAGGCCTGCATACATAAAATTAATGGTGAAGATATTTTAGCATTAATGCGCTGTAATTACAGTGTACTAAGTTTAGGACCCGTAATAACAGGTACTAACTTAATGCACTGTAATCAACACTATTGCGCATCAGTGCTGGTGCATGTCTGTTAGGTGGCACTAATGTGCAGTAGACTGATTCTTCTGTGCATTAGTACATTATCAGGGCTTTTGCTGTGATGTGCTAATGAGCAGTAGAATTAGTCTACTGCGTTTTTAGCATCTCGTGTAGCTGTGCCCAGTGAAGTATAAACATGCCCTTTCCATCATTTATTAGCTGCTTGTTCATTATGTCAATATTAACATTTGATTGTGAGTTCCTGGAAACATAATGCTGTTCTGCCTGCCCTTTGTGGGTTTTCAATCAGGCCTGGTGAAACCTTAAATACTTCTCTGAATGTTGTGTTGAACAAATGCAGACACATTATGAGTTGTAGCAACAGTCCACAACCCTGGATTTGATTCTGTCACTCTTACCCACATTGAATAATATCTCATTGTGTGAATACATGAACAATTTAGGACCAGGTAGAAGTTTTGGAAGTTTCTTGTGTGAACTGCTCCAGAGTAACTGCGTGTATGCAATCTTTCACCCCATGGCAAGTGGTAGAAAAACTGCAGTAACTTAGATTTCAATGAAGAGAGAAAAGTTTTTGCATTTGTTTAGCTTCCACTTAGCTGTGGGACAGCTACCCCAGAACAGGTGATGTGTGGAAAAACTCCCTCCACTTTTATGTGTTTGACCGCCTCCCTCACTGAATATTTGCACTGACGGGGTAACAAAAGCAGAATCTGGCACCTAGAAACTTCTTTGTTCCAAAGGAAAGACAGCAGAAGAACTAATTATCACAGCTACAGGATGGAAATTTCAATGAGCAACTTGAAAAAGATGTTATGAGAATGCAAAACTCCAGTGGCTTGTATTTCCTCCACATTATTATTTTTTTTATCAGAGTAATCTATTTGGAAACATCTACTTATAATTCACAGGCATAGCACATCTAATAATAACTAAGGGTATTTAGCATTAATATGCAGATCTCTCTTTAAAAACAGGTGCTTCTTCTGTCATGACAGCTTCTGTGGCTCTCAAAGTACATAAAGGGCACACTCTGCAAGCTGGTAGGTATAATAAGTTTAGCTATGTGTGTACATAAAAGTGTGCACATTTTCCCTTAAAATCATTTTTCAAAGTAGCGAAATTTTCTGACTTTATATGTGCATATAGCCTTATTTTTCTTTTCAGTGTGCAGAATTTTCTTAGAAAAGGCAGTGACAGATGGGATAACTGTCAAAGCACAGGCGGGAGTGTTATTCACATCCTTGAAATGTTGCCAGTATTTTATCAGTGGTCTCTCACACAACATTTCCACCGTAGGCTATGACAAATCATGCGCAAGAGTGAGGAGAAATTAAAAAGGTCCCATTTCATGATAGTTCTCTATAACAATGGAGGCAGGAGATAGCAACACCAGCAAAACAAGCATATTAAACTGCAAATGTTTGTAGCCAAAAACTATTCCGATAGTTTACTGTAGTTGTCAGCTTGCCTAATTTGAACTGTGTGGCATGTGAAGACCTTGTAGGGTGAGAGAGTGGTATCTTCCTGTGAGAATGTATATTACAGTGAATATTTAAAACAATCTTATCTATTCCAAAGATGGCAAATTTGCACTTGGCCAGTCAAACCAGCTCTGAGCCAGATGATTTAAGCAATTTCCACAGAAGAGGTGAACACCATCATAGAGAGATAAATCATCCCTTACCCTGGAGGTGGAATTTTAACAAGGGGCTTCCAAGATAATCCACCCACCCTCTACTGAATCATACACTTAAATTTCAGCATTGCTCCTGCTCCAACATATGACAAAACAGTTGCTGAACTTCAGTGGCCCTCAGTTTGAAAACTTTTCAAATGGTTTTAGCCCTGATTTCCTTGCAGCTGTGCTCATTAGAAAACATGTACATCTCCAAGAAAGTGTCAGTATTTGTGCAGTGCCCAGATTTAGATCTTCAGTTGGTTTTTTTAGCATTATAATTTAGAGGATGTGCTGCAAAACTGAAAGAAAGCAATAATGTGCCTATTATCGCTGTTTAAATTACTTCTTACAATGGGGCCAGATCTGTTAGAATTATTTTCTGTGCTCTAGGTCCTAGAAGTGGATATGAATTGATAGCACTACCTGCAGAAGTTGGAACCCCTTCTGGCACTGAAGAACCTGGTGAGTGAACAGATTTATAACCAACTGTATGAGAAGGTAGCAAATTTGTCTAAGTAAGTTCTTTTATAAAAGGCCAACGGTGTTGTTCTCACAGAACTCAGAAATAGAAGACCCAATGGCATGCACTGTTTTTTCTTCAGTTCATCCCAACTTTCCCCTTTCTACATCACTGTTGACAACACCATTCTTCTCATCCACAAAACCCACCGGCAGAAATTTCAGCTTCATTTTCTTTCTCCCCTTGTATTAGGCAATTGATAAATCCTGCCAATTTTTCTTCTACAGAATCTCTGAAATGCAACTGTTCCTCACAATTTGGTCATGTTCAATGTGTCTTCTGCTATGATGACATCAAGCTGTACTCCCTAGACCTTCCATCTCCAGTCTACCCAGAAAGCCAATACTGAAATCATCTTTCTCACCCATTGCTCTGACCATGCACTCCTGCTTTCTAAAATCCCTTTGATGTCTTCTTGGAGAATCTATGTATTTTCACTCCATTTACTGTGTAGTTAGCCAATTTTGGAACTTACTGGAAGACAGATCAGTGATGAAGTCTTGTGTTTCTTTGATGTCATCATGTATATTTACAAAGAATATATAAAGTCCTGTTTTCTTGAACACAACAGAAACTAAGGAATAAGAGTGTTTTCTGGCTTTTTCCTCAGGCTTATACCATCAGGGCTTCTCTGGCTCATTCTAGACGTTTTTTGCTCCTTATATTTCTACTGGTTCACTCAAAAATGCAGGCATACACTGCTTTACATCTTCATGCCCCAGTTCCCGCTTTCACTGTGTTAGTTTTCAGAGAAACTCTTTGGAGACATAGCTCAGCTTCTGTTCTGTGATTGTGTTTGGCAGTAGCTGTTATAGTTTCTATTTTCTGGGTCCAGCTTGATGATTTCTTGTGTTTATCTTGAAGTGCAGTGGTTCTACCCTTTAGATTCATTGAGATTTCACCCAAACCCCATAGTATAACAGCTGCATATATATGTGTATATATATATATATAGAGAGAGAGAGAGAGAGAGAGTTTTGTGTATGTGCACACACATGCACACTCATGCACACATACATGCATAATGCAGTTCAAGATTCTCTACTTTTTCATGACAATCCATAACTGGTATCTAAGGTCTAACAATTCAGGCTTAATGTTTCCATGCTATCATTTTGCTCAGACTAAACCCTTTTGGAAACATTCAGCTGGTTCAGCCATTTCTAAGGATAAGATGAAGGGGAGAAATGCAGTGTTTTGTCCACTTCAGCTTCCTTTCTTTGAGCAGCTGTAGTGTCTGAATGCTTTGGAGTAGGCACATAGATTTCACGTCAGAAGTGTCTTCTCATGTGAAAATCTGCCAAAATGTGGTTGAGGTATAAGCCTTTGAAAACTCATAGATTACTCAGAGACTTTAAATTTGAATTTCTCATGGTTCTTATCTGTGGCCTCATTGTGTGTATGCTATCTGCACTGAGCATGCTTCAGCCAAGACTTACGGAGGCCTAGCTTTTCTCTGTAATGGTTGCTCTCAGGGGTGGATCCAGTGGGGGAGCAGTGGTGCAGTTGCAGCCCTTTTAGATTCCTGCTCCACCCAAAGTTTAAAGCCAGTTGCAGCATTTCGAGTCAGGCAGGGCTGAGGGAATCACTTGACTTCATAGCTCATTATAAATCTACTAGATCCCTTCTAAACTTTTCATTTCACAGGTGTTAACAACTCTCTCTTCTCTTTTATAGTCGTGATGTTCCATCATAGTTTCATAGTTGGTAGGTTCGGAAGGGACCTAAGCAAATCATTAAGTCTGACCTCTTGCCCTGGGCAGGAAAGGAAGCTGGGGTCAAACAACCCTGGCTAGGTGATTGTCTAGCCTCCTTTTGAAAACCCCCAGGGTAGGAGCCAGCACCACTTCCCTTGGAAGTTGGTTCCAGATCCTAGCTGCCCTGACTGTGAAGTAGCGCCTCCTGATGTCTAGCCTGAATCTACTCTCGGTCAACTTATGGCCGTTATTCCTCGTTACTCCTGGTAGTTCTCGGGGGGAAAAGGGATTCTCCCATTGCCTGCTGGTCCCCATCGGCAAGTTTATAGATGGTCACCAGGTCCCCTCTGAGCCTCCTCTTGTGAAGGTTGAACAGGTTCAGGTCCCATAGCCTCTTCTTGTAGGGCCTGTTCTGGTGCACTTTGATCATGCGAGTGCTCTCCTTTGGACCCTCTCGATGCTGGCCACATCCCTCCTGAAGTGTGGCACCCAGACCTGGATGTAGTACTCCAACTGCAGCCTGACCAATGTCACATAGAGGGGGGCATCACCTCCTTAGCCCTGCTTTTGATGCATCTGTAGATGCACGACAAGGTGCGGTTAGCTCTACTGACCGTGTCCTTGCACTAGTGGCCCATGTTCATCTTGGAATCGATAATGACTCTAAGATCTCTTTCTGCCACTGTGCTTTTGAGAAGAGAGTTCCCCAGCCTGTAGGTATGGTGCTGGTTCTTCCTCCCCAGGTGCAGCACCTTGCACTTGTCCGTATTGGAACCCATCCTATTCTCATCCACCCACCTCTGTAACCTGTCCAGATCTAGTTGTAGCCTACCCCTCTCTTCTTGTGTGCTCACTTCTTTCCATATCTTTGTGTTATCTGTGAACTTGAACAGGGTGTTTTTCACCCCCTCATCTAAGTTGCCGATGAAGATATTGAACAATGCAGGCCTGAGGACTGAGCCCTGGGGAACCTCACTGCCCACGTCCTTCCAGGTCGAAAAAGAACCGTCCACTACTACTCTCTGGGTGCAGCCCTTCAGCCAATTTATGAGCTACAATTGAGCTATCCTTTATTCTGAAGTTTTGCCATCTGTTAGCTGCTCCTGGTAATGCTCCTCTGCTCCAAAAGCCACCCCCATTCTTTTCTCCTGCCAGCCCCCAGGCAGTGCATCACACAATGTAAAGGGAAGAAAAGCTGGGTACTGAAAGAAGTAGACTGGCTATGGAGTCTGATGATGCACTTGGCACTTGAAGAGAGAAAGCGAAGCT
Organism: Crocodylus porosus; assembly: GCF_001723895.1. Taxonomy (NCBI): domain Eukaryota; kingdom Metazoa; phylum Chordata; order Crocodylia; family Crocodylidae; genus Crocodylus; species Crocodylus porosus. The sequence goes on from NW_017728948.1 coordinate 17,135,348, forward strand.
AGTTGAGTGGGTCTTGGATTTGAAACACAAGGAGAGGCTGAGATTGGGAGTTGCGGGGCATGGACTACACTGAAAACCAGTGTGTGGTTATAGAGATAAATAGTGTGTCAAATGCATATACACAAACTGAAGTTGCACTGGGAACTCCAGTTCAAGCATTCCTAGCTGCTGAATGCTTGACTTTGGACCCATAATAGTGTTTTTTTAACATAGCTTCTTGCGAACAGTAAATGATAGAGAACAAAAAATCATGGTGAATTAGCAAGGAGTAAATCTGTAAGTTGCGGTCTCTGTCCCTCCAGTGTTGAAACACTCCAACAATTCAAAGAATGCTCGCTCTTACAATTCAGAGAATGTACAGGCAATGATTTGCAATTCCTTGTTCGGTATTGCATTTTACATTTTCATTTTAGATGGACTATAGAAATGACAGACGTGGCATACTTTGGGCAAAATTCTTCCCCTGGAACAGCTGTGCAACCATACTGAAGCATCTTCTTACCTCTCATTTGATTTAGAATTCTTTTCTCAAGCATGCCTAGTGCCAGCAGAGTGCTTGTTTCTGTGATTCATTTGTATGCCTGCAAAAGATATTTTTCCTACAGACTTAGTGGAAAATGTAAATATGTTATTATGACGGTAGCTTGTACTGGTTCTAGACAGCTAGCTCTGAAATCTGCGTGCAACATAATAAGATATTAAATCATTTGGTAAAGTGTGAAAAGACTATTGTTAGAAAGAAATTGGCAAGAAGAAAATTAGAGCAGCATGGATTAAAGGTGTGCTAGCAATACGAATTCTTTCAGTGATCAAATTCAGTGTTCAAATGTTTTAAAATGTGTTTTTCAAAAAAACATTTTGACGTGAAGACAGGGTTCCAGGCACTATCAGATAAAATAAAAAACTCTAATACACTGGTTTATTTCACAGTTTAATTTCATACCCTCTGCCAGTTTGTAGGATATGAGCACTTCACCTGAGAGTGTTTGGTGCCTCCTACAGGATTTGGAGCACACTCAAATTCTATTGCCCACGGTAGGAGTTGATGGCAGCCATTAGCCCAGTATAGTAACCATGAGCCCATATCTCAGCTGAATCCTTTACTCTTTAGGCTACTGGCTATTCTGGAGTCTCACTCTGCTTTTTCATAGGCAGGAAAAACAGGTTTAGTGGCCTAGTTCCAGGCATGGGCTCCTTGCTGACGACCCTATGCAGAGGGAGGTACTAGCTATCCAGGGAATGCAGGGGGCTGGAACCGATGATCTTCTGAGGTCCCTTCCAGCCTCACAATCTATGAATCCAGCAATAGGTGCTTATCTTTGTCCCTTTTCATTTCACTTCGATGAGCTTAGGTGTCTTCTTGATCCGAGGTTCCTTTCCTTACATATCTAATTTTCCCCAGGCCTACCCTAAGCATTGCAACTTGAAGGCTGGTTGTTTTGCTGAGTACTTACAAAACATTCTTAAAAATGATGTACTTTCATAACACGGATTTTTAATAGTTATGAGCTTAATCCAAAATTATGCATCCTTTCCTTTAGGCGGTGCAGTAGGTTATTCAACAGATCTTTCTGCATCTGATCGACCCCGCAGTGAGATGGCAACCTATGTTAACATCCCTGTCAGCCCTACATCAAAGAAACAGCTTCACTATATGGAACTAGAGCTTCAAGAACCTAGCCCAGGCATAAGAGGTAAACCTATCATTGCAGTCACTGCTAAATAATAAGGGAGGTAAACTACATGCATGATGGGGAGAAGATATTTAGATCCCATCTCCCTAGAGCTTTTGACTACAGGAGTAATGGAACCCAGTAATTTGTGCAGGGGTCTTCCTAGGGAAAGCTATATATCTCTGTAGCATAGAATAGGATTAGCCTCTGGTGAATGACCCTAGATTGTCCAATGGGAGAATAGGAAATCCAGGTGCCTTAGAAGTAGAGAAGGAGCACCTCTTCTGAGAGCCTACCTTTGAAGGAGGTGGAAGCTAAATTGACTAAAAACAGACAACGGATTAGGTCAGGATGTGACTGGCATCAAAACAGACATGGCCCCGCCATTTACACAGTAGGCTTAAATGGCAATTAATTTGAATTAGCTTTGTTTGTTCTGAGGCAAAGTGTTAATGGAAATAATTCATTGGTACTTAATGCAGGAACTGAGTTTAGCTGTCTATAAATTCTGGATCTGATGCAGCACAAAACTGATACAAATCAAACCGCATGTCTGTTTTTAGCCTCAGAAGCAAAATTTGGGCCCTGTATGTCTTTGGGTTTTAAATTCTACTCCAGGAGCCAAACCCTTCAAATTAGGAACTGGAGTCCTTGATTGGATCTAGCCCCAATCCACAAAAGGGTTTTAGGGTTAGAGCTAATGAAGGATTTAAACTGCAAACAGACATCACATTTATTCTGGGATAAATCAAGTGCAGTCATACAGATGTCCATATCAGTTGTCCTTGGGTAAAGCCTAAAAAGAGTTTCCTGGATAAGAGGTAGTCACAATTTATCCCAGGATATTGCAAAGTTTGTCTGTACAGTTGTCCTAGGATTGTGTCATTGAATCAGGGGCAGAAAAGTGGCACTCTATTCAGCTGTTCACTAAACTCTGATTAGTGTACATGCCAGTCCTAGGATATTTTTGTTCCAGGACAAACATAACAACTCTAGGGACAAATCAACATACATTCTTAGCCTTAGACAAGTTAGGACCTGTAATGTCTAACTTGAGGCCCCTTGTCTCTGGAATGGCAGTATTATGTGCATAGGCCGCATTTATACTGTACAGGAGAAGTTGGGCTTCTCAGATGGAGGATCCAAAAAATCCTGTATACTGAGTGGGCAGCTATCCAGGGTATCCTAGGCCATGGCCAGATGTGCGTGGACGTTTGGTTCCCTTGGGACAACTAGCGGCAGTGCCCCATGCTACGCATGTTCTGGTGCATGGCAAGTTACACCAGATGGGGTAGGGAAAGCTGGGGCCAACACTAGGCTGACCACAGCAGCCTTACCTGGGTTGCTGGAGGCCTCCCGGGGCCGCAGCCATGTCACTTCTGCTGCATGGAGCCCGGCCAGCGACGGCACGTGGCTCTGGCCAGCTAGGCTCCAGCTGTTGGTAGTGCATGCTGCTGCTGTGCGCTCTACTCCGCTTTTTTCTTGGCTGTTCTTTTGATCCCTGGATATCCAGGGGTCAAAAAACCCCTCCACGGTGCTCCCTTGCAGTGCAGAGAACAACTGAACGTGTGGTATGTGGCACTGTACATGAGTCTGCTGCATCACATACTGCACGGCTGTGCTCCTATGGATGTAGTCTTACTGGCAGCTCTCAGCACAGGGGTGTCTCTGAAATTCCTACCCTTCTGTTGAGCTTTTGGAGTGCAGAGAGGCACTTTTGTCTACTTAGGATCCACAGTCATTTCCTACCTTCCTACCTTCTATAAATACCCAGCAGGTGTTGCCTGGCGGTTTCAGTACTCCCCCAAGAAGTGGGAGACTAGTTTCTTGCTCTCCTCAGCCTGAAGGGTTGAACCCCACATCTTTGATTTCCCAGGACAGTGCTGTAATCATCATGCTAGAGGCTTGGTCGGGTGGGAGTCTCGTCAACTTCTGTTAAAGCTGTGGCACTCGGCAGAACAGAAGGCCTCTGGATTGGCTTTTCCGAGCAGTGCCTGATCCTGTAGTAGATTTCATGGTTTTGTTTCTTGTTTCAGGGAGTGGAGCAACCAGATATGCACAGATTGACATTGCAGCCACAGAGACAGCCCACAAAGTGGGAACTCAGCATGCTCAATTCCGGGAGGAACGTCTGCAGGAGCTTGAACAGAAAAAAAAGGGGGGGCAGCAGTGATCTGTGTGGGAAATGACTTTGTGCTCACCCTAAGTTATTACTAATTTGAATTTAAAATAATTCACACATTTATTTGTTTAAAATATGCTTATCCAAAAGCTGCCATTATTAATCATATTTATACCAGATTCATTCCAATGTTCTGATTCCTAATTGGAAAAGCTGGTAGCATGGTGTGTCTTTTAAGGCTTGATTGTAATGTTCAGAAATTCACTGTCTTTTTCCATATAAAGTGTATCTTTTTCTATAGCTCTGTAATCCTGGAAGAACTTGGTACCAAATCCCAGTGATTATTGAGATGAGGCATTGTATTTAAAGATAAAGAATTTGAATGTGTGCGGAAAAGTGTATGTATGTTGTGTGTGTGTGTATATGTGTGTACATGTAATACATACATGATTTATTTACACAGATATATGTATATACGTGAGTGTATAGAACTGCAAAAATCTATACTAATATATTATTAAGGATCTTAAGTGCATAAGCAAGAAAATTCATATCTGATTTTACAAACTTTCTTTTACGGGCATAATCTTGTCTCAGTACATGCTCCCTGATGAGTACTTATGTACCTGCTTAATTTACAGATATGAGTAGCCCACTGGAAGTCAATGGGTCTGTATATGTGGTAAAGTTACTCAATTGTGCATGTGTTTGCTGTGTTAGGGCAATAGTCATATGTCTACCTGGTTTTGCTGACTAATTGGAGAACAGAGGCCAACATTTTCAAGAGCCCACTAATATGTGGAGTTTCTATTTCTGGGAACCCAATTTAGGATGCATGGGTCCTTGTTTTCAGAAGCACTGGGTACCTGTATCTCTTATTGACTTTGGCTGGAGTTGTAGGTGTTTCCCACCTTGAAAACAAGGCCCCAGGTTTCTTATGCCAAAGTACCCCAAAATCCAATTTCCCAAAATTAATGGCCATTTTTGAAAAATCAGGGTCTTTGCCTATACTTCCAAAAATACATAAAAATTGATGTCAGGATCAAAATCGCTCTGTTAAAATTAAAATTAAAATGAATTCCGTGCCATGTTGTTATTGCAGAACTATGCTATGTAGAATCCTGCTGTCTTTAGTGTCTCACAATGGGATGTACTGTGACTATAGGAGTATATTTTAAGCCATAATTTTAAGATATCTTGATTTTGTAGAGTTAAAGTGATACTGTATGCTTCAAAAGCTTGACCTATTTTATGTCCATTGTTAGTCTATTTAACATTATATTTTTTATCTTGGGACAAAATGCTTTTTTTAAAACATAACTCAATGCCAGTGAACCTACAGTAACACACCAATATGCTTGAATTATAATGAAACCAAAATATTGGCTAGGCAGAACATATTTCAGTTTGGGGCTTCTAAGGATTATCAGAAACAACTTGGTTACATGATTTAGGTACTCAGTCAGAATTTCTTTTAAGTCTGAGCCTTAGGGCCAAATCTACTTGGAGATATATGCTGTAACTCACAACAGTGTGTGATTTTTTTTTTTTTGTAGTGGTGTGAATTTAACCCACTGGCTTCAGTGGGAGTCTAAGGTGTTTACCTGAGAGCAGAATTTGGCCTTTAAAGTTACGTTAGTGTGTCCGTAGTAGTGATTTAACGATTAACATTAACAGTGCCTAAATAAATAAAAAACATATGAGAAATGACGGTGGCCACTATTAACTTTCATGCCAGAAGCTGCTCTAGCTACTTGCCCCTAGCTACCTTTTGCGTTGACATGATGAAGACATGTCCGTTTCTGTGGCCAGTGCCCATCTGGGACTGGTTTGGCTCATCACATCTAGCCACCTTTTGATTCCTGAGCCCAAATGAACAGCTACTCATTACAGCTGGGTTGACACAGGGGAGGGGACAGCCTTTGGCATATGTCCTGAACAGGGCTCATAGTCACATTTTTGAAGCTATAGCAAGGCACTATTTTGCCCTCGGTGTTATTTATATTTCCTCAGGGACAGTAGTGGCCTATCCAGCATATGCACTCCATTTGATAAAGTGGCTATTCATTAACAGCCACAGTCTGGTTTGTAAATATGTATTCAAAAGAATGATGATACCCCAGATTCTTACTGCTTCTTTAGACTGGTTTCAGGCAGACCCAGCTCAGCATGTGTGGGACGGCTAGTGGAGTTGATAAGAGATCTCCATTGGGTAGGCTCTAAGTTATGTACTGATTTGTATTTAATGTTTAAAATGCATATTAGTGATCTGATTTACTGAAAAGTTTTCTTATGTTTCTTTCCTTGTGTGATCACAGTTTTAAAAAAGTGGCCCTGCACTTTTTAGGTACTTGTGGTAATAACCATGTAACAAGAGGGTCAGTATTTGGACTTGAGCAGCATGTATTTCTCTGCACTGCATGCAGTAACAATCACACTAATGCTGAACTATTGTTATGATGTATTAAGGGATGTAGGTTGTAGCTGTGTTGGTCTAAGGGCATAAGCAGACCAGGTTATTTGGGTACATATGATATCTTTTATTAGACCAACTGAATAGTTGGAAAAATTGTTCTTTGCAAGCTGTATTAAGAATTTTTTCAGGTATCCAGGTTGTAGCCATATTGGTCTAGAGGCAAAAGGAATCAGAACTCGTGGTAGAGGTGATCTCTTTTATTAGACCAACTAGATTTTTGCAAACAACCCCCACAGTCTTTAATTGCAAGCTTTCAGTGCACAAGCACCTTTCTTCAGGCATAGGAGAAAAGATTGTAAAAGTTCTTCTGGGTAGAAATGAAAGTTCATATTTCATAGGAGAGTTAAAGGTGTGGTAAAATCTCCTGTTTGGAACAGTTCATTTTATATGCAGCTAAATCTGTTCCAAACAGGAGATTTTTACCTCACCTTCAACTCTCCTATGAAAAATGAACCTTCATTTCTACCCAGGAGAACTTTTACAATTTTTTCTCCTATGCCTAAAGAAGGGTGCTTGTGCCCCAAAACTTGCAATTGGAGAATTTTTTTTTTTTGCAAAAATCTAATTGGTCTAATGAAAGATATCACCTTTACCACAAGTCCTGGTTCATTAAGAATTTTTTTATACTTTGCAACAGGACGGTGCCATGCCATCATGCACTAACATGAAGTCATTCACTAAGCCCTGATCCTGTTCAGCTGAGGCAGAACACTATGCTACCGTGGCATTTGGATTTGTTGAATCTAATGTATAATTGGAATTGCAATTTTTGCAGTAGCGTTACATAGCGTGGAGCTCGGTGCAGCGATCAAATTCAGCCCCCTCTTCCTGCTAGCTGTTTCTAGCTTTTATCACCATGTCTGAGTACATTTACCAGGAATTAGTTATCTTCCAGATCCTCTAAAAGGCTACAGTTTCCTACAGACCTCTTCCTCCCCACATATGACTCAGAGTAATCGCTGGGCATTGCTGCATGGCTATTCAAGGGCAGAGATGCAACTTTTGGGGCTCTTTAGATTCTTTAGCTGGTGTGTTTTTAATATGAAGAGTTAGAATTTTCAATACATTGTCAGGTTAGATAGTTGTGTATGTGTGCATACCCACAGCCATATTAGTAACATAAATACAAAATAAATATTCTTGCATAGCCCTTATAAATGTTACTAATACCATTTCCAAAAATATCAAACGCAATCTAGTTTAATTTAATATTTATATTTTTATTTCCTATTTGCATTTCTTGCAGCTTGGATAATGCAAATAGACGAGGCATTTTTCCCTTTTTTAGGAGAGCAATGTGACTTTTCTGTCTGATTTCAGTTTAATGTTCCTATACACTAGCATGATGGTGCAAGCCATTCAGGATCAGGATGCAATGTATATTTATTGATATACCTGTTTGTATATCATCACATGCCTTTCAGCACGCTTTCCATTTTACATAAACTTATGTTTTCAAAAAACTACATATTGGCCAGAATTTGACCTAGTTATGTTAAACATACATACACTACTATGTTGAGAACTTTGCTACAGAGGTTAAACTGTAGCTGATCATAACCTCCCTCTCTTGGCTGTGTTGTAAATTGTTTTATTGTTTGTTATAAAATACTATACTAGCCTCACTTGCATTATGGAACTAGATAATTCCATTTTAAGAGGCAGAGGTTTTCCCTGTAGCATGGGAGCATAAAGAAAGGGAGATCTTCTATTTTTTTATACTTTTATAAATGCTGAGCAGCCTTTTTCTTAATAGTTTGAATTAAAAATGTTATCTCCAGGCCTTGAATTTTCAGTGCTGGACCAAGGCAAGTTCAGGCCTACCTATAAGCCCATGATTAGATCACTGTTATGTATAGAAGTGCTATTGCCACACAGATTTATAGGTACCCACACATATGCAATACTTTCTACATTGCGCACAAAAATGGGGAACAAGAGACCTTGACTGCACTTTGAGATTGTTATATGGTGTCTCCACAAACCAAAGCTCTGTCCAGACCCCGATTTTCAGACATATTTAACTTTTTAATTTGTCCTATGAGACTCCGGTGAAGGTTTTGTCCCTTGATCCTATATTCCTGAAACATCCAGAACTTCCATGAACTTCAGTGGGAGTTACCAGAAACTTCCTAACATACTTTAGGTGATCTGCCCTCCAAGATGCAAGACAATATTGTGCTTTGTCGTTGCTGAAAATTAATGTTATTTCCAAGAATACAATTATCACACCAAGACTGTGTACTGAAAGTGGCAAGTTTTGGAGCAGTGCTTTGGAGGATGAAGCCAGAGGAAATTCTAGTCTTTGCTGCCTTTCACCAGGTCTTTTGGGCATAATAGTGGTCTGGCATGTCAGACAGCCTATGCAATAGTTGGTTCAACTCTAATACCATATGTTCTCATGTGTGACACACCTCCAAATGAGATATGTACCTTTTCTTGGGGAAGGAAGGGTGAGGAGGAAAAAAGGGGATTTCTTAGTGATATCTTTTTTTGGACCAACTATGTAGTTGGGCTAAAGCTAGACAAGCTTTCAAAACATTCTTCATCAGCTGGTTGGTCCAATGAAAGATTTCATCCTAAGAAAGCCTTGCCTATCACATAATTTATGGACCATCATGACTACAATATCATTTGTACATTATCAAGAAAAAAAAGATTTTTCCAGAGTGATGGTTGCATAGAGCAGGGACAGAGCCTAATCTTTACCTCACTCGACTTCTTTTTCCTGCTCAGACAAAAGATACCATTTTAACCCTTCCAGAGCTGAAGTGTCAGCAGCTCTTGACTGCTCCATCAAAAGCTAAAACTTTAGTTGCTACTGAAAAGTGGACTTTGTGATTAGACCTAGGATCTCGAAAAGATTTGAGAACAGTATGAAGGGCTGTGAAATAGGTAAAGTGAGATCAGGAGTAACTAACAGCTGACAAAATTGCAGAAGAAATGATGGCTTGATCAGTTAAACATCAAGATCATTAAAAAGGAGAGATGGCTGTGGAGTGAAAAACAGTCGTCAGGAATCAGATAGATTGTAATGTGCCTTGAAGTCAACGGATTCCCTCAGCACTGCTGGAATAGAAATGCCACTACTGTTGCTGCTGGATAGTTGATTTTAAATTTTGAGTAGATCAGGAATCAAAGGGTCTGCACCCACTTTGGACCTGTCCCTGCTATACTCTACCCCTCCATTGATGTGGGTGTGGTGGGAAGAAAGGAAAGAGAAGCAACAGCCATGTTACAACATCTCTATGCTTTTATTCTGGAAAGAAAAAAATTAGTTTCTCTGCTTAAGACATGCACCCTAATTTTGGCAGGCTAATTTTATGGGGGAAAAGGTGCATGTGATATGCCAATAAATATAGTATATGGCATTACACAAAATTTTTGTACTCTGTGTACATGCCTTTTTGATTTTGATAGTCTTACTCAGTAGGATACTTTCAAACATAACTACTTCAGTAGCTTTTATGGCATTTTTAAAAGGAGTTATGTGGCATTCTTATAAATGAACTTTCAGGTGAGAGGAAATGGAATTTCTCTAAGTTACATTGTAATATGGTAGCACTGGGCAAGGTTTTCCAAGATATTTAGGTTTGTAACCTAGGTTTGTAAATAGATACTTTTTTGATTGTTAAAGCATCTAGGTATCAAAAATAGTTTAGGTATATATAAAAATCCTCTTAAGTACTTAAGTACCTTTGCAAAATTTAATCCTGGGAGTCCTTCCAAGCAAATAACTTGGGCAGACCCCCTACGCTTTTCTTTATTGATTTAGCCTCTTTTGTTCAACATCAGATCATATTGTTTTTCATAGAAAAGAATCATAGAGAATCAGGGCTGAAAGGGACCTCCAGAGGTCATCTAGTCTGCACTCTTATTTTACTTATGCTTGATTCACACCGGTTTGGTCAGGTGGTGAAACATCTGCAGCACAATTAAATGAATATATTTTGTAGTTTATGCATGCATGGAAGCCTTTTTTCCTTTTTGCTGAAATGGCTATAGCGGAAAGACCCAGGTTTGTAAAGTCATTTAGGCAACTTCACTCCCACTGAAATCAAGGGACTTGTCAGATTACGGCATTATCTTAGATTTATTTACATTTAGAGCCCTTTCATACAGAAAGGGTCACAGCTGCCATACGATCTGTTATACAAATAGATCATTTTACACACACTTGAAATTCTGTCAACGCCAAGTTGAAATGGAGAATCAGGGTATCATCACACTGCAAGACTGCACAGCAGATATGGACATGAAGAAGAAAACCCTCCTGAACTGAAATTTCAAGGACTATTTAAGAAAGAAAAATATGATATCTTGGTCAAATTTCAGCTCAAGTAACCAGGATAAATGAAAAGTGCCATGGGATCTTTAGGGGTGATAAGTGATGATGAACTTAGTATAATGCCTAATCTGACAGATACCCCTCATCTCCGTAAGCTTCCCCCCGGCCCCATACGTCCCCCTGCTCCCATAGCTCAGTGTCTTTTAAAGGTCTGGAATATCAGTGACCAGGATTTGATAGATGAAAGCAAATCTTCTATGGACTTTCTGTGAACTGATGGAACCTGATGACAAGAAAAATGCATTGAATTTGCATTCAGACTAATAATATAATGTGTTATGTATTAAAACTGTGTGAATACTTAGGCTCACCACTTAGGAAGCTTTGATTATAAGACAAGCTAAGGGAGAGCATAATTAAAGTTTCAATTTGTAACATGCTTCATCTTTAGTACTGTATAAAGAGCCACTAGGAAAAATTCTTCTCCATTAGCCCATTGCATTCATGAATGTGTATGTAATATAAGCATTTTATTAAACTAATAAATGACAGATTCTTAGAGGAAAGTGTGGCAGGACAAAAAACACAAGACAGCAGACTGCATGTGTGAGCAATCTGCCAATACCAAGTTATGTTGTGAAATCCCTAGAAAATACCAGCCTTTACTATGGTATCATCAATTCAACTTTACTTTCTTGTGAGTTAAGCCAAACCAGTATCTTATATAAAACAACACAAAACAAAATGGATTGTCCTTATCAGCAGCTACGACCTTTGGTGATGTCAGGTTCCAACATGCAACGAATAAGTTGAATTAATATATGGTAGATAGGGCCATATTCCTTCTTTATTTCTGCCAGTGGGCTGTGTTGGCTTGGTCTTCCTCACTTTGTCCCTTACTGCTAGGATCCTGGAGCTGGCAGCACCAGACACACATTAGAAATTAATGAAGAGTTATTACTGGGAATTTGAGAGACAGATGAGGTGGGGCTGGCTTCAACGGTGTGAAGAAGACTAGTAGGCAAGAGCAGCAAATGGTGACAACAGGATTAAGGACAAGTCAATGTACAGCAGGTGTCTTTGAAAAATAATACTGCAGTATTCTAGTAGAGGAATTTCCAAAGTCCTGCCTGAAAGATTTTATAAAAAGCATTTTATAAAAAGCTATTCCTGACATTTTATACATTGTCAGGTTGCAGTGAGGAGAGTTTTAGCATGGTCTCTCAGATGACTGGGCTTTCTGTGTCCCATGTCAAAAGGAATTTATATTAAAGCATGCTACAAATTAACCCCACACCCTCCTTGAGTGCCATTTCGACCTCCTTCCTCTGCCTGAACTGCTGATCTGCTTTCTGCTTCCTACTTTGTGCTCCTTGCTTGTTGCAAATCAAGGTGGGGACAGGCAGCACAGCAGCAGATAGGGCTGGAAGCAGAAAGCCAAGCATGAGATCAGGCTGCTAGCCCAGGGCAGGATGCAGAAACAGCTTCTGTCCATGTCACTTGTAGCACTTGTGCTGCAAGTTGGCCACCCCTGTACTAGATTGCAGATGTATGACCAAGGGGTAGGCATTTGGGATTATACAGACTTTGTAAAGAAGAGAGAGACGCACACAAAATTTGCAATACCCACTTTAGGCACATCGCTGTTTTGCTTCAGTGGGGTTTGACTATCTGTGTGGCTGAGTGGTCTTTGAAAATCCCAGCCTACACTCTAAAGAATTTAAGGACAAAAAAAAAAAAAAAAAAAAAAAGAACTGGAGCAGCTAAGTTCTTGAAAAAATGTTTTGTTGTTTTGTTTAAACATCAGGCGCTTGCTTTGAATTCTGAAGTGATCTCTGGAGATTTTTGTTGTGCAGACATGCAAATTGCAAGGGGATAATAGTTGGACTGCGGCAACATGTGAAATAATGAATGTATGGTTTTTGGGACACACCCATCTAGGTCTAGCAGAAGAACCATCTACAGCATACCTACAGTAGACTAATTCTACTGCACATTAGCATGTCACAGTGAAAGCCGTGCTAATGTGCAGTAGAACTAGTCTACGGCATATTAGTATCATGTAAAAAAACGTGCTTTGGCACTGCTGTGCAGTAACACCGATTATGATGCATTAACAGGTACTAAACTTAGTGTGCTGTAATTACAGTGCATTAATGCATGCGTAGATGTGCCCAATGATAGCTTGAGTATACCAGGACAGGTCTAGTTAGGCTGAAATTAGACAGAGCTGCTGGAGTGCGAGTTTCTGACGGTATTGATGTCGTTCAAACTGATGCTGAATGGTTTGAATTTTGTATACATTAGGGACAAGGTATAGATTGAAAATGCTAGCCTGTTGAGTAGGCTGTGGAGGTTGGCTTAGGGGCTATTCAGTGGTTAAAGTCAGCCCAACAGGGGGAGAGGGTGTGTATGAACGACACCTCTTATCCCACTCAAGTAGTAGAGCTGTAGTTCATTAATCAAGATGAGTGAGTCCCTAACCTTCTGTCCTAGTGCTTGTGTTGGTAGCAGCTCCTACTTCTACAAAGTGAAAAAAATGACCAGATCCTCAAGCTGATGCTCTGAAATTGTTGAAAGGAGGGGGAATGTAGGGCAGGAAAATCTTCTCTCTTACTTTTGCACTGAGAAACTTCTTGAATGAAGAGCTTCATTTTTAGACTCTAACAAAACTAGAGTTGCCTTCCTGGAAGCTGTCTACTCCAGATCCAAGACCAAGATCCAAAAATATCCCAGAGGTCTGTGAAGTCCTATCCCAGAGTATCTATGAAGTCTATTCTCATTTTTGTTTGAGTCAGAAGTCTTTTAGAGCCTAGGTAGTTTTAAAACGGGGTGGAGGAGGTTGAGTTTCAGAATTTGGGTCTGGATTTGGTTCACTCTCTTAACTCTCTCCACTTTTGGAGTTGGTATTCAGGTTCAGAAGTACTGCAGGTCTGAGATGTGAGTTGTACTCAAACTTCCCAGAAGTTTCCTTTTATGGGTTGCAAATATGGTGTTCCAGTTCTGACTCCTCTCTATTTAGAATCATTTTCTATCCCTCCTGGAATTATTAGCCTGGAACTATAGAATCCCCAAACTTCATACAGTGCATTTTTTAAATTAAGTTTTATTTCCAAATAAGTGTGTGCATTTTTCAATTGAGGCAGGAGGTTTAATATAATTTTAGACCAACACTTAACACTCATCTCCCTTGTTATTTTTAGGCTATTTGAGTTTTATTTTAACCAGCTTTTGCAGTGTTCATGTAAGGCAGGAGAAACTGATAAAGGAACAAATGTCCATGTTCTACTTCAATGTGTCTGTCATATAAATTTAGATGTTAAATATTATTCTTTGTATAATGTTTCCTATTGTGATAAGTGTTTGTGATTTTTGATTGATGAGATGAAATGTAAATAATATATATGGATTTGCATATATAAGATAGAGCTATTTTAGACATGGATATTAATGGATACATTTGGTTTACATTTGTTACTGTTCTGAATAGGGTTCACACTTGAAATATTTACAAGGAATAAAACATTTTATTGTGACTATTTACTAGTATCTTTATGTGCAAGAACTGACAGATTTTAATGACTACTTTATTTTATGCCTTCTGAGTTGAACAAACAAATATTTTTCTACTGAAGAATGAGCACCGCATGACTGTCTTGAAATACATGTTGACTGTGTTCTTTATTTGGGAATGTTGATTATTGAGTCTTTAGACTCTTTTTGTTACAACAAGGTGCTGTATAATGTAAAATGCAACCTTTGTCTTATGTCTGTAAGCTGTTACTTTCCTGTTTTCTGATGTACAGCCTTCCTCTGTATACTGAAAATTGAGGTATAAAATTGAGTTGTATTCCATGCCCTTTTTATTCATTGCTTTTATCAGAAGTAAACAGTATGGGAAAATGTATAGTTTAAGCGCTGACTCTGTACTACTTGTAGATTTTTTAATGAAAAACATCTAAGTTGTGGGAGGTACTATCTTTGATGGCATTGTCCAGTGTACCAAGTCCTTAGTACAGCAAAGCATTTTGCATGGGATAAATCACATACTAAAAGCTATATATGTCCTAGACTTGAGGCTGATGAAGACCTAGAACCTTCTGCATACTAATCCCATCTCTAAAACCAACTCAATTTGTGGCCTAAGGCAAGTCACTTGCATCCAAAGCCACAAAAGGCTTAAGGTTGGATGTCTGTTTCCCTTTCCACACCTAAATAACAGTTTCTCAGCTGTCTAAGACCCCAGGATGTCACTAATGTGCTGGTCACAATTCTGTTTCCCCAGCACTGTGGACATGTGAATTGGTGTGTGGAGATTCAGCATGAGCAATAGGCCATGCAGATGTACCCAGTGCGAAGGCATACTGGTATCTAAGGTAAAAAATGTGGATGGCCAGAATCCATTAACAGGTGTTAAATAGAAGGCAGAGTGCCCCCATTGCAGCCCCAGCTGCTGAGTGGTTAGGGCCCTAGCTCAGGGACCTGGAGCTCCAGGCTCTAGTCTTCCCTAGCGCAGGGGAGGTTTGAACTTTCTAGCCCAGTGCTCTAACGTTCAAGTGGAAACCACCCCGCCGTGCCTCTGGATCATGGAGTGCCCAGACCCAGCTGGGCTGGGCCGGGGTCTGGGGCCTAATACCGCTTCTGTACCATGGCGGTGCTGAGTTGTGCCCTATCTAAGGGGCGGGGGAGCTCCCACCACTGGGCACAGCCCAGTAGAGGCCCTGGGGTCTATTTCCCTCTTCCACCTGTGCTCCGGGCCCAGTGGCCAGCCCACAGCAGCAGCTGCCTTGTCCTGAGCACTTGGGAGGGGCACAGGCCCCTGGTGCCTTCACAGGGCTGCTCCCAGTGGTGGGAGCCCTCCCTCCCCGCAAATTCCCCTGGACCGCGGCGAGTTCCAGACCCAGCCAGACCAGGGCCCAACGCCCATCCTAACCACTCAGTGCAGCAACGGCACAGAAGTGGGATGGGACTCCAGCTCTGCTGGGTCTGGGAAGGTCTGGTCATCCAGGGGCATGTGGAAGGGGGTGGTCCTGCTGCTGGGTGCAACCTGGAAGAGGTCTTGGGGCCTGTACCCCCCCCATCTGTGCTCAGGATGAGGCGGCTGCTGCTGTGGGCTGCCCACTGTGCCTGGAGCACAGGTCGGGGTGGGGAATGGACCCCCAGGGTCTCCCCCAGGCTGTCCCAGTGGCAGGAGCCCCCCCCATGAGTCCCCACTGTCTAGCTGAACCATGCCCACATGTGACCAGCTTGCAGCAGAGCTTGAGGTGCAATGGCAGTCACCTTTGCCACCTCTGCCCCCACAGAGATGGGGGCGAGCCTGCCCGACCCCTGGAGGAACTCCCTGGGCTCCAATCTTCCTAGCACCTGGCCGGGTTGGGACCCCACTTACCTTTCCCTGCTCCTGCCTGGGCCACACAGTCAGTTGCTCATCATGGGGACCTTGATACAAGTACTAAATAAATGCTTAGTAACCACTGTGCAGTAGCGTCTCATGTAGATGCACCTTGTATGTAGGTTTGTGTATCCCAAATATAAAGGAGAAGCAAAAGAAATGGCCAGATACTTCCATCCTAGATGCACCAAGGGAAATAGATGACCATAAGTGCTTAACTTCAATTTAGCTATGCAATTTCTCTAACCTAGACCTACCTAAAACCACTAGTTTTTCAATACTTGTGTTCCACGGTACCTGAAGTTCAGAGAGCGCAAGTGAGAGACTGAGCAAGAGAGGATTTAACATAAATCCCAGAACTCCATTTCCTATTTGGCTAGCTGAGGGAGCTGGCATGCTGCCTTATGTGCCTCCCTTTCTCAGAGGTCTGTGTCTCTCCCTGATGCATTATACTGGGAACCTAATTTTGGATTTCACTGTGGAGGCCAGGCATATAAAAGTTAAGAACTTAAATCTTTTAGTTGTTTGGGGTCTTAATAATTCTGAAATATTTTCTACTCAGATAGGATGAGGAGACAGACTTTGTACTTCCCTTATAGGGGTGCTGTGAAATTGCTATAGCTTAAAAGTACTACTTATTAAATTTGCTAGTATAATGCCTGATCTTTATATTAGCACAGTAGCATTAATAGGAGTTTTTCCATTGGCTGAAGCTGACTTTGGGTCAAAACCATAACTGCCAGGCAGCTAAACCTATAAAAGAGATTCAGGATCAGCCTTGCTGTGCTTAGCTTTTGGCTACCTAGTCATCAACTGGAAATTACAGTGTCAAGGTAGTGTGTAGGTTCCCTTCACACTACACAGGAAGAATTAACACCGCACACATCTGCACCGCATAATGAGTGTTCCTATTGCATGGTTTATCTACCTTGTATGGGTAACAGTGCCAGTGAAGACGTAGAAGCATGGCTTAAGACGGTGTTTGTAGTCAGAGGACATTTCTCTAAGGACCCTGGGTTCATATTGTAGTTACTAGTAGTGGATGTTAGAAGTTACTGCACCTTCACTTCTGTTGTCTCCCATGCTAGCTAGAGCTAATGCATGCTATCACACCTTCATTTTGCTGTCTAGACAAATATTAAAGAACTACCATGCCAAGGAGCTATGAAATAAGTTTAAGACTCAGGTGCCTAAAATGACAGTTGTGGCCAAGCCCCTTTAGTGGAATTAACATATGGTGCCTACATGTAAACATGGCTGCCCATCTCCATCCTAGAGCGCTTTGTGTCCAAGCACCTTAGCGTGTTTAAAGAGCAGTTGATAGTTTAGAAGAGCAACTCAGAACCCCAGACAGGCTGTGGCTTATGGAACTGTGAGCCCAGAGCTTGCCAGGTCCACAAAACCAAACTTAAGAGTGCTTAGAAATAGCAAAGTGACCTTACCACTAGGAAGGGATCTGTAGTCCTGCTACCTCCGTGCTTTGTATACTTACCCAAGAGGCACAGCTTCTAGGCTTCGCACCCAGAGAAGGTTTGAAACTATCTAACACCCCAACGCAGAACTCCACAGGTTGGGCATTATCCAATTGCTCTTTTTGAAAGTGAGCCGCTGAGTCTTGCATTTAATAATAGTTGGATACAATGCATGGAGTACAATGCAGAAGATTTTGCCCTCTTAGGTACATGGGTCCAAACTAGAACCCAGGGCCCACCCCCTTCACAAAACAGTAGCGCCACACACACACACACACACACACACACACACACCCCCCCCCCCCGTCTGTGTTTTCTCCATGTACTGGTGGCCTAAATTTGGTCTGCCTACAGAGAACTGGGGGGGGGAGGCGGGGCAATGAAAGATATCCGGTCATGGCTGCGCTTAGAGAATACTAGAGGTGCCTACAGGATGGAGTTCTGCCTGGGGCAAAAACTGCTTTGGGTCCTCAGCTTTCCCTAAGCAGCACATTAACAGGGGTGACAACAGAGTTTAGGGGTGTGTGACTGGCAGAAACTTAGGGATGAGGCTTTAAACTGGCAATACTGCTTACAGGGTAGGCATATCTGCCAGTTTAGGCACCCAAATCCCTTTAAAACTCTGATTCAAGTATCATGTACAGAAATAATACATTTGCCTTTACTTTAGGCTCACGTAGATTTGATCTGAGTTTCCCAGCTACACATGGACATGGTTTATTTTGAGGCACATCCTGTTTATTTTCTATTTAAAGGTTTGTGTTACCACCTGTTCAATAAATAAAATCTGTTTCATGTGAAATCAGTGATAAACTTAATTTTGGCTGCTGTTTCAGGGCAGAATGTTGCTGATATTGCATATGAAGAACAACGACTTCAAGATCACAGGCTACTGCCCTACACTTCTCCTCCCCAATGTTTCTAATGGTTTCTCCTTTTGGTTTGAAAACCAGGGTTGGAGATTTACAATTTCCTATCTGAGTTGGAGTTGTTCAAGAAAAGGTTGGGTAGTCATCTAGGAGTTGGCTTAGGTGTCTCCATAGGGCCTTCCAACTCTTTGAGTCTATAAGAACTGCCATTTATTGACCATAGGTCCATCTTGACTGGTATCCTGTCTCTCAGACCCCTTGGTGCACTCATTTTGAACCTTTGACCTATGAAAGGTTTTTTTTGCCACTGTGTCCTGGAAAGTCCCCGTCCTCCCCCCTCTTTCCCTGCAGCACCTCTGACCGTGCAGAGGGAGGGCACAGCAGTGGCAGCACTGCGTGGTGCTGAAACAGCGATGGGAGGTTTTCTGCCTTTTTTTTTAAATTGCCATTGACATGTGTCAAGAGGCCAAAAAGAAAAAAGCAGGGGAGGTGGTAAAAAGGAGGTAACTTCTCCTCCCACAAGAGCAGCCATTGCTGCTGCACAGTGCACTGCCAATTATGCCTGTTTCAGAGTCCACCTTACAAAAACCCTGGTGCCACTAGCTCAGCATTTAGAACTACACTTCCCAGAATGCCTCTCACTGAAGCTCACTCACTCCTGCTGCTTCCACTTCTCTGCTCTCCTTGCTGGTGCTGGGAAAATGAAGGGTGTAATGGAGGATGCTGGGGGAATGAGAGGACAAGTTCCTTTTCTGGGATCCCCACCGCAAGGTTCATGCCCTGCTATCATTATGCTACTGAATGGATGAAGACCTCTGTGGCTCACTGAAGGAAATGAGAAGATTCAAACACAGGGAAAAATGAGCTTCCTTTGAGCTGGATGGTTTTCTAATTCACCAATTAGAGTAGTGCAGGACTTCTCCTGGGCAGGGGGTGGCCAGAAGTTGCAATGGGGAGGTGGAGGGGCAGCTGTGTGGGCTGGACTGTGGCCTGTGCTTGGAGCTAAACACTGTTGAAGTACCCCTGCCTTGCAAAATGTTAACCCCTGCTCTAAGGCAGGGCTGTTCAACCAGTGGCTCATGGGTTGTATGGGGCCTGTGAAGGGTTAATGTACAGGCTCTAGGTTGCTACTCAGCAATCACGCTCCTTTTCACTGCACCTGATTGTGCAGCCAAATTCTCTAGTCTCCCAATTCCTCTTCTGACTGCTCTCAATCAGGCACAGCCTGCAGCACTGGGGGAGCACATGGCACAGCGCACCAGGAAACTCCACTGCTGTGGAGCCAAAATGCGGGGCACAGCCCATGCATGCAGTGGAGCAGTTGGGGGGAAGTGCAGGTGCTGCCTGTGTATGTGATGCAGCAGTCGAAGCTCACACTTCTGTGACCCCCTGGGCATGCGGTCATGTAGCATGCCGTCCCCAGATGCTTTGACATTGGACGACCCTGCTCTAAGGGATTCAGCTTTAGACAACATACTCCCTTTGTTGTATCCCTTTGCATCTTTGTAACCAGAGCCAACATAATAATGATCATCTCTCTTACTGGTCAAGGAAGGCAACTTGCAGCAATATAGTTTCCAAGGGATGGATGGAAAACAGTGGCAACGCGGGTCTCATAAGCAGCTCACCTTCAGCGTCTAACAGTAATGTAAACCACTGAGGTTTCAGAAGACTAAATGAGATTGGTGTCAGAGTAACAGTGTGAACATTGGCAAATCTTTGATGCTCTTCCCCCCCCAACCAAAAAAT
This sequence comes from Crocodylus porosus, assembly GCF_001723895.1. Taxonomy (NCBI): domain Eukaryota; kingdom Metazoa; phylum Chordata; order Crocodylia; family Crocodylidae; genus Crocodylus; species Crocodylus porosus. Next base: position 17,155,389 of record NW_017728948.1, read on the forward strand.
AAAAAAATAAAATTATATCTATGTAAGATAAGATAAGATAAGATGCAGTGATGGTTTTCAGTCCACGTTCCATCTGCGCTACCACACAATTCCTTAGGACCCTCAGTACAAACCCCAGCTATTTTCTAGGTTGCTCTTAATGGCTTGGCACTATATACCAGCACAAAAGTGGTTGGACTGCTGTAGGGGATCGTGTGTAGGGGTGTAAAAGCTTTGTGGTTCTTTGAGGTAAACATAGTACAGAAACACACCATCAGGGCGCATCCAGATGAGCGCGCACGTGCCTCTTGCCCTGTCTCAAACCCCTTTGAGGCAGGGCAACAGGCACATGCGGGAACAAAAAAATGTTCCCCGTGCTGCAACCTTGC
>NW_017728948.1:17155856-17175102 GCF_001723895.1 Crocodylus porosus
CTGGGAGAATGGGCGGGGCCGGCAGGGGTCCCCCAACCCCTTGCACTGGAGCCCTGGTGCTGAAACATGTGGCCTGGCCGGCTGCATGTTTCAGCACCGTGGTGAGGGGCTAACCATAGAGATGCTCTGGCATGTCAGTTCAAAGCAGGACACCACACCTGCAACATCTTCTGGGTGATGGCTGCTCAGATGGCCAGGCAGGGGGCACAAGAAGCAGTAGTGCTGCACAAAGGCGAACCCTGTAACCGCAGTCCACTGGCAGCTGGCCCAGAAGGGCAGATGCCTCTACTGGCTCTGCAGTCCTTATCCGAATCTGGCAGGTATGCAGCAGGTCACAGCCAGGCAGCAGTCCATACTGCCAGACGGCTGCAGTGGGTAGAGGGTGTAGGGAACTCTCAGGGATGCTTCAGCAGTCCAGCTGGCACAAGGGGTAGTGTCCACAGGTACCAACTGGCCAGGCCCAAGAAGCTCCTGAGAGCGAGTAGCCCTGAGCTACTTGCCAGGGTCGCTTCTTCTACTGCTGGGGCCAGGGCAGGTGCTGGCTCCTGGCTCTAGCTCCCCCTGGCTGAATATCCGGGAGGATATGGGGGTTATTTTGCCCCTCATGGCACAATTTGCTCCACAACAAAGTGCATGTCTGAGCACATGCACTGAGGCAAAAAGCCCCGGCTCAAATTTGCATCGCTTCCATTTGAGCTGCTGCAAGCGATGTACTTGCATATGTGGACGCACCCTCAGAGTGTTACGTGGAATATGTGCCACCTTCTTCAAGCTTCCCCTCTTCTTCTGGTAGGGCAAGTAGTTCGATCCTTACGTTGTGCACACATTTAGCAATCTGTGCTTGTACACTGACTCAGTAACTAGCTTGTCTGCTGAGTTTTTCCCCTCTCCCTAACCCCAACCCCCCAGCAAGAAGCATTTGATCCAGTGCGTACAATAAATCAACAAAGGAGTGGAACCAAAAAAATGCAGCGAAGGAGAGAATCTATAACATTTCTGTGTTAGGAGTCAAGACCTGCTTGTGTTTGATTGGTATTGTTAAGTCCAAGTTGGCTCAGAGGGCAGAGTATTAGACTCTGACATTGCCTCTAGCCAATTTGCAGTCTCTTGGTAAGAATGTATAGTTGCTGTTGCTAAAAAACATTCTAGCGACAGAAAACTACCATGTGCCTTATCCAATGGAAAAGAAGTCATGTTAGGGATACACTTAGCATACAGGATGCAAGGCAAAAGGGCAGCAACGGTGATTGCATGATAGTTCCCTTGCATATCTGACATAAGTAGGCTCTTCATGGACTGTTTAAAATAGATACTGTGTGGCTCTGGGATGACACACCACAGCCAGCTGTCAAGGATGCAAAAAACTTATCAACCAGCGTCCCAGTAGTGGGACTTGATTTCAAATGGATTACAGTTTCAGCAGGTGTCAGGTACCTATGATCTTGGTAGGAAGCTACGTCAGTTAGAGAGATTACTACAAGCCTGTTTGATGATGTTCAAAGGCCAGGTTGATTCAAGCAAAGACAGTACCTGGTGAAGCAAGAGGTTCACAAGGTGCCATCCTGCCATGCCTTCTGCAAAAATCTTAACAGGGTATCAGGATATCAATCCCTTCAATTTAGCAAAGGCCACAAGTCATTAATAGCAAAGTCTAGACAAGCTGCTCCTTTAGTGTCAGGATTGCTGATTGGGGGTGCGGAAGGGAGAGGGAGCTATAAGGAACCTCAAAACACCATCTAGTCTAGCTAAAAGGATGGATCATCCTGCCTAAACAATCTCAGAAAAATATTTGCCTACATTTGGCCCAACTGCACCAGTCACTGGGTGAAATTTGCTGCCAGTGTGTCAGCAGATAAGAATAAAGCTGCCAGCCACAGACTGAAAATATACTTCTGTATTCACTACTTGAGGGATATGAGGCTGAAAGTTTCTAAAACCGAGACTAGTAATGTTCTTTAACCATCAGGTGGCAGCCCAAACCTTATTTCAGCAAAAACCAAATTACCCAATCATAACCTGGAGAAAATACTGGATACCTAGCTGTTTCATCTGTACCAGAAATGCAGTTGAGACTAACCAGCATTCAGCACAAAAAAACCCTGCATTCGCAGGCATCATATTTAGGCTTGATTAGCCTAATTTTGCCATTTTTAATGTGCATTAAGGGCGTGCACGTGTAGATGTGTGCCCGTAATGTGCATTAAGTTAGGTTAATGTACATTAACACGTTGCGTGTAGACATGCCCGTACACTAATCAAAGTAGATATATCTACACCTACCCTATTTACTCAAATATAAGACAAAGTTTTTCCTCTCCCTATCAGCATGGGGAAAAAAAGCCCCTCATCTTACATTCACATACAAAGAAATCTTATTAAACACATTTTCTATCATTACACTGCTACCAAAAGCAGCATGTGCTTAGAAGTGGAAATCAACTCTAAAGTTGATTAAATGCAAGGACCACTTATCATTACCTTAAAACACAAGGAGCCTGATGGGCTCCTACCACAAGAATATGCTTGTGCAGCCTACCTGAATAAAATACATGGTAGTGTCCATTGTGCGCAGTGCCTTTCAGCACTGACTTTTTTTAAGTCAAGGTAGCTACTACACTGACTACCATTTTGGCTTCTTCACTCCTACCGCTGAGCTGTATCTTTGTTCACATTTCCAATGATTCTTGCTTCTTCACCAGCCTTAAATGTATGGGAAATGTCTTCAAACATGGCCCCAAATAGCTCACCCAGAATTCCTCTTTGCCCACTCTTTCAGCCTGTTGCATATTAGTGTGGCCCCACCCTTCATCCTGTAGGATCCCATGGGTTGTGACAAAAACACCCGGTACCAGTCATGAGTTGGGGGCTAATTAGCACATGAACCCTTTGTCGGGGGTGTGTGGAATATGCACACATATACTGAGAAGTGCTGAGCTGTGGCTTGACCCTGGTAGGGCCCAGTCCAATGCACCATATGGTAAATCATCAGCCTTTGGCTTTGGACTAATATTGTGCATAGTTTATATTGCATATAAGTAGGTTCAAAAGTGCTGCTTAAAAGTATGTGTATGGAGTACTGTGCTAAAACTTGCAGCAGTTTCAAAACGATAAATTGCATCAATTTTGGATGAACTGTCCAAATGCAAATTACTACAGCTATGTTTATTTCAAGGTTTTTTCAAATTTGCCTCTCCCTTCCATGTTTTCACAAAAGGGGATGCAGAAAAAAAAGTTAGGGAGTGGGGGGACACAGCAAGAGGCTACCTGATGCCCCAGATTTCTTTTCCTTGTTGTAGCAGTGGAAGGGGGACAATAATTAGATTCTGTACCTGAAAAATTATAATAAATTGATAAATTTTCCATATATACAAGCTAGTTATTATGGGGGTTGTCTTATATCGAAGTACATTTGGTATATTTATATCCCCATGCTCCCATCTTTTATCTTATTTCATCTCACTTCATGAGAGATGCAGACAACTTCCATCTGAGATGCAAATTTGAAGGCAAAACTAGATTTCACTTTTGTTTCCATGAGCTGCGTAGTCCATTAATTTGGACAGTAATGTGTGATGGGGAGGGAAGGCAAGAAATCAAAATTAAAAACACATTCTTGTATGCAAAAGCAACCAGTGCCATAAACATTATGAACTGCATGCTCAAGACCAACACCAGCTTCTAGCACAGAGCAGAATGATGCAGCAGGAGAGTTGGAAGTATTTTTAGGCAAAGGAGAGGAGGGAAAAACACCACTCATAAAAGTCATTTGGTTTTGTTTAATGATTAAGTGTAACGAAAGGTAACAAAGGTGAATGTGAGGATTGTACAAATTCTCAGTAGTTTTTGAAGGGTGTTAGTCTGGAACTATGTGGGGGGAAGTGACCCCAAAACCTGTTCTTTAACTTCCTCAATATATGATTATGTGCAGCAAAGACCTGATTTAATGCCCACTGAACTTTAGTGGGCAGGGGGTTGGTCTGTAAACACAGATTTTTCTAGCTCCACCTTTAGTCTGTGCAGCATGAGAGACAAACTCATGTTTTAAACCCAGGACTAGTTCACTGATTTGTTGTGGTTTTCATTGATTGGGATGGACTTAATGATACAAAAATAGTTTCCCTGATAGAAAAAATACCCAACATCTTATACATGTTAACAACTGCTTATTTCAAAGACTGACATTGGATTTAGAACAATATTTACACGATCATCAAAGATGCACAAAACTAAATATGCATTTCTAACAGGGTGGTTTCATTTGACTAATCACAAAGATACCAGATCAATGACTAAAATGACTGAAAAAAGGTTCCTTACAAAAAACAACCCTGGTGAATCCTTACTCTTTATCTGCTTCTGTGGATATTTCAGAAGGTCATCTTGATCCATCCTTTCCATGAAGAACAATGTACCAGAAGTTAGTACATTATGTGGAATGTACAATATAACGTGGAAGGGATACTCAAAGTTCATTGTGTTGCAGACCTTTAGAAATTCTACCGGATAAGTCTTGTAGGTGCTTCTTAACCTTAGGGAGTAAATATATATATATGTATTTTATTCAGTGAAGAAGAAATGTCAAACAACTGATGCTGCATATTCTATTTTGCCACCAGTGCTCAAAAGCTATAAAATCTTACTCCTCACACTATACATTTTTTCTAATCACTTCTTAATATAAAAATATGTAAGCAACCAAGCAGCTGCTGAGCACCTGACTAACTAGGCTGGAGTGTCAGGCTCCTTTCTGTGCTCTGTGTTTGGTTTACTGAATTATTGCTATTTTGAAATGTTATATGCAAAATGGAAATATTCCAACGGAAATGGGAAGGGCTGTCCCAACTCAGAACAGCTTGGGGATAATTAGGGCACCCTCCATGAAGGTGGAGGATATGGGTTTGAATTACTTAATTTAGAGGAGGACACATGAAGCCTGGGGAGTACTTTCACCGCAGGCTCTAGAGTAAAAGATGTCAGCACTGCCACTAGCATTACGGCTACCACTTTAAAAGAAAGCAGCGACTGGCTCTGTGTTTTGTAACAAGGCCAAACCAGTAGATTTGCTCTGAAAATGCCCACTAGATAAGGCCTCTCAAAGGTGAGACGTAGAGAGACACCTAGTTTATGAACCCGATTAGGTTTAGGCATGTACCTGAAATAGGCTATTTCAACCTGTAAAGACTTATGCAGTTCTGGACATGCATAAAGGCAGCACTTTAGGTGCCCAATGCAATTTGATGTCAAAATGTGAGGTGTCTTTGGGATTTGGTCATCTTCAGGGTTAGCTGAGCAGGGCTTTTTAGGACTTAGGTGCCTAAATTCTACCCAAGTCCCTTCCCTATGTGCCTCTGTTAAACAGGGACAAAACCATCTCCACTTCCCACCAACTCAGCATGTACTTTTTACTGGACTGGGGCCATCTCTCACCAGTGCCATCAGTTTGCTACTGCAACATAAATAATAAATATGAATGAATAAATCAACATCAGAGATGATATCTGATGGGAAATCCAAATTCCTTCTATGCCAAGGTTAAACCTACAATGGAGATGGATAAACACACAGCTTATTTATACAGACCTTGTATCCCAATTCTTTAGTCTTTTCTTCTAGCATGGTATATTTCTCTCTGTTTCTGTTCAGATGATCTTTATCTCCCATTCCCTCTATGTGCTTTAGTTTCTGATGGGAAATCTCTAGCTGTTTCTGGTAGTGCTGATGTTTTTCAACTTTTGCTTCAAAGTGTTTCAGCTCCTCCTAGAATAATGAATACAGAGTTCAGTTACATGGCATTCTCTTTCTCTCTCTCCCCTCTGCAGCACACTCCTAATGCTGCTTTAATGAATGAGACACTGAAAATCTTTCCAGTTGTCTGCCTCTTAAGAATGCTGGGGCAATGGAGCATCACAACCACCTAGAAGGTCAGCTTTGGAGGAAGGCACCCAAACATCGATCTACTGCACAAACTTCAAGAGGAAGCTATTACTGCCTGTAAGGTACTATGGCAGGACAGCAATGAGTGCTGTTGAGAAGCCTATAAATAAATACTACAAATTGGGTACAATTTTTCAGACTCGAGCTCTTAACTCCTAGAATTAGCTTTTCTTTGTGATCAGACAGGTCATGATTTGCCTTCTTGACTTGTCCTAACTGTGATGGATGTAGACTAGAACTAAGCAATTAAAGAAAAAAACAAAACCCTGAAACAAAACAAAACAAATACAAATACAAAAGCACAGCCTTAAATTTAAAATACCCCTAAATAATGTGGCCCATGTGACAGCACTGTTCAGGGTCATCCCTACTGTTGTGCTAATGATAGCAATAATTCTCTGGGATTTAACACATGAAGAACTGGATGGAGACCCAATCATTTCACAGACCACTCAGTATCTGTCACTGGTTTCATTAGGTTTCAGGCTGAAGGAGTTCTCAAGGGTGATGATCAAGAAACAAACCAGTAAAAGCATCTGCCATCCTAATGGATCTTATTCAGCTTTGAAAGTAGAGATCTTGCCTCTCTCAACATTACTATTGCAAAGGAAGATGATTAGCCTGTCAGAACATCCTAGCCTGTTTTATACATTACACACCACACAATATTTTAGCTTTGGGTTTTACTGCATGATGCCACATGGTATTTTAGCTTTGAGTTGATGAACCATTCAAGCTGCTTTCCTCAGATGATGTGCCAACAGAGCATCTTTCAGACTTTTCATTATGAAACCTATGTAGGTTTTGCATTACAGGCATTAAGAAAGAGAGACAGTTTTAGCTGCTGAGTATTCAAACACAGCTTAAAAGGAACTTCAGCAAGTCTGATCCTTTAGCTTTCCGTTCCTAATTTACAAGTCTAAAATATCCCAGGATTCACTGTGCTGCTGACATGCATAGCAAGAAAGCTTTACACAGGTATGTGCTGTTTGCCTAATAGGAGATCTCTGCCTGAATATATTCAGGGGGATATTTAAGGGTCAAAGTGATTATTTTTAGATGCTCTCAGGGGAAAACTGAAGTTTGCCTTATTTTAGAGAAAAGATTTGAGCCTGATTTACCCTTCATGCTGTTGTATAGGCCCAATTCAAGGCCACCACAGCCAACGGTAACCTTTTCACTGACTTCAGAGGGCTTTGGAAGAGATGCTACATTAGAAGTAAGCATGCTGAAATCAATGTCATTGAAACCTGTTTAATTGAGAGGAAATACGGTTTCATGCGACTAAGGAAAGGAAGGGCAGTCCTGTGAGTTCAAGTGGGACTCTGGAGATCTGAAATCTATCCTGGGCTCTGCCAGACTTCACAGAGGAGAGGTTACCTACATGTGAAGTGGGTCCAGTACTTTCATATGTTCCAAGGGGTTGCTACCAGAACACAGGTTAACATTCATGAGCAGGCTTTTGAAGCAACTATAAATTTTATATAGTTCTCTATAGTTCAGAGCCTGCTCACAAAGTATATATAACATTATGTAGTTCAGAGCCTACCCATGAACTTTAACCTAACCCCATCCTAACACCCTTTCAAGGAGATGAAATATGAACTCTCTCTAGATGCAGATAGAGAATGAGAATGTGAGGGAACATAGCATGTGCAACAGCAAGAGCACGAATTCAAAATGTCATTGCTTTGGAAGCCAGTGGTGGCAAACATGATCACCACAGTAATCTCTACATTCAGATTAAGAGGGTCTCTATGCATGTATACTGTTCTTTGGTGTGAAACTGGCAAAGCTCAGCCTTTCCACAAGGGGAAAATAAAACCCCAGTTTTTATAATTTCCTGAAGCATTAACTACAATTGGATATTAGAAAGCCAAAAATGGGGGATCCACTTGCAGTGAGATTCCAGTCTTATGCACAGTTAAGTATATAAGTAAACTTTACTCATGGGAGTAGTTTCACTGAAGACAATGATGCAATTTGATTACTGAAGCCATCACTACGTGGCTACGTGTACGTATGTAGGACCAAGACTCACGTTTGTCTTGTTTGGGGTGATCACATAATAATTTGTCTGCTGCTGTTATATCTGGAGCATAACAGACACAGGGAGAAGGTTCTCCCTCCAATGTAAAAGTAAAACCATTAAATGTTACCTTACCCGAAAGGATTCAAGCTCTTTCTCAGTGAAGTTGGCAGATTTGGCCATGTCCCATAAGTCTATCACCCTGGGTTCTTCAAATTCTAAAGAGACACATACCACAATCCTTTTTATTTCTAAGCAGAAAATAACACTGTATGTGAATACTGTCTCCATGAGAAGTGCACACCTGAAGTAGTATTGCATTACAGGGCTGCCTACGCACATTCAAATGACAATTTTCTCATGTTTGCTCTCCTGATAAAAAAAACTCAACTGGAAGTGCATGAATAGACATTTGAACACTGAGTCCCTGAAGACCAGGAAGGTTGGAGTGCTGACACTGTGTAGCCAGGGGGCCCCTGTGCACACATCTCAGCATGTTCTGCAGGCACCTTCAGTCTGGGTGGAGACAGATGGCAGCAGTGCAGAAGGCAACTCTGACTGGCTGATCCAGACTGCTCTGAGTCAGCCTATGTCTCCCTGCAGCACAATGCAGGGATTCTGAAGGAGGCATATTCTGCTGCCTGCTCTGCTGTAGTAGCAGTCAACTCCAAGTGACACACTGTTTCCTGGGTAGTGGCAACAAAGCACCTTGGGATGCTGGAGGACTGTGCTGTAACTTCTCTGAGAAGAGAACATACAGATATCTGCTCTCTCAGAAGAAACTATCCTGGGACTGATTTAACTATGGCTGCTCCCAGGTTATTTTTCTCCCGGAGCAGCCATTTTAATTTTGGGAGAAAACTCCTGGACATCTGTACGCTTGCGGGTTTTTTTTTCCTGGGGGAATAACTCTCCCAGAAGAATCTGAACATCTATATATGGCCTACATCTACTTTGGTGTTGGGATTTTTTATTTAAATATGTAATACTGTACATGTTGGACTTTTAAATGCAAAGAGACCTAATCAACTCTTTTGCATCTTTGCGTACAGATGAAATCCTGGTTGAAAGAGGGAAATATTCCCTCCATGGGATCATTAATCCTGCTTCTTGCATTAGTTCCCTCACGGGGATCAGTATCTGAGGCTGAGGCAGGGCTGGAATCCACCTGTATTTCATAGTAGCAACTCTGAAGATTTGTGAGACTCTAGCTGTTTGGATAATGCCAATGCTGGCAGCATGAAACACGGACCAAGTATTTGGTATACATGGCAGTAAGGGCTACATGCTCTGGTCAGAATCAGAGTCCCACTTCCCTGTCCGTGACTCCACAGTTTGCAGGGACAGCAGTCCCCAGTACCTCTGGCCCTACAGTTTCTATAGTGCAGAGAGGTTATAAGCAGCCAAAAGGGAGTCTATACCTAGAGGCTCTGTGCAGCCATGGTCCAGGCGGTTTGGCTCATTCTCAGCTTGCCCTTCTCTTCCCTGGTACAAGCTAGCAGAAAATTGAAGAGAATGGCTACCTATCTTTACTGTGGAACCTGGGTAGAGAAGAAATAGGGTATTTGGGCCCTAAGGCTGGCACCTGAATAGAGTTGGCTGGCAGTGTCCCTCAGTGTCCCAAAACTGTTCGTCATAACCTTGTAGAGCACTCATTTGGCCGGATCTGGCTAAATGAATTTCTATAAGATTGATCCTAAATAAAAGGGCAAACAGAGTGACCCATACCACTGGTTGTGTCGTACCCCTGGTGGCTGACTTTGCGTAAACGCTCAAACCCTTGATTGATACTCCGTAGTTTGTCTTTGAGTTCTCTGTGCTTGCTGTGCAACAGCTCTTCTTTCACCACATTCTCTTCAGAGGGGTTGATTACGTTTTTGTGGATTTCTATTTCAGAAAGACACACGATAATTAATGATGGGCCAGATCCTGAGAAGTCAGAAACCCCAGCAAACCCCAACAACTTGAACGCAGGTAATAAGTGGTAAGCCCTTCTCAGTGATTAACTGCATAGTAAATAAGCATCAGTACTATACATTAAGAAGCACTTTTTTCTTTTTTAAATTGATGTTATTAATGCCAGTGATTTAGTGCAAAAATACATCATATCTTAAAGCAAAAACTGTAATAAGATCCAGAATAATATTATCCCTTTTTGTAGGAAAAATCTCAGCACACCGGAAGTATTATATTCCAGGGGAACACTTCTATGTTCCTCTTTTGACCTTCTGAGCAGAACCGTTCTATGCCATGCTGCTGGGGTGGCCTGAAGGGGCAGTTAAGAGTAAGGCTCAAGTTAAGGAACCACCTGGGGCTGCTCTGACCTGTGTCAGATGCTGAAGTGACCAAGTAGTGTGACCTGCTCAGCGACTGCATGGCTGGGGCACCCCAGTGGCTGAGTGTGTACTCCACCCTCATCCCATGAGCTACTGGGGACCTCAGCTGGCAGCTCCTCCATGGAGCCGCTGCCATGGATGTGTATGTGGCAACCTTCATGGACATCCTGCCCCTTCTGCAGGCAGAGGGAGACTCTGGCACACATGACCCTCAAGTGCACCAGGCTGTAGCCTCTCCACCTCCACCTCCAGAACCTCCTCTTGAGGTTCTGGTTGAATTTCACCCTTTTGTTTTTGGTCATCCCATCCACAGCCCCACCAAGTCCTGTGACCTCCTGGTCAACCTCCTCCTGGCCAATTGGGCTCTGTACTTGACCAGGAAGAAGACTCTGGTCGGGAAGGTGCCCGGAGACTGCAGGGCCGCTTTCCTCTCACTTGTCCAAGCACATTTCCAGGCAGAACATTGGCTCCTTGGGTGCTGCCTGGGGTGCTCTGCTTGGTGTCCCCCCACGGTGCACTTATTTTGTCCCTATAACCCCACAAGCATGCCCTGTTTTTCCATTATTTGTCCCACAAAAATCAGCTGGTAACTGAGGTTCCTACCACTGCCCAGAAGTGGCAGCCACATTGTCCTTAGTGGGCTAGGCCCAGAGCTTCAGATGCCAAATAGGCCTATCCTGTTTTTGCTTTAGTTGATTCAAGGAATTAGCTGTATTAGTCATTCATTGGCCCCACACTGTAGAGGCTACTAGTTAGTTGGGTGGGCCTTGGGTAACACAAATAGACAGGTGCTGAAGTGACCTCTAGCAGCCTTAGTGGAAAGTGACAACGGTGCCACTTGCCTCAGCCCCACTTAGCTGGGATGAAGCAGCAGGATGAATTGATCCTCTTATTGCTTTAAGACCATCTTTTCTTGCCAGCTGAAACCCAAGAACCTGTCAACCCAGTGTCTGAGAGGATATATAGTCTATTCTACTGAATCAGTCCCACTTCCAAGGCCTAAGGGTTAGAAGAGTGGCCCAGAACTCAATGTTTGCCAAAAAAGCCACTGTGACCCAGTATTCTCCTTGCTCGCTATAATGCTCATGACAGTCTGCAACAGAGAAACCAACTGTTCAATTAGCTGGAAAGGTTACTAGAAGAAGACACAGAATGATACCCTGCAGGTATCTATGAATGTCAGCAGCTGCAAAGAGTCCTACTATTAATACAGGCATCAGTCTTATGGATTTTAAAGATCATTAGAAACAACTGAGGCAACTGGCAGATAGAGGGCTGCAGTGATTTGGAAACATAAGGCAAACATTTAGACACCTTCTGTTCTGCTCACAGTCTCTAGCAAGAGATTATAGTCATGAATCTTTTCTTTGTGATGCTTAAATTCTCGCCACAGCTTATCCAGTTCATCCTCAGAGAACTTCCCAGAGGTCTTAGCCTATGAGAAATACAAATGAGATAGCAGTTAGAAACCTCTTCCATTTCCCAGGCTCAGCGTACAATAAATTCAGTTGCCAAAAATATATTTTTAAGCATTTAGGGTAAGTCTCTTTTTAGAATCCCATGAGGCACATCTTTTCTTGTTATCAGGTAGGATGGGGTCAAACTATGGCCTCACTGAATTCAAGGCAGCTTTCTAATTGAGTTTAATGGGGTTACATTCTCACTTACCAAATAACTGGAGATAGAAGGAAAAAGAATTCTGGCCATGCATATATGGTAGGAAGCTGTCAGGTAGAAGCATAAGAGACACAAACTGTATACTCAAGTTAGGGGTCTATCTATACTTGAAATTTAACCGGACACAAAGATAAGCTTTATTGGAGAACTCTCATTCTATTGGTGGAATACAGCAGTGCATATCCTGGACTTGCTCTGCAGCCAACTGCTCACTGTACTTATTAGCAATTAGAGGCATAGGATTGGCAGCTGGAGTGCTGCCCCAGTATTCTGGAGATGGTGCTGCTTGCTGTGATGCTTTCCCTCCCACTGCCTAAAACTGATATTTGCACATAATAACCAGGTAATTGCTGTTAAGAAATGTTTCTAAATGGTTGTTTTTCACTTCTCCCCAAAGAGGGAAAGTACAGCCCTTGGCAGGGACACTGTCAAGCTAAAATAAGCAGGACAAATTTCTCTCTATATTTTACATCACACAGCAAACGTTCTGGTTTTCAGTAAAAACTCTGAAATGTTTCACTTGCAAATACTACAAGATGAAGCTGTTGGTTAAAAACCCTAATTGTATGAGACATGCATCTCTTTTCCTCACTAAGTTACACAGCAGTTGCTCAATTATTCATATAGGGTGAAATCCTGGCCCCATTGAAATTAAGGGCAAAACTCCAGTTGACATCAGTTTGACTGATATGCTCTCTAACAGATGCATTGTACCATATCCTCGAGGAGGATTGCTGTCAATGAAGTACTAAAACCTCTTAGTCCGAGTCTGGGTTGCTCAGCTCCTAGATAGAGGAACATACACCCCAGTGAAATCTACTTTGGTTTTGTACACCTTGGTAAAGTATGCAAGGCTTAGGAATGGAAAAGATGACCAGCTATCCAGGGCAAGGTTTGTTTTGGGTGATATCTTTTATTGGACCAAAGCATGGTTGGAATAGATTTAAGCTTTCAAAGGAAATGCATTCTTCATCAGGTCACAGTTATCCAGAGTAATTCACATGATAGGTAGCTATTACCATGTCTCACCATTAGGTGGTGGGGAGTAGGTATTAGCCTGCTTGCATTTACTAAACAACTAAACAGGCAAAACCTAAATCAGTTATACAAGCTGAGATTTACTCTGGAATCTTTCAAGGGTAATTCTGTATCAGGGTTTAGGAACTTGTATCATCTGCCTGCTACTTTTCTTACTCTGATTACAACCACATGATTACAACTGTTTTGTCACCCCAGGCTTCAGCAAACACACACATTTGAATGAAGATTTGCTTCCTATATTGCATAACTGAGAAATTAAACTCACTTTACTCCATAATTTCTCCAGTCTTGGATCATCTAGCACATCACTTTCTGAGCCATCTTTGATGTAGTTGGAATCTGCTATTTGAGCATCCTTCTTTCCATTCATTCCATATTTAGCCATAATTACTGTGCGGAGAAACAAAAGGTCAAGAAATCCTAAACCTAAGAGCTAATCATGCTTATCTTAAAAAAAAAATCTGTATCTTTTCCTGGAACCTCTTTTCTCCTGTATATCTGCTCAGTGTGGAGCCATCTCTCAGCTGCTATCTGGACCACATGGAAAGGTTGAGGAGCCTGCTTGACTCAAGAGTTCAGGCTTTTAGATCAAGCAGTAGTTCTCAACCTTTTCAGCCTCAAGGCACCCACTTCATACTTTGTTGGAATTTAGCAGCACCCCAGCTGAAAACTACTGAGCTAGAATTAGCTCATGCCAGGTGAGGGTAGAGGAAGAGCACACAAAACAAGCTACCTCAAGCCAGGAGCACAGAAGATGTGAAAGAAAGTGGCACTGTTTAACACACACCTCTGTTCTCTCATCCTTTGTTCATACATTAGAGTTGCACTATCATCAGCGTAAAGACTTCTGTCCTCAGAAATGCCTGCATCTAACCCATTTCCCTAGTTACATCCAGTTTGTTAAAAGGGCAAAATCAACTTCATTCTGCACACACCGAGATGAGATGCACTGATCTCAGTACAAGCTGGGTGTGCTCATTGCCTATGAAAAATCAGCCCCCATTTAATGCTTAAATACAGGTGCCTGAATGCAAGTGTCTGGACTAAAATTTTGACTTGTTCAACCGTGGGCACTCAGGTTGTTACACAACATTACTTCTTACCATGTAAGTTGCGTCTAAGTTTGGCTTCTTTTTCTCCATCTTCATCTAGCCCTTCAGCCTTCAGTTTTTTCCAGCCTAGTTCATCCTTTTCTTGTATTTTTAGATCACTGTGTAGCTCTGCCAGTTTTACAGCAGATAGCTGGAGCTAAGAAGAACAGAGAAAAGCTTTTTAGTCTGTTGCTTTGTATCACATGCGCACACGTGCACACACAAAAGACACTCTCATACACGGGGGCAAAGTTACCTCCAAAGCCAGACTGATATAAAAGACATTTGATATTCAACTGAAAGGCGACAGTGTCAATCAGAAATCAAGGACCCTGCCATGTTAAATGCGATTCAAACCAAACTGTTTACACACAGTCATTTCAATTAGCCTTTCATATCTAAATCCTAACAGAAGCTCCTCTGCCACTTCATTAACAGCTAAATTGACCAGGTGAGTTATAAAAATATATATTTTAGCCTTTCTTCTTAGGAAGGCTGAATAGGAAGTGTGCTTTTTTACAGCTCTCATTATGGGAGAGAAGGAAAAGTGGTGAGGAGATGTATTTAACGTGGTACTGCCATGTTAAATATCCTTTGGCATTACTAGTACTGTATAATATAAAATAATCTTTTCACCCCCTTTTTGTTTAGGCCACTAAAATTAGACATTTTTTTCTGATTCTAATCTACTAGATTTCACTGCACAGTGCAAACCACAAAGTGTATCTTTTTTTAGAACCGAATACATGGTATGTTTTGGGGAGCATTCTCTTCAATTTCATTAAGGAAGAGTTGGAACTTGCAATATAATTTTAACAAACCAAAATGAATGCCTCTGATCAGACAGATCATTAACTTTTGGACACACTTGTCTAGTCCCCAACTACAGACAATCCCTGAGAGGTTCCCTTCAGAGGTTACTCAAAAGGTAACTACAAAAAGTAGCTTAATGTTAATTTCCTATAACGTAATGGGCTGATTCAGCAAAGCCCTTAAGCATGATTTTCAACAGAAGCACAGGTTTTACCACTGAATTTAAGGGGACAGAATTCAACAGGATTACTTGTCAGCTTATTTTGCAAAATCAAGACCGCAATTTGCCGATACAATTTGCAAAGCTTTGGCTTAATCTATATTATAGAGTTCTGCTGCAGAAGCCAAGTCCACAATCAAAGCTCCTCTGGGGTGGCAGAACCATTAAATTACCTGCACCAAGAGGTGTAAGGCTTTTGCAACTAGCTGAAGGCAAACGTAGGCACTGCTGTGCCTTCTGTCACCTACCACAGTGCCATCAGCAGCCAGGGCCTTCTGTATTCTCCGGTGTCACAGGTGCTGTGATGAAGCCATGCAGAGCCACCAGAAGCACATGGATATGTATGTGGTCTGATGGCTGCAGGTGGTTATCTGCTGCTAGACCTTCTGCCAGCAGTCAGGGAACTATAAACAAGGCCCTAGGATAGTTAAACTCACAGTTAAGATTTAAGGGTCTGTGTGATTAATAGGCTTACAAAAGTTTAGGGCTGGAAGGGACCTCGTGATACTGGGCTGTCTGGTCCCGATCCAGTATCGAACTGTGCAAGTCATCCTACTGACCTCTATGCCACTTATTCCATGGGACTTTGCACGTGCTTACAGTTAAGTTCTGCTTAAGAATCGATTCAGCCAAGATTTTAAGAATCAGCACATCAGCCCCTAGCCAGCAAAATATTTAAGTCCCTTGGTACACTGCCATTTCGGAGCTCACTGCTCAGTACCTTGCAGAATTGAGCCAGACCAGCTCAGTCATGACCTCAATTTCATATGTAGGCTCTACCATACCGCATTAAAAAAACACTATATGGTAATATGGATGACTGAGTTTCTCCAAGACTTCACGTCTGTTAATGTTCAACCTTAGAGAGGTATACATTTAACTTCTTCATTCTGAACCAACTGGACAGAAAAATACCAATAAGTCAACTAACAAACCGATTCCCACAGATTTTCAAAATGAGATAATACAGCATTTTAACTATACGTCTTTGTTGTTAGACTCCCATTTTCCAGTTTCATAGATTCGTAGACGTTTGGGTCGGAAGAGACCTCAGTAGATACCTGCATTGTGCAAATACCTTATTGCACATAGGCACTGTATATAGCACAGGCCAGATAAATGTGTTTTAAACATGTTAAGCTTTGGAGAGGGTAGGGATAGCTTTTGTTTAAAAAAGACTTACCTTTTTCACTTACAGAATTCCCATCTCCCCCAATATTAAATTTTTATGCAGACTTTTCTTCCTGAGATTTAGCCTGCTCAGGAAAAAAAGTTTCAGTATCCAGTTTTGGTAAAAGTTTTGGAATGAGAAGTTTTCATTTCTCATATTGCTGTATAACTTTTATTGGTTAATTTGGTCACAGCACTGTTTAGTCAGGCAAACTAAAATGTCTTTTTGAAATTCTTTTAATTTCAAAAGAGAAAAAGAAATCGAATTCCAAAAGTAATTCTCTGGGAAATTCAACAGATAATACTTGGAACATTAAAAATATAACAGGAGTGCAAATTGTTGGACAAACTGAGTGGAATTCTCCTGCATCTCCCATTCTTTTAGCACAGTGATTGGTGCAACACAGGACCTACATGTAAAACAAATTTACCATCTGCTTCCTCCTTGAACGACAACAGTAAAGCTACTACTTACAGTATTAGCTCTCTCTGAAGTTCACGACAGGCAAGCCCAATAATTACACCAGCTATAACATCACAAGGAGTACATGTAACTTTGGCCAGCTGAGCCAACAGATTACTAGATGTAGCAATACAAAACCTTTCAGAGGTAGCTTATAATTAAACAGTATAGTGACAAATTATTTGTTCCTTACACTGACCAAATGTTAAAGTTTAATATCATTGATTGACATCGTTGGAAACTGCAATCAAGACCCAGTGAAGCATTACCAGGTAAATCAAAGATTGTGAGGCTCTGTTATAACTGGTATCAACAGAAACAGAAGTGAGACCATTCTGAGCAAAGGAGCGAATCGTCCTCTTCTTGCAATGTTCTCAAATCATCACAGACTTTGGAATTCATTCTTCCTAGGGGGGTTTCACAAGACAGGAACCTCTGCCAGCAGGCTGTATTAGAAGTACTGGGGCCACACCAGTAAAAGCATAAAAGGTTCTTTAAGAACTAAAAGCCCAATTGTTCACCCACAGAAATCAGCTGGAAACCTGTCGCTGATTTTAATGGTTCTAGACTTAAGCATATGTACACAAAACGGACTAGGAAGAGCAGGGTAAGCTAGGAACAAAAAAAAAAAATCAAACCTTATTTTTGGGAAATAGGCTGGGATTGTAGGTTACCACTGAATAACACAGCATTGCTCAGCTAAGTTACAAAACAACATGACTGTATGTTGAAATACGGCATTTCAGCATCCATCCCTGATGCAGCATGATTAAGATCTTTATTTTCAGCTGCTGCTGCTCAACGACAGTAAAGGCCAGAAGACAGTGTCACCAAAGCTCACAATACAGAGCATGGCATACTACCCCATTTATACGTATAGTAAATGCAGCAGTGAAGCTGGTTTGGGATTGTATTGCCAATTTTAAACTTTTCCCTAGATATGCTGAAAAGATCATTGGGGTTTACAAAAGATCAGGGAATTCTGGGTTAATTTGAACCTGAGAATGAAATCGAGTCAGCGAGAAAGCCACCTGTGCATAAGCCAACTAAATAAATTGATAAAAAGAATGCATTTCCTCTCTCGAGGCCCACCCATACAGCTAGCATTTACTACAGCTCGGTTCGTTACATGAATAGATTCACCAACACTCACTTTAACGCAGTGCGGGTCCAATCCTTTTTGGCAGGTATGTCACAAAATATTCCTGCTCTCTCCCCAAGTCTCACTGATTTCCTTTTTGTGCCGAATCTGCTGCTCTGCTTTCTGCCGCATGCCCCCGTCCAATCTCCTGATCCGCTTTCTGCCCCATATGCCATATCTGATCCCCTGCTCTGCCTTCTGCCTACCCTAGCTGTTGCTGTGCTGCCTGCCCACTCCCTCATGTGTTGCATGCCACACACAGACAGACCATTTGTAGCACTTTGGCCTCACGGTTTAGCACAATAGGATCTTTGCACACACAGAGCAAAATAGAGACACATTTATGTATGGATATGAGGCAGTTTCACTTGCTGCACTAGAAGGGACGCACAGTGGAATTAAGGGTGCGGTATGACAGTTAACCAAGTTCA
The DNA here is from genome assembly GCF_001723895.1 of Crocodylus porosus. NCBI lineage: Eukaryota > Metazoa > Chordata > Crocodylia > Crocodylidae > Crocodylus > Crocodylus porosus. Next base: position 17,174,203 of record NW_017728948.1, read on the forward strand.
TGCCCATCTTGGATCCAAGCCCGGTCAGGAATCACAAACGAGGTTTTCTTCCACCCATCTTGCCTAAGGGACTTGATGTGGTAAGTAACTGGAGAAAGTACTGGGCTCTGCACAAAGCATGACAGAGGAAGCAGGGCCTTCTACCTTTTGTCCAACACTTTTGTGACTAGAGAACTTGGGATGCAGGAAACCCGGGTTTGATCACTCCCTCTGCCTGAGACGTCCAACCCGCATCACACACTCCTCGCCAGGGAGTGCTCCAACTACTAGGCTGTAGGTATGGGGGGGGAAGGGGGGCACCACTCTTGATTTGAGTCAACCTAAGTGATAGAGAACAAACACGAATATGGCCTGGAAAGGCTGAGACACTTGCTCCAGTCCTTGCCGCAATGATTGTTTAATGTAAAATACTGAAACAGTCCTGGGAGCATGTATCTACCTGATCCCTTCCAACCCTTTCATTCCCCAGGTGTTAACAACCTTCTCTTCTTTACAACTGTCTTGATGCTCCACTAATCAAGCCGGCCGTTGTTTGGCAATCCTGTTGCATTAGCTGCTCCTGGCCACGGAGCTCCTCTTTCACAGCCCTGCTGATTGCTCTTAACCTCATTCCAACGATGATTTTGCCTCCAGCTTAAACAGAATAACAGCCCTAGGCCCCTAGCACATTGGCAAAGCTTATCATTTATTTTTAGCTTGAAAAGACACGACGTTTTACATGGGATGAGCCTGTCCTCATTTACAACCCCTTTTCGAAACCCTCGATTTGCCCACGGACACGCGTGCTAGGAGCGCCACGGGGAGAGCCCACCCCGGGACCTGGCACCTCAGGGGTAAGAAACGCGGGTGTCCCGCGCCACTGGGTGCGTGAACGCCGCGTGCCCAAGCCTGGTGGGGCAC
>NW_017728948.1:17175602-17199961 GCF_001723895.1 Crocodylus porosus
GCTGCTGCCGCCTGTGGCTGATTCCCACCCTCGCACCATGGATCAAGTGCTCAACGTGCAGCGTGGGATCCAGGTGTAGGGGAAAAAACAATCCGGGCTCATGGCAGAGGTGATCTCTTTTATTAGACCAGCGAGATTTTAACCCCCGCCCTCCCCCACTTCTTTACTTGCAAGCAAAGCCCCGCCATCAGGCACGCGGGGGGCGGGCGGATTGTCAGCGGTCCCCCGGGTAGAAATGCAAGGTCACCTTTCGGAGGAGATCGCAGAGGAGTCGATAGGTGGAAAGCTTTTCTTAGCTGGTCAGGTATCCTTTCCAGTGGCCACGGGTAGGGGGTGCACGTGGGTGCGTGTGCCCCCACCCCCGGCAAAAAGGCACTCGTGAGCAGTGGCCACTTGCCGCCCCCCACCGTCCCATATTCACTTCCGAAGAGCTGCGTGTGGCTCCCGAGACGCAGGTTGCCCTCCCCTCTACCATGAGCCCAGGTTGCAAACTGCAGGATCATTTCTGAGGTAGTGGATTGACGCAGTGCATGCAAACCCCAGATCACTTTTAGGCAGCATTACCTGACTTTTGGGTTTGTTTTTTTTTTTAAATAAATTTTTTCCTGTTTCAAGTCAAAGCAGCCAAATCAATTCCAAATCCCTGAGTCAGTCAAAAAACCTTAATGTGCCTCTGCTACCGGCGCACATCCTCCGCTCCTGCTTGAGCGGGGCCTGCCCAAGCCATGTCTGAGTGGGTTGGGCTGTCGCCAGGGGAGTTCAGGCTGGGATTTGAGGTTCCCATCCTGGCAGGGCCTAGGTGGGATCGGAGGAAAGCAAAGCTTGGGCTAGGCAAGTCCAGCCCCCAGCTCCAGGCAGCCTCATTCCTCATAGTCCTGTGATGGCAGCTGCCCCCAGGAAGGTTTCCCTCCCTACAACAAGCTCTCTTCTGCCCTGCCAGCACCCTGGCTTGTCTTTAACCCACTCCATGCCCTGACTAACCGCCACATCCCAGCAACGTGGGTGCTGGGAGAGAGGAAATGCTGGAGGCTGCAGGGGAGAGAGGAACAGTGGGAGAAACCCTGCTCAGACCCCATTCACTCTCCCTTTCAGCATCTGCTCTTTGGCACCATGACAGGCCTATTTGCTCTGCCAAAAAATAAACTGGGCTGACACCCACAAGAAAACACTGTAAGCTTCCCTTAAACAGGGAGGCTGCTCACAATGTAACAACTAAATATGGGGAGGGGAGGAAAAAAAAATGGGAGGGAGCGAAGTCACAGGTTAATAACAAGGGATCAGGAAGAAGATGCTGGGCAGAGCACTATGGCCGGCGCACACTGCCCCTTAAATGATTTAAGTGAGCCTGTGGATGCCTGCCAGTGAAACCCTGCTCAGAGATGTGAGCAAAGGAGTGAGAGGAAGACAGTCCCACATCTGCCTAGGTTCCCCCCCCCCAGCTAGAGCCTTGTTCCTGGTCTGCTACAGGGCCAACTTGGCCCTGCGTGACATACAAAACGGGGCAAGATGGACATCTGGTCTGACCCAAGAAGTGGCAGTTCTTACGTTCTGTATCTAAATATATCTTGCCAGTTTACAACTCCGTACTACGTGCTGGGTCCTGCATTCTCTTGATAGCAATGCATTGCCATACTTCCTTTCCCCCCACTTTCCCCCAGGCTAATATAGGCTATATGACCAACTGCATGCCTTACATTACTCTGTGTTCCATGCAGCCGCCATGCGTGGGATCCCGTATCCCCTTTAATCACGACAAACCTATGTAACTAATTACAATCTTTTAACATTTACTAATAAAGATTTTAAATCTGCCGCACTGCCTCCAGGGGCACGTGCAACAGATCAAGAGCCTCAGTCGGTTGTAAGTCTCGTCACGGGCATGAGCCTTATTGTATAGAGGAGAAGGGTCTGACCACTTCACCTCTTAATCCAGCAAGATTTTTTTTCCTTAAATCCTTAGCCAGCTTGATGCTATCACATACTGCAGTGGTTCTCAACCTTTTAGACTCGAGGCACCCCTCCTTTGACTTCAGGTCCCCTCCATAACTTCTGCCATTGAGCACCACCCCATTTCAAAAACAAATGTATTTGTTACAATGCTTACCTTCTTATGGAGGGGCTGGGGAGAAGGGACAAGGCAGTGGCCAGGCAGGGATGAGAGTGAGCCTGCACTTACCTCTTCTCACCCCCTTATCCCTTCCCATCTCAAATCACTCTTCAAAAATCTTCAAAAATTAACAAGCAAGTTAAGGAAGTATGGGTTAGATGAATGGACTGTAAGGTGTATAGAAAACTGGCTGGGTTATTGGGCTCAACGGGTAGTGATCAATGGCCAGATGTTGAGCTGGCATCTGATACCAAGTGGAGTGCCCCAAGGGTCAGTCCTGGGGTCAGTTTTGTTCAATATCTTCATTACTGACCTGGAAGATGGCATAGATTGCACCCTCAGCAAGTCTGCAGATGACACCAAGCTGGGGGGAGTAGTAGATACACTGGAAGGTAGGGCTAGGAGTCAGAATGACTTATACAGACTGGGGGTTTGGGCCAAAATAAATCTCATGAGGTTCAATAAGAACAAGCGCAAAGTCCTGCACTTAGGTTGGAAGAATCCCCTGTGCCGGTAGAGGCTGGGGGCTGACTGGCTAAGCAGCAGTTCTGCAGAAAAGGATCTGGGGGTTACAGTGGACAATAAGTGGAATATGACCCAACAGTGTGTCCTTGATGCCAAGAGGCTAACAGCATGCTGGGCTGCATTAGTAGGGGAACTGCCAGTGGATCGAGGGAAGTAATTATCCCGTCTATTCTGCAGGGGTGGGGCCACGTCTGTAGTACTGTGTCCAGTTTTGGGCCCTCCACAACAGAAAGGACGTGGACAAGTTGGAGAGAGTCCAGCGGAGGGCAACAAAAATAGTTAAGGGGCTGGGGCACATGGCTTATGAGAAGACGCTGATGGAACTGGGCTTATTTAGTTTGCAGAAGAGATGACTGAAGGGTGATTTGATAGCAGACTTCACCTACCTGAAGGGGGGTTCAGAAGAGGATGGACGTAGACAGTTCTCAGTGGTGGCAGATGACAGAACAAGGAGCAATGGCCTCAGGTTGCAGCAAGGGAAGTTTATGTTGGATATTAGGAAAAACTTTCTCACTAAGAAGGTGGTGAAGTACTGGAACGGGTTATATAGAGATGTTGTGGAGTCTCCATTGCTGGAAGTTTTTAAGGCCCAGCTCGACAAAGCCTTGGCTGGGATGGTCTAGTTGGGGCTGGTTCTGCTTTGAGCAGGGGGTTGGACTAGATGATCTCCTGAGGGCCCTTCCAACCCTTGTTTTCTATGATTCTAAGATTCTCAGGGTACCCCAGGATGCCTGGCACTGTGGTTGAGAATCACTGGTGTATTGATTAGTGTAGATTTATGAGGAAACAAAGGGCTTGAGGAGTGCTGATAGGATGGGGAAAGGGAACGGGTCCCCTGTAGATTCCTGAAACAGAAGAGGGTTCAATGTCCTCTTCTGAAAATGTCACTTAGATATAGGATTGCACCTAAGTGCTATCTCCCCAGACAGCATGCAGAGATATTAGAGAGTCTGATTCTGGTAGGAGAAGGATTGACAGCTGTCAGTAACAGCAGTATGCTGCTATGTTGGGCAAACCACCTGTTGGCAAGGAAGTACTGAATATTGTATCATTTTACAGGCCCTAATAATTGATTATCCATATAGTTATTATTTACAGTTCCCCAGAATACACTGAAAATCCCAAGGGGCTGAGTATATAGCAGCTCTTCAAATTCCTAGGCTTATTTAGATATTTGTCTTGAATTCTTTTATTATGAACTTTGGTGGTGTCACTTCTTTAGCTACCACAGTGGTGTGACCAAGGATAACGAGAAGTAATTCTGGTACTGGACTGAGACACAGGGCTCCTGGGTTCATTCCCTAAATTTTTCCCAGATCCTTGAACAAGTTATTCAATCTCTGCCATACTGTCCAACCCAACAATTAAAAAAATATGAGCAAGTATCATAAATAAAAACAAATTGCCCAATAACTATGAAATATTAGAAAACAAATTTTAATTAATTTAGTTTTTTGAGCATTACAGGGTGCGGTGTATGTTGTCAGTCCCATTAGGAAAAGAAACTGATTTCCCACCTAGTTTCTTTAGTGAAAGCAGAGGTTATAAATTACCTCACTGCAGGAACTGGTACTTTAAAGAAAAAAACCACTATATATAAAATCACAAGCACTGGAAACAGTCTCTGAGTCCTCCTTTCCCCTTTCTGCAAAGTAGAGGTAATGATACATAACATACCAACATGTTTTGAAGATAAATTTATTGATGTTTGAATCATTAATCATAAAATATAATGAGGTGGCCATATTTAGAACTTATAGAAACGGTGGCAGGCAGGAAAACTGTTAACATTTAGCAAATCATTCAGTGCTCTCTAGTTAGCATGAAAAAAGGACAGCAGCTGTTACCTGGCGTGCACACTGTACTGAAAAGAATTGCTATTGTTTTCTGTACCTTTGAGCATGATGCCCATCTCCTAGCTGCTGTTGGGGCAGCTGTCTTTTTTCAGTTTAGATGCAAACTGGTACTAAATCACTCTTCACGCTGTCCTCTTCTGGATTTTCTAGTGTTACATCTCGTTAATTTCCACACTATGTACATAGAAATTAGACTTCCTTACTGATGTCCCCAATGAGTTCTACAGAGGTTCCTGTTTCTTACCTGTATCTCATCCATATTCCTCCCACACTTCCCTCCCTTTATTATTGTATACTCAAATTATAGTGGACAAGCTTTAGTAAATAAATGGGACGTGTAGTATCTGTCCATCTGCCACTCATAGCTTCTTCCACTATCATGTTCTCTCAAACTAAAAGCCATTCTGTACTGATTTACATCAGTGCAAAGGGAGTGTGGAGCCTGATATGCATCTAATAAATACCAAATACATAAATACACAAAAAAACCATTATCATTTAATACTACTAGGTAGCGTTCTATGTATTCTGGCCAGTTTCTGCTCTCAATGACACCAATGGAAAGCCACTTACCCCACTGACATAATAACAGGTACTGACTTGGTAATAACAGGTCCCTAACTTAATGCACTGTAATTAGCGCTACTGTGCATTAGTGAAAACGAATGCTTTTTTGTGACACTTAATGCTCATTGGATTAAGTCTACTGTGCATTAGTGCATTAGCATGGCTTTTGCCAGTTGTGCCAATCTGTAGTGGAATTAATCCAATGGCATTAAGTGTCTTGTGTAGACACACCCTCTGTGGTGTTAACACAACCTAAATTGGTCCAATCACACAAACTTTGCACGGGTATAAATTAGACTGTGCAAGGAAGTTTTAAAAAGAGACCCATTATCTCCAGGTCTTGTGCACTTTCGCCTGACTCATCCATCTCTTTGCACTACTGGTGGAATCACTTGGGCTGCACCATTTATATCTAGTGTAAGTAAAAGAAGTAGGAGACCTTTGTCTAGGGTTTTATTGCCTGTGTTGTTCCACTAACTCAGTTAGTTATAGCTCCCTTTAAAAAAAATAAGGATAGGAAAGAATGACTACAAACACGGGTCCAGAAGTCCGTATTTTCATCTTTGTGCAAGGAAAAACATGTCAGAGTAACTTGAAGTCAGAGAAAGCAAAGAAGTTTCCTGGTTAAAAGAAAGCTCGAAGAAAGTCTAACAGCCACTTATGGATCAATGGAAGATTTCTGCTTCAATGCAAAGCAAGAAGACTTTGAAACTTCTGTTCAGAGGCTTGAAGTGTCAAGAGAGCTGTCCATTTGAGTTTTAGTACAAGGGCTAGATTGGCTACTCGTTGATTTCTGTTTTAGTAAAACTGGCTCATCCATGACTTCTTCAAATACTGTTTTCATGTCTTTCATTTTTCACAGGAGCCGGAAAATTGATTCTTTATGAATTTCCACAAAAGGCCCTAAAGCCTTTTAACCCCCACACTTTACACTTATAATACAATCTGCAAGACCCGTGTTGATTATATTAATCTGTACAAAAACTAGGCAAAGTGTAAATATTTATACTTTGAATTTCTATCAGTTCCTTTACTATTTGGCAAAACATTATTAAACGCTCTGTCTGCTTTTATTTGAAGACACAGTAAAGTGTGCTGTGTGAAAGTAGTTTAGAATGTGAAAGTCATGTTGCTGAACATTGCTTAGAAGGAACAGCAGCACATACACACAGCTGATTTCCTTCATAACCCAATGCAGAGATACCTTTCACACCCTGAACATGTCAGAAGAGTAGCAAAAACAACAGAGACATAGGGCAAAATCCAGACTGGACCCTGAAGCTTGTTCAATTAGTTGTTGCAGTGCCTAAAAACAGGCACCTGGCCCCAGGGGGGTCAGTCAAAAGAAATAGGGTTGGGAGAGCTCAGTGCCTCCAAAGGACAGTTCGGAAAACTTAGCCTCATGAATAAGGAGCTGCTTGGAGTTAACTAATAGGAAACACTAAGCAAAGGGATGCATTTGAACTCCTAGCACTCTCTAGAGCTCAGGTGCCTCCCTCCATCTGGGGCCTAGAGCACTGGGTGCTCCTTTGTACTGAGGGTAAGTACCTAACTGATAGGTGATGGTGGTGCTGTATAATAATTTAGCAGCTACGGCACTTTCCATCCCAGGAAGGGGTAGACCTGGCTTCTCAACCTCAGGGGGATTCAACACCACATCTTTCATCTGTCAAGCTACCAAGCTAATCTTGGTGATGGCATCTTCCACCTCTCCTGTGGAAACATGCCAATCATGGTGCTAGCAGGAGAGGAAGTTGGAGGAAGCCTGACTGTAGCCTAGTGGTTAGGGAGCTCAGCTGTGAGATGGGCGATCTGAATTCCAGCCCTTGCTCCTAGATATTTTGATCCAGTTGAAATTAGATGCTAGTTAGATGCTAACAGGCATAAATCTGAGCACCAGGACCAGCAAACACATATTAGCAAAGCTGATCAGTTCCTCAGGCTACTATGATGACACTTGTCTCTGTTTGGGACTTTCTGGGAAGAAGTACAGGGGCCTAGTTTTAAACTGCAGTCTGGAAAAGTTTAACCAAAGAAGTTTCCTCAGCATGGTCTAAGTGGCCTGAAGTTGACCAGAATGTGGATTAACGTAATCTCTGGACATTCATTTCCACAGCCAGAAACCCTCTGTTAAGAATCCCTTATCTCTGACTCTCATGCTTTGTTGAGGGCACAGAGATCTTCCTTACAGGAGAGAAGAGCATGGGACCTGATTCATTAATCACTTTTTGTCACTGGGACCTGATTCATTAATGGCTTGGAAACGTAAGTTGCCTTTTCTTATGTTGTGCTCTCAGGGTAGCATATCAACTTCTTTATTCACTCCAGTATTTGGGCATGATTGATCTGGTATGTTAGCTGCATCGTGAAGTGTTCATATATCAATGTTCAGAACACTTGAGGTGGAGAGGGTCCCTTGTCTCTTTAAACAGTCTGTGTTTAAAATGTGTATTTTTAAACACAGACTGTTCAATATTTTTTGCTTTTAATTCTGTCCTCTTTCTGTAGTTCGTGATGCTCACTTAGAAACGTTTAAAAAAAATTATTTTCCAAGGAACTTGAAATTAACATGGCTTTTTGTTTATATCAGAGAACCATTATATCAGAACCATGTCATTGATTCAGAGAGGCTGATTCTTGTATTATTGGGGTCAAGAGCTGCTCAAACCAAGAAAGCTATCAGGATGCTAGTATGGCTAGGGCATACTGATTTCTGTAGGCGATGGTACCCAAGGGAGTGATGAGTCATATCCAGCTGCCTTTGGCTCTCCACTCTGAATGACCAGGGACCCATTTACAAATGGGCAGAGTAATTCTGGAACACACCTCATTCCTCTACTGCTATTGTGAGACGCCTCAATGGCTTTGCCACCGTGCCCCTTGTTGCATAATGTACACTGGTCTAACTCATGAATTGCTCTTGATATCCACATACATAGATGACAGAAGAATCATAGTTTTCAGTGGAAAACTGAAAGTTTCTCTTCTTGTTTAGTTAGGACTAGTATGCCTTCCTGGTGCAGAAGTGTAGGCATAGATTGTCTGTTTACCTAATTCCTGTGCTTAGGTGTGCATGGACCTGGAGTGAGTGGGCAAGATAGTTTCTCAGTGGTGGTTCTTGCCTTGGCAAAGAAGTACTATAGCTATACCTTAGGGCCTTATCCCATTCTATGTCTAGTGCCCACAGTTCCCATTGCTGAGAAATTCTTCAGATGTGCTATCATACTGCAAGCATCTGATCCTGATTTTGTTTACAAACGAGTACCACGTAGGTGTAACGTCACTGACTTGGAGCAACATCTGAATCACTCAGCCTTAAAGCCTCCTTGTGTTGTAGACTGCATGAATGTTGTTGCCATGGGGTTTTGGGTTGTTGTAGCAACAGGAATGAGAATGAGGGAGGTTTCCAAGGAGAATAAAACAATCCTAAATTGTCTTGCCTCTTAGCATCACACTGTCAGCAGCCACTACCCACAAGCAGCTTGTGTATGTTCCCTGTTGCTGTCTCTGCCTGTTTAATTACTCACTTGATGTCTTTAGAACAAAGGCATATCTTTACCTAAATTGTTACTTTCGGAGTGGGAAGTTAAGAAGACACAGGAGAAAGGAGGACTTATGGGGGCGCAGTGTAGAAGATGTGGAGGCAGCAATTTCCAGATGATTGTGGAAGGACAAAGAGATTGAGAAGAATGACAGTGCTTTATGCCCACCATCAAAGCCTGCAAGACAAGAAAGGAAGACATGGAAAAGTGAAGTTTGGCAGCAGCTGATCAAGAAGGTATGCAGGGGAAGTTGTATCCACAACCTTTCCCTGAACACCCTGAGAACACAAACCTGACATCTTCTAAATAGATATTTTCTAATTGTATCTGTATGTAGAGTGATAGTTGTTTCCTTCCCCCTCAGCCCCAAAGCGGTCTCTCTGGACAAGGCAGTTTTTTCAGTTGTGTCGATTCAGCCCAGTTTGTTTAACACAACTGAAAAGCCTTGTCAAGACACAGGTTAACATATTTGAAACCATACTACCTGTTGGTGTTTTAGTAGCTGCATTTTATAGGATGCCTTCCCCCTGCCACCCCAGGCTTTCAAGGAAAAAACATGCCGATGGCTTCAGGTGTGTTAGCCTGCACCTTGACAGGATGTGTCAATTAATTTAATTGAACTAACATGTTTGGAACCAATAAATGATTTGTCTGTCAAGATAAGGCCAAAGCATCCAAACTATGATAGCCTATTATAAAATAATATGATAATAAAATAGCATTTAAAGATGAGAAAACTGAGGCCCAGCAAGATGAATGATTTACTTGAAAAAACACAGGAAATCTCTGACATGTTTAGCTGTTAGACTGTCTTTACTTTCTTAAAAAACAAGGTGAACGTATGGTAGTGAGTTTCCCTATGTCCAGTCATTAGGAAGAGGAACAAGAACGGTGCAAGCCTTGGGGAAACGTTCTATAGAATATAACAGAAAATGGGAACTTTGGGGACTATGCTTTAAAACTTAATTTAACATTCTGTCCCTGTTTTTTAAAAAATTGCTAAAAACAGCAGCAATTTCCATTAGCTCGTGTAGGTTTCCAGACGAGAGTCCTTATTTAATGTCTATAGAAACCATTTGATTTAATTGCTATCTAATTTTATAGGACATTTTCATAAGGGGACATGAAAAATCACCAAGACATTCAGATTTCACAGGAACAGCAGCATCTGAGATAGCATGAAATCCCCAACACATTCCTAGAAGGATTTCCTGTGGTCTCTCAGATGTTGGTATGAGCTGAACTATTGGTAAATCAGAATTTTTTGATGGCAGCTACTGGATGCATCTTTCCCCTGTACACACTGGTTTATTTTCTTTTCCGATCAACCTTCTGAAGACAAGAGCTATAGCCAGTGATGTCTGGAGGCACTTCTGTTGCTGTCTGCCTCCTCAACAGATATCAAAACGAGCCACTGTGCTCTACAGAAGTTTGTGTATAGGGCCCTAAGGGCACAGGGCTCAGTTTCAAACTCAATGCAAAGAGCAGTGTGTAGAGGCAAATGCATCTCTCTGCCTGATATTATCCCAGGGCTGGCTGGGGGCCAAAACCACCTCTAGCACAAGTAGCAGTAGCTCACTGGATAGCTGGATATCTGATCTTACAAAGGGAATCACATGGGTAGACCTTTATCTGGTACATAATCTCATTGGCTTCAGGGGGGTTTTAAGCAAGCATCAATGTCTATCTGCATGAAGCTGTATTTCAGTTGGGCTCTGACAGTGTTCATATCTACTTTTCCCCTTTACAGAGACTGCTCTGAAAGCTACTTAAACACTCTTGAACTAATTCCTGGAATCAACAATGCAGGCAAACTCTAAGCCAAGATGGCTTCAGTCCTTCTTGGTTGTATTTGTTCAGCCAAGTGACACAAAGCTTTATATGCCTCTATAGGTGTTTGCTCTGTCAGTAAAGCTTTGTAAGCACATAGGAATACATCATTCGTTTTAACGGGAAGGAAAGCACCATAGTGGACTTCAATGCTTTTTATTGACTGAAATGTGCCATTTTAGGTTATGTAACCTAAAGTAATGTGATACTTATTCAGGCTTAATTCAGGTGCTCCAGTACATAACATTAAGGAAATTGAAGTCTCAGAGTTACTGGGCTTCTCAGTGTGTCACCAAGTGCCCCTCTTGGGGCAGCTGGTCTTTACCCCGCCTGTGGTGGGATTCTGTAATTTTCTCGTTCTTTGTCCAGGACCCAGCTTACAGCTCTTATGTATCGCTGATGAGTACTTCATCAGATCCAAACAGGGTTGAAGCATGACTGAGTTTCTCTTCATGAACTTGTGATAGTCTGTGTTCGTGGTGACAAAGCTAGAATCCTCATAACAAAGGATTCATTGTTTAGGTCTGCAAATGGTACAAACCATTTAGTACAAAAAATAAAAACAATAAAAGGCTTGCAGGCCTGGGTATTAAATCTTTGCAAGTTTTCCTCAACCCAGCTAACTCTTGCTCACAGCATCTGTGTCTCCTTGTTGCTCTGGAAAGCAGTTAGACTGTCAGCTTTTCACTCACCCACCCTCAGCAGTTTCTCTTAGCTCACTCCATTTCCTTCCTTTTCTCAGGTCCTAGATGCTTTATATCTCCCTAGATCCCAAAGCTTGGTAAGAGACTTTCATTTAAGGCATGGTGGGATCTGATCTGCGAGCCCAACAATCATCCCGTGTCACCTGCCATGCCACATATACATGGCAGGATGTACAATTTTGGGATCAGGGATTAGATCCCAATTGTCCCTTATTTTCCAGTGCAGGAGGAGCCTGGGATCATTATTCCAGACTCTCCTGCACAAGCAAGTTAAAAGCCAGGTACCTAATGATCAGCTGATTGTCAGCTGGTGCTGGGGATTGAACAGGGATCTGGAACCACTGATTGTTAGACCCTGGCTCTGGGCACAGGGTATCAGAGGCTTTCGGTGGGGGGAGTTGAATGGGGACATTAAACTGGGGGAATAATACAGACCTGTGAGGTTTTTACACATTGTGGCACAAGGAGACCCCAGGATCATAGTAGGTTGTGATGAGTAACAATTGTGTATGCAGCCCAGTAGGGCTGTGCACCAGTTTTTACAGGTCCTGGCACATGGGGACCTGGGACTGGGGAACTGCTTCCTGATCCTGTGGCCTGATGAGTAAAATGACATGTGCCCTGATGAATAAAAACTGTGTGTGCAGTCCAGCTGGGCTTCATAGTTGCTTTTACAAGTCCTGATGGGATGGGACCCCAGGGTCAAGGAACATCACCCTGATTCCAGGGTCCCTATCCACTGAGCACTTTGAAAACTGCATATGCAGCTGGGTTGTATACATGGCTTTATGATATCCCTGGTGCATGGGGACTCTGGGATTGGGGAGATATTTCCTGATCCTGGGGTACTGGTATGCAAGGATCCTTAAAAACTTTATGTTTAGCCTAGCCGCACACGCACTTTTTAAAGCTCTGGGGTACAGGGAGCCTGACACTGCGGAGATATTCCCTACTGCCAGGCTCATGGTGCTCTCCCATCTGTTAGTTGGGGGCCCACATGAAGGAACTGGTTCAGCTGAGTGTCAGGATCTGTTGTGGGCTAGCCCCAACCTGGCACATATTCAACAAGTCACAAAGATGTTACACATTATAAGTGGAATAATGTTGTGACTTATTTACTGTATTAACGTGCCAGAAACAGACTTGAACTTGTGGCTGGGTTGCTTTTTAAGGGGCAATTAACATGTTAATCATATCTTAAATGTAACATGTGCTAGGAGCCTATAGAGCCAGCTATTTTTTCAGAACTCCCTTGAACCCAAGTATCTCAGGATTTTTTAGCTGTGTTTTTGTTTTACTGTTCCTTCTTGGTTTTTAAACAACTCCCCTATAGCCTCCTTTGATTTAACTCCATGCATTGAATCAGGCAGCAATAGAAAATTGAACTGGAAAAACAAATCACATATTATACTCATAAAAGAGCAGCTATTTTGCCAATCTGTCACGCAAAGTACTTAGCGAGGCCCTGAATATGAATTTCTCAGGCATCAAATAGGATTAGCAGGCTTGGATTTTAAGTTTAATTTTGAAATTCCGTAACATGGTGAGTGGGAAAAGATCCCCAGATCATCTATGTATTTTTTTAAGTGAAGGAAAAAATTCTAGTGTTAGCATAATACTCTTGTAATGTGTGTATCATTCCTACTTTAGTGGCTAGTTTACTAAGATAGGACTAGAATAACACATAAGCAAGCTTTCAGGTATCACAGTAGCCACCTCAGGCCTCACTTACTGGAGTTACTTCTGTATTACAGGTGGTAGAAGACTGAACTTTTTAGTACTCATTTTAAACCCAGCTGGTAAGTGATGTGGGCACTTACAGGAGGATAACCCATTGCACTGATTAGATATTAGAGCTGGCTAAATTAATTACAACTTGTTTTTATGAAAAAGAGGTATGAGTTTGCATAGACTTTTCCTGTTTGCTCTAGTTCTCTGTCAACAGCTCCAGGTGAGTTACCTAATTGCTGTATCTCATCTTGCATAAAACACCCCTTTCTATAAAATTCCCATTGGGCACATCTACACATATTTATGCGCCTTTTCTAATGTGCATTAAATTTAATATCTCCAATGTCAAGGACTAAATTAATGTGTATTAGGCTGCACTAATGTGCACTGGAACATTTGCACACTTTTTAGTGGTGCCTAATGTGCAGTATACTATTTTACTGTGCGTTAGCATAGTGTCACGGTTTTTTATGAGATGCTTTAATGTGCAGTAAAATAGTCTACTGTTCATTAAGTTCATGTGTAGATGCACCCACTCTGTTTTATAAAGGTTCATTCTTTCTCCTTTTCATGTCATAATTGCATGAATAATAAAGATTCTTTGGGTGAAATCCTGGCCTCACTGAAGTCAACAGAAATTTTACAAGTGATGCCAACGTTTCAGTAGTTTAAAATGAGAGATCAGAGATATGAAAGTGATAATCCTTCTGAACATATAATGATCTAACAATATTTAGGTCCTTATCCAGCTAATACATATGCATGTACTTCATTTTATGCATATGAGCAATCTTAGTTGTTTTAAGATGCACAGGGCTTTTATGAGACTACTCACATTTTTAACATTAAGCCTCAGGTTAAGTCCTTGTCGTATCACCTTTAAAGTGATCCAGAAACTGCACATAGGTATCTAACCTACTAGTGAAATGCAGCTACCTCTAGACTGAAATATTGAAATATTTAAAAGTAGGAGTCAGTGACAATTGAGGACAAGAAGAAGGTAGTTTTTTAAGAAAAAATGCAATGTCTGTTAATAAAGCAAAATGTACTTACATAGCCATGACACCAAGATTTATAAAATGCTAAGAAAAGAGGTTCTGAGAAGTATTACAGCTGCATACCTCTTCTCTCATACAACTATTGAAGATAATTGCTTGAAACTCATTTCATCCAAAAAAATCCTTGTGGGGAACTTCAGCAGCAAAATGGAGAGCAAATTTGACAGACTTGTTCCACTCCTGGATTCTGTGTATCAAGTTTCTGTCAGAATAACTGTGCCCATTTTATCACAGATTTAGTTAAGAACTTCTTAAACACATTGGAGCACTTTAACAGGGTCTCTTACTCATAAAAACCGCGTATGGCAATGCTCTGATGATTTCTGGATTGAAGGTTGTTGCCATGAGACACAGGAGAGCCCTGAAGGATTTAACAAATTGACCTAGATGTTCAAGTGTGGTGATGCTACCTTCTGGCATCATCTCTTTATGCTGCTTTGTCATAAAAATGATCTTGCCACAATTGTCATCTTCTCCCTGGCTCTTACCAAGTCACTTCCTCTTTGAATCTCTTCACTAGTTTTCCTCACTGTCTACATCTGCTTCTCACTGCTGTCTATTTTTAAGGTCTAACTCACACCATCACTTGATTTTCTGCACTCTCTTACTTTTTGCAGCTGAGGCTTCTTTCAAACTCCTCTTCCTGAACACCCTGCTTGCAACTTGCTTCCACATGATCCTTATACTTGGGACTTTCTCCTTCCCTTTCTCTCATCTAGCCTTCCTTTGGGGAATTCAGACTAAGTTGATTGGATTAAGCCACATGGGCATTTATGTCTTTATGGAGGATGGAGCAAGGCACTGAGGTGCCTGCTAGGGGTGAATCAGTAAGGAGGGAGCCCAGCTGCTGGTTGCCAGGGTAACCAGGGGAAGTCAGCTGACCGGAAGGGGCAGGGCCTGGCTCTTATATAACTCCCAGGCTGAGGCCAGGCAGGCAGTTCTCTGCTGGCAGCCCAGGGGGAAGTGATTTTGCTGGAGTGAATAGTGAGAAGAGGCCAAACTGGAGGTGTGGCTTGAGATTGGGGATGGATGAAAGATCTCTGATGTGGCGAGAGGAAGGTTGGAGCCAGATGGCTTAGAGTTATGTTATAGCCAAGGGGCTTGTGCTTTGTTTACTGTTTTAACCGGAGGACTGACTGGGTGAGGCTATAAGGGGATGGAGGAGGCCTCATAGGGGAACCACGGCAGTGTGGGAGCCCTAGCCCGAGTATGGGCAGCGTGAGAAGCCCTGAGTGTGGGCAGCATGAGTGACAAGGGCTGCAGCTAAGACCGAACGATGTCCGGTAGATCTGTGAAGCTTGGGGCATGGTACACGGATGCTTGGAGCCATGCATAGCCCATAAGGCAGGGGTGCTTGGACCCCCGTTATATAAACAGGGCATGGGGTGGCAGGAACTGTGACTAGGAGGACGAGAGGCAACCTCCCTTTAATTTTTACAAGATCAAGATGTGGCAGTCGAGAACGAGGGTGCTTTAACCCAAACTTGGCATGGTAGGGGGTACTAGGGGAGAGCATGGCAACCCTAGGACATTTCCCCCTGCCTGGTACAGAGGAAAGACTGTTTTCTGTGCAAGGGTTGGGATGAAGGGCAGTCGTCTTATTTTGCAATGGGAAATCTAGGTTGAATATGAGGAAAAACTTTCTATGAGTGCGGTTAAACATTGAAACAGGCTACCCAGAGAGGCTGTGGAAACTCCATCCTTAGACTTTTATAGAACATATTAGACAGTTGACTGGGGATGGTTCATCAGAGACAATGCTGCCTTGAGCAGGGGGTTGAACGAGATGGCCTCCTGGGCCACGTTCACATGAGCGTGGATGTTTGTTTCCCTGGGGACAAGAAGCAACAGCACACCTTCAGCCACTGCTACTTGTCCCTGGGGAACTCCTGTGCCACTCTGGTGCATGGCAGGTTACCCTGGGCTGGGTAGGGAAGGCTCGGGCCAACACTGTGCTGGCCCCAGCAGCATTGCCGGAGGTCCTGGGGGGCCTTCTGAGGCTGCAGCGCCTGGCCAGCAGCTGGAGCGTGACTCCAGCTAGCCAGGCTCTGGTTTTAGGCTGTACACACTGTCCTCACATGTTCCACCGAGCTGCTTTTTTTTTTTTGTACAGGATCTTTTGACACTGTGATCCCTGGGGTTCAAAACCCTCCCACCCTGTGGTGCTACCTTGCAGCGTGGAGAACGCCTGAATGTGCAGTATGTGGCACTGCAGGCATGCTTTAAGATCCTTTGACTCTTTGATTCACCTCTGACGGTAGTATCTCTTTTATGTCTGTATGTCCTTTATGTCGTTATTTTCATGGATTCATAGGTTGTTAGGGGGCTGGAAGGGACCTTGCAGATCATCAGGTCCAGCCCCCCTGCTCTAGGCAGGAAGACAACTGGGGTCAAGTGACCCCAGCAAGGTGACTGTCCAGTCTTCTCTTGAAAACCTCCAGGGTAGGTGACGGCACCACCTCTGGAGGGAGTTTATTCCACAGTATGGACACCCAGACTGTGAAGGAGATTTTCCTAGTGTTAAGCCTGAAGCGGCCTTCCAGGAGTTTGTATTCATTGGCCCTGGTCTTCCCCAGGGGTGCCCTAGTGAACAGTTGCTCACTGAGCCCCTCGGGGCATTGTAGTGTCCCCTAGACCCCCTGGTTTATACTGGTTATGTTCCCAGTACTGTTCTCTCATTAAAAAGTATATGGTGAAGTCCCCACTGGTGGTCTGGCTCTGCTCTATAGGGGGAGGAGAGTCCCTACACCTCCCACAGTGCTTGTGCACCTGCTTTGATCCCTTCAGTTGGAGAAACAACCTCTTGGAGTACCACCTGGGTTACACATGTAAAACTAAGGAAGTGATCATGCAGGGATGTCAATGATACAGCCCATAGGCTAGATCCAGCCTGTGGAGCTACATCATCTGGCCCTCTGTCTTGCGTTAACCCACACACCACAGATAGCAGGAGCTGGACTGGCCTCTCACACAGGGCCCAGGTCATGCACTACATGTGGCGTCCAGTGCTGTACACAGCACCTTCAAGGGGCCAGTCAGGAATTCCTCCTCCCTGCATGCTGGATCTAGTGCCTGCTTCTGCTGGTCTGGAACACAAGACACATGTGGTACCTGCACCATCCAGTCCAGGGCTGACGCCACATGCAGCATAGGTCCTGGAGTGCAATCTCAAGCAGTGCAATCCCAGGCTGCCCAGAGTAGGTACTGGATCTGGCATGTGGGGTGGGGGGGTCTAGAAGAATGGCACAGAGCCCGCCTCACAGGCTGGATCAAACTGATGGACCCTCCCCACTCCTCCTGCATGCTGGATCCAGTGCCCACAGCACCCATTCCAGCCAACAGTGCACTACGCATGGGGCTTGCTCTGGGACCTGCGCTGCACGTAGTAACTGCCTTGGATCACTTGCATCCCAGATTCACCAGAGAAAGTGTCACATACAGGACAATCTGGGACCAGCCAGAGTGGGCACTGGATTCAGTATGTGGGGCTGGAGGTGGTCCGTGGGTCCTATTTGGCACACAGGCCTGGCTCTGCACTGTTATTTTGGCCTGTAGACCAGTCCTGCACCACTTACCTGGTTTGCGGGATCAGATTACTTTTAACAGCCCTGATTGACTGGCATGCTTTTTATCAGAGCTGTAGAAGAGGAGCAAGAATATATTGCTTGTTACTATTATATGAGGAATACAATTGTCACTGAACAACCTTCAAAATGGTGTAAGAACTGGCTTTATCTCGGAGAGCTATATAAAGTCCGCTGTGGAGTGAGAAAATATCCTTCTATCCAGATGTCTGTACATAAAGTGGAGCTGTAAGGGTGAGGAATTCCATGAAAACCTCAAGATATAGAAATAAATAGAATATCTAATCCCAGCCAAAAAGAATGCTGTTCCCAGGTATGATTCGTATTTAGATTTATCCAGTGTGGAAGTCATTTGCCACTAGCTGACTTGCTGGTCTTTCTTATTTCTAAAGGACGTGTCCTGGAAAGCTCCAAACAAGGGAAAGAAAGACCTCATTTCAAGTAGAAGTCCTCCATGTTTACTTTATTCTAAGCTCTACTGCTGGGTGTTATAATCTGTTTTGTTATTCATATCAGCTATTAAAAAGGGAGTTTTATGGTGAAGAAGGCTTAACTAGTGATTGGTGAAAATGACCTTAAGACAGCCAATTCTAGAATAAGGCTACAGCTGGAGACCAGCCAATTCCAAGAGTGCTTACTGTCATTTTATTTTATGGTACTCGACAATATGTCAAGTGCGTAACAGTGCAGACAAAAAGACAGCTCCCTGGCCCAGACAGCTCAAAACTAACCACAGACATGATGTGAAGAAGGGATATGGGGCTGAGAACTAGAAGGACAGGAACAAGATATGAATCTATCAACTACATTGTACTTTTTGTTTTTGACTTAATGTAATTGGTGGAGAGAGAAGATGGGAAATCTGTGCTATACCAGTAGGGGTAGGAGTGCCCTCCTAGTCCTTTTCTTGTCCTGCTACTGGTCCCAGTGCTTGGAGGGAAAGTCATTGTTAAGCCTTGGGGGTGGATGCTACTGATGGGGCAATGAGTATGACAGTCGTAATTATTTATTTGGGAAAAGAAAAGGTTTTAAATTAAAAGAATGGTTCTGCACGGCATTAAATGTGGCATGCTTCTCGTTCTTCCCTATTTATCTTTCCTAGGCAGTATTCAGGAAGAAAGCATGTCTGAAAAGGGAGAAAAGTAAAGCAGACATTGAAAGGCATTCTCCACAGGGGTGTGATCAGCGATATCAAGCATGGCTATTCATTGCCACAATGGTGGGAAGATGATGCTCAGAAGCAAATTGAGGGTGTCTGTGGGGTTCCAGAAATGGGATTGTAATGCCCTTGTGTTTTTTGCCTGTACCAGAGGACAAGTTTCTAGAAGACATGGTGACTGAAAATCCCTGCTACAAAAGCATGCCCAGCCGAAGCCTGAGAAGTATTGGAAGAATGCTGCTGCTTTAAAACCTCCATGCAAAGGGCATTGATGACCAGCCAAAGAGTAACAAGGGTGAATTTTGTAGTGTCATCTCTCATGACCTGCATTTTTATAAATGTTTATTCCACCGTATTAGTAAATGATCAGTGAAATATCTTTGTGATGCACCCTTCAAGAGTTTTCTGTCATTACAGGTTAATTATTGCTCTGCTTATGGATACTTAAGGGCAGCCACTGCAACAGGCAAACAGAAAAGCAGTTTCCACTTTAGCTCTTTTTATAAGCTTTTTTTCATCCTTAGGGTTGCAATTCTGTATGCCTGGTCTGTAAACAGAAGTAATTTCCTCCCCCAAAAAAAATACAAGCAAAATCCTCTAAGCCAACTACAAGAGAATGAAAGGTAACTTTCTTCCCTACTGTAAATAAAGAAAAAGATCTTGTTCACATTAATGCAAGAATTGCATGGAAAGTTTTACATGTCTCAAGTCCAATGTACTTGTAATCAAATGCATCTGGAATAAGGGTGTCTTAATGTTTAAGAGGTGACCAAAACCAAAGATAAGTTGAATAAACTTGAGAGAGAGGAAAATAACATGGAAAGCTGTGGATATGATTGTGGAAACATGGGCGAATAGACGCCATGGGCCTGATCCGGCAAAGTTCTCAGCCCTAGGTGGTAAATCTTAACTTGGATGTCATCATCTATAGTATTCACATGCATAAACTTAAGTACCTCCTGAGCATTTTGCTGGACTGTGGTTGGTGAGTGTTAACTGTGAAGAGGATTTGTAACAGGTCAGCTGTATCACTGAATTCAGAAATGCTTCAGCCCTCTAATAAACAGCATCTTCTGCTGGAACTCTCTGTATATCCCAGCCCACACTTCAGCCTCTCAGGGCAGACATGCTATTACTTTCCCTTCTCTGATGTGAACACTCCCCTGCAGATGGCTACTTTTTGCACATGAGATGTGTTTCTTCTCCAGGTTTTTGGTATTGTTGAGTTTGTTGCCATGATGGTCAGGAGATATGTGAGAAGCAAGGCTTCTTGTGGATGATATCTTTTATTGGACTAACTGTATGGTTGCTATAAATGTTTGAGTTTTAGTATATGATTTGTTTTTTATCTATTATTTGTTAAAATGATATCTTCTGAAATATTTGATGTGTGTGGCCCTTGGCAGCTCAACAAAACTTGCTGAGTGGCTCACCAGCTGAAATAATTGCCGGTATAGACGTAGGCAAGCTTTTGGATATCACAGTACCCTTGCTCAAGTTCTGAGGAAGGCTAAGATTTATTGATTAAGATTGACTGATCAGTATTAAACAACAAGAAAAAGTTGCAGTCAATATTTACTTTAAAGGACATATTCATAGGAGCAAGGCCTGAGGAAGGATACTGTGATACTTGAAAACTTGTCCATGCCTATTCCAACTGTACAGTTTGTCCAATAAAAGATATAAAGCACAACAATTCTTGCCTCTCACTCTTCTTCTCCAGGGTAAGAACACTCATGGAAGATCATTCTTCTGCAAGTAAAGGGGAGAGCCATTAGGCTAAGTCTCCAGCTGGAGGATACTGATCCAGGATAAGCTCCCTCTGCTAGGTTTGTTCCCAAGCCGGGATGATCCAGCTCACTCACAGTTTTACGTGAGGAAAAGAGAGGATTCAGTGTCAGCAAAGGGGAGATATCTAGAGAAAAGGCTGATATGACTGGAGAGGATGGAGTATACAAAGGGTGTACACTGCACAGACATCGAGGTGCCAAAATGCTACAGGACACTGTTATGTACATATAAATACAGAGGTAAAGGTGCACTTTATTTATAAAGCCATCCCTGCCTCAGAAGAGGGAGCAGTCTTTCTGGATGTATGGTTCAGTGAGCTTCCTTTAGCCTTCAGCTATATAGAAACTGCTTTCTCCTGGTAAGGCAGCAATGATTAATCATTCTGTTTGACGCCCAGAATTTATCTGTCCATTATGGTGAAAGTTCTTGGCCTAATGAAGCATACAGTCCTCACTTTACAATCGGATTTCTGCCCATAACATTAGGTGGATATTGCTCTTGTTGAAGTGAGCGTTAAGATTTATTGATCAATATTGAGCAACAAGGCAAAGTTGCACTCAATTCTTCAAAGAACAATACACTTTATCTTCACTGCAGATATTTGCAAGATGACAATATACAGCATTCATTCCTATGTACATTCCAGTGCATTAACAAATTACATTAGCTTATAGTAAACCATTTGTAAATCAAATTTCCTCCTAACTCTTACTCCTCTTTGGTTTATGAATGGTCTGTAAACAACTTTTACTTTTTTCCAACATTTTAATTTAAATTTACTCAGAGATCAATTTCTGCCATGAATTCTGGTTTGGTGGATTGAGTTAGTGAGCAAGTTATCTAACCTGATCTGGGTGCTTTCCTTTTAAATGAACACACAGACTCTGAAGTACTTAAGCACATTTATAACTTTAAATCTGAGAGCAAGTGATCAGAGCTATGTATGTGTTTTTGGTGGTGATCCTATGCATAAAGATGAAATTCTGCTCCCACTGAGATCAGTGCGAGTTTTGCCATTGACTTCAGCAGGGCCACAATTTCATCCTAACTTCTTTGCTGCACAAACCATGGTACTGTTTCTATTCCAGGCCTCCAAGGAGCATTTAGAATCAGATATAAATATTAATATTTGCAAGTTTAAAATTCATTTCCCCCCCATTATTATAATAGTCACTTTAATCTGCTGCTACTATGAATATCTCCTCACAGTATAAGCCTGCCCCTTAAAAAGACCACCTATGACCAGAAGAAGGCACAGGACCCAGATAAGTCTGTGCATTTAACATTTTTACAATCACAGAGGAAAATAATTCTCAGTGCAAGATAAGGGATGCTCTCTCTTTAGTATTTCCAATGTCAACAGTTGAACAAAAATGCTGCATCACATCAGCTAAATGTTAACTGTAAAAACAGATCAGCTTAAGAAAAATCACACTAAATGTCCAATGAAATTAATCTGCACAAAAGCTATTATTTAATTTTCAGCTGCAATTATGTCTTGGGAAGTTTTGAAGTTGAAGGAAAAGAATTGTGACAACCTTCGTCTTCATAAGATTGTCATATGTATAAAAGTTATTGTAGCATCCGTTCTCTTTGCTTGAAGTACTGTGATATGTGAATCCAACACACATGCCCAGATATTCAAGCAGTTCAGTACCTCTCTAAAAATATTATTAGAGTATTAGACCCTCGTTCTTTACTTTGTCAAATGCCAGTATGTGGAAAGGGGAAAACCTTGGGATATGACTTCAGTGAAAGCATACTGTAATCATCCTTCAGCTACCTTGGGTACTGGTGACAGTCTTGTATAGTAGCATAGAGTCCATAGTAGAGCAGTTTACCTTGCTTCTCTGGTTAGTTTTGTAGCCTGTGCACTGCACAGTACTGACCAAATTGCTACAACTACTCAAATTCATTAGTTTAAGGCTAGCTGGGTTATATCTACACTACATTGCTATTAATGTGAGCAGAACCTATGGCTGCTCACTAATAAATTCATTTGGCACAGGGTCCACGTATGGTAGGTCTATACTGCTTTTGAGGGCATCACTCAGAAGCCTACCCTGCTGACCAGCTCCTGTACCACACATGCCAAACCTAGGAATAGGGCTCACCTTAAAAGCACCCTCCTGCACTTCAGCCAATCCTCCCCAACAGCCCAAGGCACTGCTTGACTGCCTCATTTCCAGTGTTGGCATGTACAGACTGAGACGGGTGAGTATAGCTGTGCTTCTTGGAGGTGTTCTCAAATACCCAGTGGAAGCTGCATGTGCTTGAGATCCAGACCACACTGAAGTGAATGGGAATCTACTGTTATTAATGTGCTTGAAGTGGCCAATGACATCCCCATTAAAGCAACAGGAACTTTGTCATTATTTTAAATGGGAACAGAATGTCAATTGAAACTTAGGTTACTAGCAAGCCAAGAAAGATAGTGGGATAGTAACAGCATGCACTGATAATACTGATATCACAAAAGCTTCTTAAAATAAAAGTTGAAGCTGAGCTCAGATCAGATCCCTGTATCTTAACAACACATCTTAGGAGAGGGAAATACAGGGGAAATGCCATGGTTTGAATATGGCACTATCTCTAGAAGTGAGCATCTCCCTCATAAAAATCTAAACTAAACCTCAGCTTCGGAGTGGTTTGAATCCTCAGCTCTGGATCCCTCTTTAAAAGAGGCTCAGCACAGTCTCTCTCAAGTCATGCTCTGAAAACAAGCAAACCAACAAATAAATAATGAAACACTTTCAAAAGTTATCACTCATTCTTTGGAATGCAATGTCTTTGGCCACAGGAGGGCAATACTGTCCTACAATAATTTCCACATGCTTTATTCCCTAAAAGCTGGTTTACACGCCTATATATTATAAAGGGCATAGTTTGAACTGGTGACATTAGATTAATTTTGCTGCTGATTCACAAAATGTGCCAATCCATAACAGGAGTGCATAATGAATTAGATGGTCTGTGGCTAACAACTATCTTTGGAACTCCCAAATTTTACCTGCTTTACCTGCGGTAGGTTAGATTGCTATGCTGTGTAGTTGTGTGATAAAGTTGATTATGTAGTCTTAGGGATAGGCTAGATAAGGATTTGTATGGGATGGTTTGTGTAGGGATGAACCCACCTCTGGTTGGACTAGATCAGGGGTGTCAGAGATATGGCCCATGGGACAGATTCAGCATGCAGAGTTATCATTTGGCCCCTGAGCTGTCCATGGGTCTCAGATTGGAGCTGTGCACTGCTGTGGTATCTGCCAGATCAGCCTTACACACTGCCCAATCTGGTGTGTGTTGTGGGCAGCACTTGGGGCTGGTCTGGGGTGCACATTGCTCTCCGGGCTGATCCCAGGAGCAAGCTGCTAGCTTGCTTCAGACCAGTCAGGGCTGCAGGCTGCCAGCTGTGCTCAGGACCAGTCTGGGACACAGGGTACGAACTGTACTCTGGGCTGGTCCTGGACACATGGTATCACTACACTCTGGCCTGTTGGGGTACAGGCTGCCCACAGCACTTCACAGAACTGGCCCAATGTGCTGGATCTAACACAGCTAACTACATCTCAATACAATCCCTGGAAGAGCTGAAAATTGACATCCAGTAAAGCCAGCACACCTGAATTAGCCAAGAGGAAAACAGGTGTCTACTCTCTCTGGAATTTAGCTGCCTTCTGTGCTGTCAGGAAGCATCTCCCTCCACTTAATATTTACTGCTTGGCACTCTTTCTTGATGGTAGGCAGACAAGGTTCTTTGGGTGAATCTGATATCTTTTATTAGACCAACTTAAATAGTTTGAAAACATTTTTTAAAAACCCTTTGTCAGGCTGAGGAAGCATCTGCAGTTGGTGTGTGCTCTTCCTGGATGGAATGGAAAGTAAAGAGGCCAGAGGCTGGGCTGCGC
>NW_017728948.1:17200261-17214588 GCF_001723895.1 Crocodylus porosus
ACAGTAGTCACCTGTGATCTTCCTTGCAAAGAAAAGGGCTGGGGGTCCAGCTTTTCTTTTAAAGGATGGCTGGGACAAGACATGGTAATGTTGCCACCCTACTTTTATCCAGTAAGTGTCTTATTAGATCACTTGCTCAGGATATGGGAGAGGCAGATATGGGCATACAGACTACTTACTATGCACAGAGAAGTGCAGAGCTTTACCGTGTATCAGCTGCTCTGGGAGAATTGCCTATGTGCCTGCTCTTACCCTACTGTAAATTGAAGCCAAACAGGGTGGCTTAGCTCAGTGAAAAACAGCAACCAAATGAAAGGGGACTAAGCCTCCACTTACTGTAAGGGTAAGAGTGTTCAGTCAGACAGCTACTGTGGATACAGCAAATAATCCTGGGAAGGCAGTGAGATGAACTAGACTAAAGAAGGCTTTTCAACTTTGTTTCTTCAGTTGGTCTGATGATTTTTTTTCTCTCTATTGCAAATATCTTATAGTGATTTGACTTCAAATCCATACCATGCCATATTTCTGGAAGCTGGTTGAAGGGAAATACTGGCAAAACTATCCTCCTTCATTGTTCTTTCCTTTTATGGAAACCAAATTTTTTTTTTTGGCCAAAGATGAAAATATTTGCAGTCACTTTTTCATAGATCCAGAAGCCACAAGGGCCATTTACAATCATCTAGTCTGACCTTCAGGGTAACACAGGACACAAATATTAACTTAGTTATTCCTGCAATAAATCCATCTCTTGCATTGAGCAAAGGCACATCTTTCAGCAAGGTAACAGCTTTTGACTGCAACACTTCAAGTGCCAGACAATCCACCATATATCTAGGTTAATCACCCCAGTGGCCAGTTACCCTTACTTTTACAACTTGAACCTTATTTTTATCCTGAATTATATAGCTTTAGTTGTTTGCCATGGGACCGTGATATATTATCCACCTTCTTAGCTCATTAAAATGGAGGGCTTGAAAGCTACATAAAGTCTTCCTTCATCTTGCTGCATGTTGAATATCTCTTACTTCAAGGAAGCTAGAACCCAAGCTGAATTAGGTTGCTTGCAGTCATTAACTCCTCCCCATCCCCCCCAAAACCCCCAACCAAAACCAAAACCAAAACCAAAACAACTTACTGAAAGAAGCAGCACATTACTTCAGCCTGGCTCTGCAGCACCTGTATAGATCAGGTACTTCAGTGAGGCTTTTTGGTGCTTTTAGCTAAAGCTGATTCAATCAGCTATTAGATAAAAGTACCAAAAAACTCTACTAAAGCACCCAATCTTTACAGATGTCAGGTGAGCCTTGTCCAACTAAGGTGCTGCCTCTTCTGGGCATATGCAAGGCTCAGCGTGGGAATGCACTGAGTTGAAATTAATGGACCATTTTTAAAAATTTCTGCAAGCAGTTACAGTGTCAAGTTTTGAATTAAGCAATGAATTAGGAGTCTGGAAATCTGACCATGCTTCAGAGTATACTTCATAGAGGATTTTGTTTCATTTTCATTTTTCCTTTTTCTACCCTGACCTTCCTTTTTTTTTTAGTTTGTGGATGGGCAGGTCAAAAAGTGAGTGCACACTCTACTCCAGCTCCTCATTTGTCCTTTGTTTCATTATTTCCTTCATCTTCTTTATATATATCTTCTGGCTGCATCTGGTATGGCTAGAAAAAACAATAACATGGAGAACACTCCTGTTGTAGAATAATCCATTTTAATAGGAAGGATTATACAAATGAGGGGGGTGCACTACTTTTCACCCCATCTCCTCCTGTTATTTCTAGGTAGGAGAATTTTTTGGTTTATTCTCCTTTGTAGGAGTGTAAGAGCATTCAAGACATCTAAAGGCCTGGCAATCACTCTTTTAATATCTCTCTCTCTCTTCCGTATGGCATCAGATACCAACTTCCAAATCTATGAGCCGCTGTCTGGTATAATCACTCAATATGTGGATTCCATCTGCCCCGTCTGGGCATTTGTAAAGATTGTAGCTCTCAATTTTTACTAATGTATCTTATAAAAACTAGACCAACAAATACAGCTTTGGCTCTGATGGAGAGACCCTCTGCTTTTCCCTTAGGGTGATATCTCTTTGTGAAAGATTTTCATGTATTTCAGGGCTTTCTCAGCACGTTTGTTGTTCACTTGCTTCAACCACATTTTGTAATGAGAAACCCCCATCAGCCACAGCACCGCTCCTAAAATCTAGGAAGATGACTGTTATTTGTTGCTTTTGACTCAGCACAAAACCCACCGTGACACTGAATCCAGAGAAAATATTATTGCCTCACACTGGGGCAAAGGAGTAGAAGAGGTTTACTGCGCCTTTAAAGAGAGGGCATTAAAAAGCCAGTAATTCAACATAATGCCATAGCTGAGGAGAACTGTGAGAATGTAAATAATGTGGCCTAGGGGTGGGTATTTGACTGCCAAAATAAGGTTCAGTCAATTAACTGGTCAAACTTTGATCAAAAATTGTAAAAAATGCCCAACAGGTCCAAATAAAACACAGAAAAAGCACAAATTTTCCATTATGAAATGTCAAAAACAATTTTAAAAATAATTTTTATGTCAAGAAAACTACAAAAAGGAGTTTTTTGGTAAAACTGCTATAATCTTTAATCAGTCAAAAAATATGCAGTCAATACATTACAATACACAATTGACTGGTCAACTGACAATATGTGACCAGTGAATTGGCTAGCTTGCCAACCCTAATGTGGCTATCAACATACAGACCCTAATCCATTGGAGGTCCCTTATTTTTTATTCTGCTTTGCAATTGCATTGTGGAACCCTGATATTTTACACTTGTGTATCTTCTTGCCTGCCTCAAGAAGGCAGATGATTAAATCGCAGGAGTAGCTGCATTATAGCACAGTTACACAGATAGATAGCAAATATGTAATGAAGAATTCGGCAGGCAAAGTTCTTTGGGTAGATGCGATATCTTTTATTAGGCCAACTGAGTAGAGCTGCCTGGCTATGTCCTTAGACCAAAATGGCTGTAAGCAAAAACCCAGTAACTATGAATTCAGTTTTCTCCTTGACTCATAACCAGCACTACAGAGGTTGGAAGCCCTGGGCATCGCAACCTGACAAGAGAAACATTTGCTGAGGTTCAGGAAAAACTTTTTTATGGCATGATATACTTTGCTCTTGCATACCTTTTCTGGGACAGCCTCCTAACAAGACATTAAATCCAAATAGGAAGAGGAAGAGGACACAGATTCAGATAATGTGATAGGACTCAGAAGACCTGTTTCTGTTCCCAGCTCTGGCACTGTGTGACTGCTGACCTTGAGTAAATCTGACATTGCTTACCTGTGCCACACTGCTCTTCAGTTTTATTTAGACATGAAGCTCTTAGAGGCAGGAGCTCTTTCTTAATAAGCATTTGTACTGTGCCCAGCACAATGAAGCCTCCATTTCAACTGTGGTTTCTAGGCCTGCTTGCCTTATAAATAGGAATAACATTTGTGTTATTCTAACTACAGTGGTACACAACTCTGTGGACTCTTCATGCTGCTTTATTGTAAATGGATTAGCATTGAACAATGCAGCTTGAAATGTGCATACCTAGAAATAAATGGGCCATATGGTGGTTCTATAGTTCCTGGTAAATGGGACAGTAGCATCCTCTTATTGCAGAATGGGTTGTTTCTTAAAAAAAAATTAGCTTAGGTTGCAAAGCTATTATGTAAGATTCCAAGAGGTCAAGCTGTTCTTTTAAGTATAATTTAATTGTAAATAGGGCCCAGCAGTCTTGGATTATTCATCCCTAATGAAACAGTCTATTGGTATGCACCAAGTGCCTCTGATTAAAATCAGAAAGCTAAGAATGTTCAGCCAATTATACAATTTGTGAGACACTGGACCAATTAGTTTGCGACCACAAAGAAGACAGTACAAAGAAAGATATCCTATCACTTTCACTGTAAGTACAGAGGAAACTGCAAGGCACAAAAAGATGTTGAGCCAATAAAGCAGATTAATTGGCTGAACTGTCTTGTTGTGCTCTGCATTTTCTCTAGGAGCACTGTTTACAATAGGAGTGATATTGTAGGCACGTAGAAAACTAGGGAGGAGCACATTTCTTCATGTGCAATAAAAACAACAATTGTCTGACTGTCCTAGGAATGCTGTAAACATCTGATAAAACAATACCATTTTTAGAAACTTTTA
Source organism: Crocodylus porosus (assembly GCF_001723895.1). NCBI lineage: Eukaryota > Metazoa > Chordata > Crocodylia > Crocodylidae > Crocodylus > Crocodylus porosus. The sequence goes on from NW_017728948.1 coordinate 17,204,444, forward strand.
AAAATGAAGAAACCCAGAGAAGAATGGCAGGTTCTTTAAATAGGCTTTTTAGTGGAATTCACATTGTGTTTACGCCCTGACTATGACTGAGAGCAAATGATGAAGGAAAGTTATTTATGGTCTGTATGAGTGGCTATTCTTATTTTCCTTGACTTCTTGGCTGCATTTAACCACAGCATATCAAGTGGTGTATCTTTGTCTATGAAGAATAAAGACATATACTTTCTATCTGAAGTGACTTGCTTTTTTGAAGTTAATGGAAAGAAAAAGAATGAAAAAGGTAAATTCCCCAGGACAGAATACAGTGAATGTATGTATGTTACTTATTGAACAGGCCTCTACAGCTCTGAGAATAAGGACTACAGTCTCTGTAGAGAGCAAGAGGGTTTAGTAATAGAAAGATGCTATAAACAGCAGAAAATAAGTTCTTTCAACAGCAAGTCATGTGCATCACAGTAAACATCTTGGGGCGTAGAGTACGTACCCTTAAAAAGCCATCAAACTCATGCTATACCTAAGATATATAGATGACATCATCATTTGGACTGAAAACGTACAGTCTTTGATTGATTTCTATCACAAATTCAACAATCATCACCAAACAGACTCTCTCTTGAATAATCCAGCACCAACATCTCCTTTTTAGACACCATGATCAATATCCAGAAAGGTTAAATACAAACCATTCATATACAAGAAACCCATGGACCAACATACATATCTACACAGAACCAGCCATCACCCTAAACACACCAGAAAGGCTGTAATATACAGCCATGTTCTCCAATACCACAGAGTACGCATTGAGGATACTACCTGCAATCGTTACCTCACAAATCTCAACAGGACTTTTACACAACAAGGACACACCTCCAGAGACAGATCTCACTTTTGAAAGAGCCACCTGGATACCACATGAAGAATTGCTACAGTACAAAAAGAAAATTCCCACGAATTGCAGACCATTAGCTATGACATACAATCCTTCCCTGGAACATAGACAGTAAATCCTCAAATGATTGCAACCCATATTAAAAGAAGACCCAATTCTTAAAGAGATCTTTCCAGAACCACCCATCCTAGCCTTTAAACAAGCACCAAACCTCAGCAACCTCATCACCAGTAGTAAACTTCCTATGACTCAAACCACACCAAATGGATCCAGACCTTGCCAGGACAAGACATGTAAAACCTGCCAACACAGCTCCACCAGTCCCACAATAACTACATCCCACAACAGAACCATTACCTTGCTGGATCTTATACCTATACCTCCAGAAATATAATATATGTCATCCAGTGTACTCAATGTCCTGATGGAAAATATGTAGGAGAAACCAAACAACAACTGCATACTGGAATGAAGGCACACCAAAATCCATCAAAGACAAAAATATTCAATTACCTGTGGGTCCCCACTTCTCACAAGACAAACACTCCCTTACCAATGTCTCAGTTCTAATCCTCAAAGGGAATTTATAAAACACCTTTCGTAGATGAGCCGACAAACTTCACGTCATAAATCTACTGGATACAAACAATCAGAGACTTAATAGAGACATTGGATTTATGACACATTATAACCTGCCTGATATCTAATTAATCAGGTAACCTCCCTGAAGCTGACCTCTTACATTCCTTCACACATCTCCATCCCTTCCCCACCTCCCCTCCTATCTTTACCTATTGTCTTCCAAACTTCCACTTATTTACATTTTCACAGACTTCTTGTTACAGGTTAGCTTCTTTTCTATCTTGGAGAACTCATAAGAGCAGAAGTCTCCCTATGCCTGTTGAAGGGTGTTTGTGTCTGAAAGCTTGCAGAGAACTTTTTCCCAACTATTTAAATTGGTCTAATAAAATATATCACATCTACCCAAAGAACCTTCCTGCCTATGTCCTTAGACCAACATAGCTAAAACCAACCATCCTGTACCTTTAAAAGATTTTGTTTGGTTCTACTGATACCTACATTACTGCAGTGATATAAATCAAAGACCAGACACCAAGAATACTGCTGAATACATGGATGAAGTAACTAAGTTGGTGAAGGTTATTAGTAATTTCTGAACACATGACTGGACCTAATCCTTTTATAGTTTCATAGCTGGTAGGGTCAGAAGGGACCTGAGCAGATCATCAAGTCCGACCCCCTGCCATGACAGGAAAGAGTATTGGGGTCGAATGACCCCAGCAAGGTGTACATCTAGCCTCCTCTTAAAACCCCCCAGGGTAGCAGCCAGCACCACTTCTCTTGGAAGTTGGTTCCAGATCCTAGCCACCCTGACAGTGAAGTAGCGCCTCCTGATATCTAGCCTAAATCTACCCTCTGCCAGCTTGTGGCCGTTATTTCTAGTCACTCCTAGTAGAACTTGGGGGAACAGGGACTCTCCAGATGCCTCCTGGTCCCCTCTGACTAGCTTGTAAATGGCCACTAGATCCCCCGTCAGCCTTCTCTTGTGGAGGCTGAACAGGTTCAGGTCCATAGCTTCTCCTTGTAGGGCCTGCCCTGCTGCCCCCTGATCATGCGAGTGGCCTCCTCTGGATCCTCTCCATGATGTCCACATCCTCCCTGAAGTGCAGCGCCTAGAACTGGACGCACTACTCCAACTGCGGCCTGACCAGTTAGAATAATCTAACTGATAATCCAGTTAGAATTATTCTAATTCTCATTAGAATAATCCCTCACTTAGAAAAACTACTGAATATTTAGTTGCTTACTATAATGCTAAGTGTACCCATAGCTCATCTTAAAATGGAATCATTCATTAAGGAAGACAATTACAACTACAAACAAACATCTCTCCAAGAAGCTTAAGTTTCAGTTTTGTCTCTCTGGTTTACCAGAGAGATCACCTTTTGCAGAACAGTGGGTGTGTCTACATGTGTGCTTTAATGTGCATTAGCTTATTTTAATACACATTAAAGAGTCACAGAAAATGCTCTTTAGCTAATGAGCATTAAAATAGCCTAATGAACATTTTTATAGTACCTCACAATGGAGGGAGTAGCTTTAATGTGCATTACCTAAAGCACATTAATGAATGTGTAGACGTGTTCAGTATGGAGCACAAAAGTCAGGTAACAGCTGAATAATATAACACAAGTAAATCTATGCTTATGAATTTACTCATGTAAAGTAAGTGGAAGTTTGAAAGTCTGGTTTTACCTAGAGCTTTCTTTTTTCAACCAAGACATTTTATTGTTAGGAATGCCAAGGCAGAGACAGAACTAGGGCTAGCGACCAGGATCAAAGATAACAAGAAGTCCTTTTTTAAATACACAGGAAGGAAAAAGAAGGCACCAGGTAACTTGGGGCCCCTGCAGGACATGCTTGGCAATCTGATGGTTGCACCAGACAACAAAGCTGACCTCTTTAACAAATCCTTTTCCTCCATTTTTCTGAGCAGAGACTGGGACATCCCCCCCACTGGGATCCCGGATGGACTCAGGAGAGGCACCGCCAGGCCTAGGCTCAGAGAGGACTTAGCTGGGAACTTCTGGTGGGGCTGGACGTGTTTAAATCAGCAGGTCCAGATGATCTCCACCCCAGAGTGCTGAGGGAATTGGCAGCGGTCATTGTGGGGCCCCTGGCATGGCTTTTTGGTTTTCTGGCCAAGTTCCTGAGGACCAGAAAAAGGCCAATGTGGTCCCCATTTTCAAAAAAGGGAGGAAGGAGGACCCAGGAAACTATAGGCCCATTAATCTTACCTTGGTCCTGGGGAAGCTTTTTGAGAAAATTATCCAGGAGCACATCTGCAAGGGACTAGCAGGGGAGATTATGCTTAGGGGCAACCGCCATGGGTTCATTAAGGGCAGGTTCTGTCAGACCAACCTGGTTGGCTTTCATGACCAGGTCACAAAATACTTAGACGCAGGTGTTGTGGTGGACATAGTTTTTCTGGACTTTGGGAAGGCCTTCGACTGTCTCTCACCCCATTTGCAAAAAACTAGGAGACTGTGGCATTGATGCCTACACAGTCAGATGGGTCACAGATTGGCTAGAGGAATGCACCCGGAGAGTGGTGGTGGATGGGTCATTTTTGACCTGGAGGTATGTGGGCAGTGGGGTTCTGCAGGGCTTGGTTTTCGGGCCTGCACTGTTCAACATCTTCATCGGCAACTTGGATGAGGGGGTGAAAAGCACCTTGTTCAAATTTGCTGACGACACTAAGATGTGGGGAGAAGTGAGCACACTAGAAGGGAGGGACAGGCTACAACAAGGTCTGGACAGGTTACAGGGGTGGGAGGATGTATGTAGGATGGGATTCAGCATTGACAAGTGCAAGGTACTGCACCTGGGGAGAAAGAACCAGCAGCATACCTCTGGGCTGGGAAATGCCCTTCTTGTCAGCACAGAGGCAGAAAAGGATCTTGGAGTCATTATTGATTCCAAGATGAACATGGGCCACCAATGTGAGGACGCGGTCAGTAAGGCGAACCGCACCTTGGCATGCATCCTCAGATGCATCACGAGCAGGTCCAAGGAGGTGATCCTCCCCCTCTGTGCAACATTGGTTAGGCCGCAGTTGGAGTACTGCATCAAGTTCTGGGTGCTGCACTTCAGGAGGGATGTGGACAGCATTGAGAGGGTCCAGAGAAGGGCCACCCACATGATCCGGGGACAGCGGGGCAGACCCTGTGTAGAGGGGCTATGGGTCTTGAACCTATTCAGCCTCCACAAGAGAAGGCTGAGAGGGGATCTGGTGGCCACCTATAAACTTACCAGGGGGGATCTGCGGGGAACGGGAGAGTCCCTGTTCCCCCAAGCACTACCAGGAGTAACAAGGAATAACGACCACAAGTTGACTGAGAATAGATTCAGGCTAGACATCAGGAGGCGCTAGTTTACTGTCAGGGAGGCTAGGATCTGGAATCAACTTCCAAGAGAAGTAGTGCTTGTTCCTACCCTGGGGGTCTTCAAAACAAGGCTAGATAATCATCTGTCTGGGGTCGTTTGACTCCAGCATTCTTTCCTGCCATGGCAGGGGGTCAGACTTGATGATCTGCTCAGGTCCCTGCTGACCCTACCAAATATGAAATTATGCAACTATGAAACTATTGGGGAAAAGATTAAACTTGATTTAGCTATGAGGGATACACGATAAAGGCAGATTTGGCAGCTGTTGCAATGTCTTCTCTCTTGTGGAACTCCTGCAGACAGAGTTTGATATCAACAAATGGAGTTGGGAAAATGGCATTAGTCTTGGTTGTGATTCAGCAGGAAAAGACATTGCACAGACTTGACCAGATTTAAGCCCCATTTTAAAGCTTTTACAGTTCAGGACCCAAAGCCATTTGCTTAGTCAGTGTCACAAAACTGCACTTAATAGCTCCTTAATGTTGAAAAAACAGGGTGATTTAATCATGCACTCAGGGGTTTTATTCAAATGTGTGAGGGAATTAAAGTGCAGCTGCTTTGCCATGGTCTAAATGTTACTCCCAAGGGTGATTGCTACTGGGGCTCCAAGTAAATGGTACTCAATTACTGAAGCCATGGAAGTTTTGTTGGCAGGTTGGTGCCTATTCGCTTCATTTGTGCAGAGCAAGGAAGCAATTGGAACACGGAAAAAAAACTGGTGAATCCCTCGGGGAACATATCGAGTTGGAATTAAAGAGAAGCCTACTTCTTTTGCCAGCCAAAATCCCTGGTGGAACATTCAATTCAAGTAATGAATGCAGTCATGCAACTGGACTCTTCTATGCACCTCATGTATTTGTACCGGAGGGGCAAAAGCGGCAGCACATTGGGAAAGTTCACTTGGGACCTGCGCTTCCTGTATAGACACTAATGGAAGCCACTGGAGAGCATTTCTGTGGTTTTGCTGCAGCTACCTGCTCTATACTAGAAGGTTCAAGTGGCAGCATGTCATAAAATACGGAATGTAACTAACACCTGAAGGGCAATTATAGAGAGGACGGCGATGGGCTTTTCCGTGGCCATAGGGAACAGGACTAAGAGCGATGGCCTCAAGTTGCAGCAGAGGAAATATACACAGGAGATTTGGAGGAACTTTCTGACCATGAGGGTGGTCAAGCATTGGAACAAGTTGCCTAGAGTAATTGTAGAATCTCCATGCTTGGAAATGTTCAGGAGTAGATTGGACAGACACTTGGCTGGGATGGTCTAGTTAAGGATGATGCTGCCTTGAGCAGAGGGCTGGACTAGATGGCCTCATGTCCAGCTGACTTTCTTGTGATACTATGATCCTACTTGCTAATAGGAAGCATTAGAAACAGCACTGGATACAGTCAGTTTTGAGGAAGATGTCTGATGCTATATTCCTATAGCATACTGAGCTGGTAGTTGACTGTGGAGAATTTTTACTGAGGAGAGGCCACTCGGTCCTGTTAAAACAGTGCCAGTGCAATGGGGCCATTGCCATGCTACTAGTAAACTTTAGCAACTTGCTACGAAACATTGCTCAAAATACCGTAATTACAGATGTAAAGGGAAACTATGAAATATTTTATTTTAATGTATTTCTTATTGTGCAGCATCTGGTCCAAGTGTTTAGCTTTGCTCTGAATGAATGCTAATTTACAAAGCCTTGAAGTTAGTTTTGCGGACATATGACTGCCAGCTGGTGCTTATTTAGGTTTTTTTTCTCGGTACCGTAATACTTTGTGAATCAAATATCTGTTTCTGAAGCATCTAAAACAAGTTAAATATTGTGCTGATTCTTTGTGTTAGGCACTGTGTTTATAAAGTGGCCATTTAAATACCCAATTAACTGGAAACACTTAATTGAGTTTTCTTAAGTTTTGTTACTGAGCATTTCAGCTATCATTAATTCCTTTAGTAAAGCACTGGAAACTATCCCACCAATAATAGTGAAGTATTCATCATTACTCAAAATAGCTTTATTTTCAAAGGAGAGATCATACGGTTCTCCTTTAGCTGCAGATTCTTCCAAATCTGAGTTGCTCCGTTTGTGGAGAAGAAGAGGGAAGAGGAGGAGGAGGAGAAGCAACAAATATCTTTGCTTTCATATTTTTGAAAGCATCTGTACCTCCTGTGAGGTAGTAAACTACCTTGCATGGGAATAGCTCCTTTGCATTTAAATATGCATTTTAACATCTCTAATGTGTTTTACATTAATAACTTCATTAATTAAAAGCTAGCCATTTATTGTAAATCTCTCTTCACTGCTGCCTCCAAAGCAAATGATTTCAGTGAATGAATTCCTCTGTTTACTCATTTGACATTATGGAAACTTAATTAAAATTTAAAATAGGGCTGTAATGTGCTGCTCAGGTTGCAGTTTTACTTTTCAGCTTGAACATGTTAAAGGTACAAAAGAAATTAACATAATAAACATAAGTTTCATATTCATGCAATGTTGATTATACATAGCTCAATATAACAACTTATTTTTATAGGTACTTATATAGCCCATATTACCAGATTACATGAGCAAAATCTCGAATATACTTATCCTCACAGCATTCCTGAGAGACAGTGTAGTGCTATTTTCCCCACTTTATGACATGGGAACCCAAACCACCCAGGCCCAGATACTTAAAGGGATTTAGGCACATACATCCTGTTTTCTATTGATTTCAACGGGACCTGAACTACAGAGGACTATGACTCTAGCTACTAAAGGATACACCCACAAGAGGATTTGCACATTAAAACACCAGACACTGAAACATCTCATTTTTAGACACTTAGCTCCAAGTTAAGTGCCTAGGTTTTCTATTCAGGTGTGAATATTAGGAGTGAAAGGATGGGATCCAAAACAGCCAGCATGTAAAGCAGGAGCTACCTAAGCTAACTGGTAGGAGATACTAAAGGGACGGACATAGTTAAAGTCCTGTCTGTCAAAGAGAGTTAGGTGTCCAGGTCTTGGATCAGCAAGGCATTTCCATCCACTAGTGATGCATAGCTAAGAATATTCTCCTGAAATTAGATGACTAATGGTATATCTTTATGGGCTCTGCACTTGTTTCCAGGGAGTGCACCCATATCCTCTTGATCTGTATACCCTGAGAGGAAGGGCACTCCTGCAATATCCTCACAGCCTCAGCTGAGGGTTTGGAGAGTTTGGAGTGGGAATAGATGATCAGAGGTTATTTTTGGTGGCAGCCTTGAAAGCCTCATGGAGCCAATGTAGACATTGCTCTCCGGTCATCTGCAGATAGTAGGGACAGTGGCACCAGCAGGTAGCAGGGGTGCGGAGTGGGAAGGGAGGAGAGGAGAGGGGACATCCTGCTGGGCATTGAGGGGAAAGAAAGGGGAGAGAAGACGGTTAGCTGACTGAGGGATTTGAAAAAAGACCCCAGCTGCTGTTCCCATGGTGTGATCTGCTGGCCCGTGGAGAAGCTGGGAGTAGGGGTGAAAGGCTGTGATGCTCCCACACTCCCCTTTCTAAAATCCTGGATCCACCCCTGAATATTCATTAAGAAAATGACTGTCTGTATTCTAGTGGTTAGGGCATGCTCATGGAGGAGGGGAAAATCTAGCTTTGAGTCATCACCTGAATGAATACTTAAGCATCCTTTTTTTGCAGGATGAAGCCCACTCTCCCTTTTCTCAGGGGAGTGCCCTAACCACAGTGTTAAAGAGCATTAGGTGCAAACAAGAGAAAACACGGCTTTATAACTTAACATGTCCAGCACTCCCATATAAGAAAGGAAGCTTGGGTTTTAGCTCCTGCTGCTAATTAAACATTTGACATGAGACAGCTCTTGGTTAAAAAGACAGAAATAACTGTGGGAGTAGGGCCCAGTACCCAGATTTCTCTTTTCCATCCATTTGGGCATCTGAGACCAAACTGTATCTGTCTCTAATAAACTTTAGGGATGTAACCCTAAATGACCTGCTCAGGGTCTCATAGGGAGCTTGTTAACCCTCAGACCAGCATTGTAATCATAGCATTATCCCTCATTCTTACTATGACTGTATATTTTTCAGTCTTTTACTCTACCTAGCTTCAAAGAGATCCAGTGAAGGGGTTTGTTTCAGGATTCTTTTCCAGTCTATTAATCATGCTTGGAAACATTTCTTGACTTTCATGCTATGCTTTTTATCACTTAATTTCCCTACATTACTCTGAGTTGTACCTCTCGGATCAGCCCAAATAATTATACTCCTTCCTTAGTGTTTACCACCTCGCAGACAGTTATGTACTCTTCAGTCACCATTTGGTTGAACTAGACATATTGACTGCATTATGTTTTTTAATCATTTCCTGTAGCCTTTAATCATCACTGTTGCTCTCCTCTGAAATCCCTGCAGGGCTGCAAAGAAAGGAAAGATAAGTTGCAAAAAGGAAAGCACTTTTGAATCCTACATGTTGTTTAGCAACCAGGAGAAAGAGGCATGCAAAATTAGAAAAAATATATAGGGAAACTTTTCAGCATACACAGTACTTTTTGTATATGTTGACATACGCATGTGTGCACATAAGTATCCCTCTCAGGTACCAAAGGGGTAAACATGGAAATAATTTATGCCAGCTGACAGTGAGATCAGAATACATTCAAGCAAATATACCTCACAGCCAACATGCTGAAAATAATCTGAAAATTAAAAGCTCTGAAATATTATAGATAAATTAAAAAAATCTGATGTGCTGTTATGATTAAGCATCCTGAAGCTGGTTACAATGAACATTTACTTCTAGCTCACACAATTAGATGAAAAACACAGAGCAGTAAACATAAAGAAAACCATCAGCCTATTGTAGATGGCAAAATTTAGTATATTATTTCAATTATAATTGTTGAGATATATATATTCAGGAGTTGTTTTAATGTCCTCAAATGCAGATCTTGACTGATCTCAGGTATTCATTAATGAAGTTACTTCTCATGTTGTGGCATGAGGGCAGTGAATTGATATTGATTTTGTTTAATGGTGTTAGGATTGCATTTGCCTTTTTTCAAAATTACTTTTAGAGCTGATGCACTTGGATCAAGCAGCTTTGTACTAACTCTTCGAAAACCTACATGACCATATTAGCAATCTCAGGGGTGGACTCAGTTGGGGCACCCTGACCTGCCTGACATGAGGCCTGAAGATTTATGTCGCCTGAGGACCCTGTGACCATGTTATTGTACATTTTCTCTAGCTACCAGGGTTAGGAAATAAAGTCCTGTGGTACTTGTATGGCCACCCCATCACCTCTAAATAACTT
>NW_017728948.1:17214688-17221074 GCF_001723895.1 Crocodylus porosus
TAAGAAAGGAAGCTTGGGTTTTAGCTCCTGCTGCTAATTAAACATTTGACATGAGACAGCTCTTGGTTAAAAAGACAGAAATAACTGTGGGAGTAGGGCCCAGTACCCAGATTTCTCTTTTCCATCCATTTGGGCATCTGAGACCAAACTGTATCTGTCTCTAATAAACTTTAGGGATGTAACCCTAAATGACCTGCTCAGGGTCTCATAGGGAGCTTGTTAACCCTCAGACCAGCATTGTAATCATAGCATTATCCCTCATTCTTACTATGACTGTATATTTTTCAGTCTTTTACTCTACCTAGCTTCAAAGAGATCCAGTGAAGGGGTTTGTTTCAGGATTCTTTTCCAGTCTATTAATCATGCTTGGAAACATTTCTTGACTTTCATGCTATGCTTTTTATCACTTAATTTCCCTACATTACTCTGAGTTGTACCTCTCGGATCAGCCCAAATAATTATACTCCTTCCTTAGTGTTTACCACCTCGCAGACAGTTATGTACTCTTCAGTCACCATTTGGTTGAACTAGACATATTGACTGCATTATGTTTTTTAATCATTTCCTGTAGCCTTTAATCATCACTGTTGCTCTCCTCTGAAATCCCTGCAGGGCTGCAAAGAAAGGAAAGATAAGTTGCAAAAAGGAAAGCACTTTTGAATCCTACATGTTGTTTAGCAACCAGGAGAAAGAGGCATGCAAAATTAGAAAAAATATATAGGGAAACTTTTCAGCATACACAGTACTTTTTGTATATGTTGACATACGCATGTGTGCACATAAGTATCCCTCTCAGGTACCAAAGGGGTAAACATGGAAATAATTTATGCCAGCTGACAGTGAGATCAGAATACATTCAAGCAAATATACCTCACAGCCAACATGCTGAAAATAATCTGAAAATTAAAAGCTCTGAAATATTATAGATAAATTAAAAAAATCTGATGTGCTGTTATGATTAAGCATCCTGAAGCTGGTTACAATGAACATTTACTTCTAGCTCACACAATTAGATGAAAAACACAGAGCAGTAAACATAAAGAAAACCATCAGCCTATTGTAGATGGCAAAATTTAGTATATTATTTCAATTATAATTGTTGAGATATATATATTCAGGAGTTGTTTTAATGTCCTCAAATGCAGATCTTGACTGATCTCAGGTATTCATTAATGAAGTTACTTCTCATGTTGTGGCATGAGGGCAGTGAATTGATATTGATTTTGTTTAATGGTGTTAGGATTGCATTTGCCTTTTTTCAAAATTACTTTTAGAGCTGATGCACTTGGATCAAGCAGCTTTGTACTAACTCTTCGAAAACCTACATGACCATATTAGCAATCTCAGGGGTGGACTCAGTTGGGGCACCCTGACCTGCCTGACATGAGGCCTGAAGATTTATGTCGCCTGAGGACCCTGTGACCATGTTATTGTACATTTTCTCTAGCTACCAGGGTTAGGAAATAAAGTCCTGTGGTACTTGTATGGCCACCCCATCACCTCTAAATAACTTACCATGTTTAGCATCATTGCAGCACTCTAGGCTAGATCCTTAATATTTAGGGATCTACCCAATTCAAGGAGGTAGTTGGTTGATTTTGCAAGCAGCTTATGGAGCCAGCTGCCACTTTTGTAGGTTTACCATGGTGGGGAACTCCCATGCCTCTGATTGGCTGGGAGGCCCCCGTGGTCCCACCCCCTGCTGCTGATTGGTTAAGACTGCTGATTAGCTGAGAGGGTTGTCTGTCATGCAGTCCCCACCCCTTACTGCTACTTGGGTAGACATGGGCAGGGCCTCTGGACAGACAGCCCTTTCAGTTAATCAGTGATGAGGGGTTGGGAAGGTATCAGCCGTCTTGCTTGTTCCCCTTGCCCCCAGCAGGCTGCAGAGCCAGGCTGCAGTGCCTGTGAGGACTGGGACGCCAGCATTTTATTTTTACAAATGTTTTTTTTTTTTCTGTGGATTTTATGGACATTGCCTGATTTTGCAATTTCCACAAAATCCATGAAATTGAGATTTGAGTAGGTCCCAGAGGTGACATGGTCGGGGCACATGCCTTGCCAAAATTTCTGTGCCCATAGTGGGGTGTGAGGCTGCAGTCTGGATGGATCAGCTGTGGGCAGGAGCTGCTTCCACAGCCCACTGGGTGGGACATTGTGCAGGAAGGAGTGCTGCACTGACATGGCCACCAAGGTAAGGTGCCTTCTGCCTGCCTGGCACCAGTGGGGGCACAACTCCATGCTGCTGCCACTGCCATGCCTCACCTTGGTGACCATGCTGGTGAAGTGCTCCCTTCTGCACTGGGCCTCATCCACTGGGCTGCAGAAGCAGCTTCTGCCTGGAGCTGGTCCAGCCCTGCTGCAGCCCTGCACCCTATAACCTGCTGTGGGCACAGAAATCTCAGGGGGCATGGATGATTGGTGCCTCCCAAGCCTGGGGGGCACCAGCAGGGCAAGATCAGTGGGAAGGGTTCCCCAGCAGCTAGCTGATGACTGGGGAGGGGGACGGGAGCGGCAGAGCCAATTTCAGGGTGGCACTAGCACTCTCCATTCCCCCCTACCAACCAGAGTGCTCACTGCCAGGCACCAGAGCTCTCAGGGGGCCTATGTCAGGGGGCACATGTCCCCCTGTTGCGAGCCTTGGGCCCTCTACCCCTCTCTGCCACATTGCTTGTGCTTCCTTGCCCCCCAACATTTTGCTTGTGCCCCCAACCCCCTTGACATGTCACCAGTGTCCCCTACCCACAGACTTACCTGGGGGGAGCTGTGGGAGCTGCTCTGCAATGCTGCTTGGCTAACGTACATGCACACATGCATGTGGCATCCCGTGCTTGTGATCACCCTTCCTGCTCCCTCTAGCCCCAAGCAGCACCTTGCAGGATGGAACTGTGTCATCCTGCAAGGGGAAACCTGTGGTTTCCTGCATTTTTCTCCTTCAAAAGGATAAAACCCTCTTTTTTTCTCGTTAAATGAGAAAATCCATGTTATTCTGCATTTTCCCCGTAGCGAATAGAAAACCTGGATCCCTGGTAATAGCTCAGGATCTCTTTAATAATTCCTAAGCATGTAACTTACATCCAGTCAGATATCCAGGCTGTAGTTGTATTGGTTTAGAGGAAAAAGCAATTAAAAACTTATGGACAGAGGTGATATCTTTTATTAGACCAACAAGATATTTGCGACAGAAAATTCTTTAATTGTCCAGCACACTCAACCAAATCCATCTTTTACAACAGAAAATAATATAGAAATATTATTTTCCTCAGGTTTGGGCCCTCACAGACCTCTTCTCGAGGTGGGGTGCAGCAGGGCCCTTGCCCCCCCCATGTACTTGGTTACTGGAAGTCTGTAGCAGAGTACAGACTATAGGGCTGGAAGGGCCACCCCCCCTCTTAAAATGAGCTTTTCATTCTCTTGGGAATCTCAATAGACTTTTTCTGCTCCTGTTCAGTATTTCCATGAGGCTTTGCAATTGATGAAATCAAAGGCAGGACTTCCTCAGCAAGAGGGAGAAAATAGTTTGGGAGGATGCAGGCAAGGATTTTCCCTGCTGGAAAGGAAGGTGACACATTGATAGTTCCCATATACAGATTTATCTCTTTGTCCCCAGAAATCTCTTTGTTGTTCCAAATGCATAGAATAAATTGGTGGAATCTCAGTACAAGTTCCTTGCTGCTTGCCTTGTTGATTCCAGCAGGTATGGTGTTTGGTCTAGCAGCCTTGCTGTTCTTGGTTTTCTTGATGGCATGCCAGGCTTGTAGGATACGGGGGTTGGTAAAGGATCCCTTTGCAGGGTGTGGGGAAATGGATTCGATGGTAGTATCTGCCACAGTGGACTCATGGCTTGGTAGTGCTTCAAAGTGTTCTTTCTATCTAGTTTGGATAAATTAATAGTCTTTGTGGAGTGTTGCAGTTCCTGTGATTGCAGGAAAGTAGGACTGTGGGAAGCTGGGCCATAGATGGCCTTTGTTGCCTGGAAAAAACTATGGATGCTATGTTTGTTAGCATAAACCTGGATATCTTTGGCTTCATCTTGCCACCACTGAGTTTTGGCTTTGAGAATCTGATCTGTCTCTTTCTTCTGCTGAGATGAGATATCATTTTGCCAAGCATAATAAGCCCCTCTCTTCTGGTCAAGGAGGGCTTGGATCTTGGTGTCAACCAGTGATATAGACAATGGATTAAGCACAGGCCATATGGATGGTGGTATCAAACCCCTTCCAGGGTTCCTCAGTGTTGCCTTCATTTGTGGACAGGGCAGAGAACTTTCCATGGAGATATTGGTGGAAATCCTTATAGACCTTTGGGTCATGAAAAGATTTGGTGTTGAAAACCAGTCACATTGCTTTTGACTCTTTTGGAGCAAGCCAGATGTTGTTCATAATGGAAATGAGAGGGTGATCTCTCCAGCAGTCAGCAGCAGCTCAGGTGGCTCACTTGATATGGACATCCATTCCATCATGGGCTCTAACAATAATATAGTTGAAGAGGTATGCATGTTTAGAATGAGGGTGTCTCCAGGTGGTCTTGTATTTGTCACTCTGACTGAAGGTGGTGTTTGTGATGTCAAGACAATGCTCTGAACATTTTTTCAGGAAAAGGATGCCATTAGAGTTGGCTTTCTTTACTCCTTCTTTCTCAGTGGTGCCATTCTAGAGTTCCAGGTCACATCCAACTCGAATTGAAGTCACCAAAGAGAATGATCTTGTTTTCCATGTGTGTATTTGTCGGCACATGCTCAATGTTGGATTAGAATTGTTCTTTGGCATCATGGTCAGCCTCAAGCATTGGGGCATACATACTGATGATGATGGTGTATTGGTTGTTGCCGAGCTTAAGATGAAGGGCCATAAGACACTCATTAATACCCACAGGGAGCTGATCCTAGATGGTGAAGCTCATGCTATGAACAAATCTGTCCTGGGCCAGTTTCCCCTTCCAGAAGAAGGTGTAGCCTTGTAACAGGGGGCCTTCTTGAGGCTGATCTACCTTTGGCCCGCCCATCTGTTTCTAGGCCAACCACCCACTTTCTCGCCTGCCACACCATGTTATTAATTAATTAACAATCTTAATTAGGTGGAGGCTGCCCATTTTCTTGCCCCGATGCCAGGGGGCACTATCTGGGGCTCCATACCTCCCCTACACCGCAGCTCATGCATCACAGATGGCATCCAGCTGTTACTGTCACTGGCCCCACACTGGGCCCCAAAATCCTCTTATCAGGACCCCTCCAAGAGCTCTCCATTCAGGCGGCCTACCCCGCCCTCATTCAGCTTAACTAACTCCCTGAAACTAATTTTCCTCTCTTGGGTGTGGTCCTTTCCCCTGGGACCTTTAGCCACACAGGCCCTAGCCCCACGTCCAGGGCCAGTCGGGAACCCCTGGCCCCCCACGCTCTGGGCATCCCTCACCGTGAGCCCCTGGCCTTTTTGACTGTTCTGGTCCTGACCCCAGCCTGGACCAGTCAAGGGTACTCTCTACATCAGGTCTCTGAGTTTCTAGCCAGACTCTCACTCCTGGGGTCTGCCCACAAGACCCTACCACTAGGTGACCCACCCAGTTGTGGGAGCTGGGCTTAAGGCACCCTGACCTGCCTTTTACTGGGGTGTTAACTGGCCTGGCATTTCTTGGGGGCTCCAGCACCACTGAGAGCCCCACCTGGCTACCCACTCCTGGCATGGTGCAGTTTTAGGTCATGCCCAGGACCAGGACCAGGACCCTCCTAGCCATCCCCTACAGCTCTTCACTTACCTCCAGGATGTTCCAAGAAGCTTCACAGCCAGGTGATGTTGCTGCCTGGCCTGCCAGCAGCAAAATGTCCTGTTTATATAGGCAGCCTTGAATCTAAAATGGCTGCGACAATCAAGCATCTGCAGGCTTAGGTCTTAAAGTGGCAGGCACAAACAGTGCCCTGCCACAAGCCTCTACCCTCCTCCCTCAGCTGACCCTCATCCAGTCTCTCTCAGGCCTGCAATGTCAATGTTGTATCTCACTAGTTCCCTAGAGATTATGGCAGTTCTTTTTAGTTATTGCTTGTCTTGGTTATGCATCAAGGTGCGAACATTGTATGTTGTGAAAATCATTGTCTTATGATGTTTTTAGTTTAGAGAGAGTGATCCCATTGGATGTGGTTATCCAGCTAGGAGCAAATAAGAGAGCCTAGGTTTAAGGCATCTTTTCTAACCCCTGGGTAAGCAGAGGTGTTCCTGAATAGAATGGCTCAGTCATGATAGCAGCTGCCAAATTGCACTCCTGTCTCAACTCAGATTTCATAGATTTCATAGACATTAGGGCTGGAAGGGACCTCGGGAGATCATTGAGTCCAGCCCCCTGCCCAAAGGGCAGGAGGTCAGCTGGGGTTATAGGATCCCAGCAAGATAAGCATC
>NW_017728948.1:17221085-17226929 GCF_001723895.1 Crocodylus porosus
CCCTGCCCTACAGGAGGGGGACTGGTGAGTACCCCACTCCTTCTCTTCTCTCTCCCTGGGGGGGCTGGGCCAAGTAGGGGCCTGGGCGGGGGCTTGACCTGGCCCAGCTCCATGCAGCCGCCTCCTCTCAGGGAGCGAGGAGTTAACCCCTTCCCACCACGAGCCCACTTACCTCCGGCTGTGCTGGGGGTCGGCAGGGGGCTCTGCGGCTGGTGAGGGGGTGTCTGGGGGGCTTTGGGGGAGCGGGGGCGCAGCGGGCTTCACCTGCGTGTCTCTCACAGCTCCGGAGCTTAACTGCAAGATGACCATCAGGCCATCATTGCCTGTGTGCAGATTTGTGGCTGGAGACTGCTGGATTCACTAGGCCCGTCTCCATCACCAGTAATCCATTGCCATAGGGCTTTTGGAGATTGGTACAGGCGAGTGTGTGGTTTCCTGTGGTAGAGACCTGTATGTGACTTTGTGTGATTGCTGTTTCTGCACTCACATTAAACAACCTTGACAAGGTGGAGATCTGAGCCGTGTGGGGAGAACCCTAGATAACAAGAGACCTCCATCTTGCTGCAGTCTTCTTCTGTCTTTACAGCCACTGAGGTTTGGAACGTGGTTTGTCTGGAAACTCCCCGTACCTATTTGCCTTGGGTGACTCTGCCAAGAGTGAGAGAGTCCAGGCACCAGCTCTGAGCATCATTGGAACTTACACAAGCCTCTTCACCATGACAGTGTCTCAGTCCGTGGAGGGGGAAAAACTTTTATATTTAGATTTATGAAGCAGATGCACAATCTCTGTATGTCACTTACCTTTTTTATCTCACATCCAAAGTTACAGCTTGCTTTTGATAGTTTGTACTCCAGACTCATGGAGGAAAAGGTGAAGGAACAGCATCTGAAAATTGAGTGCCTTATAGCTGGCACAATTTTCCTTCCCCACTTTGGGACTTGAATTTAATCATAATCAAGGAAACTTTCCATTTTGATTGGAGTCTCAGCTTTTACCAACGTGTCTGGTGGTTTATGCCTTGCAATTTGCTGCAAGTGCACCACAGAATGACTCATAGAAGGATATAATTAATCTGGTAATGGAGGCAGGCTAAATGATGGGTGATCTAACTGGTTTATGTTCTTGCACTCTGTAACAGTTCCACTAGTCCCAAGGTTTATTACTCTTTTCCAATGTGCAGGTACAATACTCTCTGACAATTTTGGATGTAGCTATTGGACATTAGATTTCTTTCCTTTCCAATGAATTATGTTATCACTGCATACCTATATAGCACAATAAAAGGGTATTGCACCTTTAAGATTCAGCTTCCATGGACAGGTTGCAACATATTTGGAAAAGCTGTAGCTTAAATAAGTTGTTTTTGCAGGTGGAACCGGTAATTGTAGACATACTGATCATTGAGTATGTATTCTGGTTTGGCACAGTTCTATAAACTACATGATTCCTTTGGAGGTGATATTGTCTACTAATATATAGTTAGAAATTTCTGCGGAGTCACAGACAACCTTTTCTAAAAACTAAGATGCTTTCTAGGAGATGTAGGAAACAAGTCCAATAGATAATGTGACAGAAGAAAAAATGGAAAATGCAAGCAAGTTCATATAGAGCAAGAACAGTGACTGCAAAGATTGCAAAAGTCTAATAAGTTAAGTGGGATATTATGAAAGAATACAGAGTCAGCTGCTTCAAATGCAAAGGAAAGGCAGATTTTCCCTTGCACATATTATGAACTGCCCAGGGGAAAAGGTTTGCTGTCACATTAATGAAATATACATCAGATCAGAAACGACATGTATAAAAACTTGCTTGCTGGGGATCATAGCTGAAACAGATTTGCAAAGAGGTATCTATTATTGATGATCAATCTTGCTTAGCTATACATAAATAGTTTGGATGGGCCTTAAAGAAAACTGTGCAGTAGAAACTTGTCAAAAGATAAATCTGGGAAAGTATCATGAATCAGAAATGTAATACTGATAAAGAACCATGAACATTAGGTGGATGAATGAAACGTTTGGCTGGCCAACAACAACAAGAAAAACAGCAATGAACTCTGTATTTCTGCAAATCAGGCAACCTATTTAGTAACCAAACTTCAGCATCTAGATTTATAAAAAACTTAGCCATCATTAACTAAATAGCTGGCAGAGAAAGAATCTTGTCCCTTGACTGACATATTAAAAAAGGACAGGTTTCCAGCAGTTTCTTCCTAAAATTATTCAGAATCATTGTTGAAATTCAGCACAAAAAAGATAATAGGTGGGATTGGGAATTACAAAACAGGGTTCTAATTCCAGATATAACACTGGTTTATTGAGTATCATTGACCACTTAAGATCTAATTCTGATCTGAATTAAGTTAAAAATGAAATCCTGATCCAAATGTAGTCAATAAGAGCCAGATCCAAAGGATGACTTAGTTCCTTCAAGTTAGGCATCATGGGTGCCTATCCACGTGACAATTTTCACCATTTAAAGCATTCTAAAGCCATCACTTAATACACATGGGTGACTTTAGCACATTTTTAAAATGGCAGAAGTTGCCTTAATTAAATTTCATTATGTGTGTTTTATATGTAAGGTGAACTGCAGTAAGGCATCTCAGCCTACCTAGTTCACCTTTACTGCTTGTGTATTTAATTTGGGCTTTTCAAAGTGGTAGTTACTAATTGCTACCACCAGCTCTGGAGCCCAGCATCAGCGTGCCTCAAAGCATTCTACTTTATGTAATTAAGAAAGTGAAAAACAAAAATAAAAATGATTACCTTTGCGGATAATTGTGGATCATGTGGGGAGCATGTGATCCACACCCCTTCCCTTCCTTCCCACTTCCAAGGATTTCCCCCCCCCCCCCCCCCCCCCAATTCCTACTCTACAGTAAGACACAAAACACATACCAAGCCACGAAATATCTATTAAGTTTTAAGGCACTGTACCAAAAGTGCTTTAAGTAAAGTACAAAGTTACAGTGCCTTCGGAAATGCCTTCCCTGCACATGTATAGGCACTCAAAGAAACCTAACTTTTAGGATTCTAGCCCTCAGAAGGGACTCCAAAGTCCACAGTTAAGTATCCAAGGCTCCTTATATAGTTCATGGGGAGAGCTAGGTGCCTCAGAAATATGATCAAAATACTCCATACATTGAGCAGGGAGCTACCTAAAGCAAGCCAGTAGGAACATCGGTGTAAGGAAGTGGGAGTAGGCAGTTGGTTTGAGTGGATCATGCTAGGTTGGAGTAGAAGCCAAGGTCAAGCCAAGTATCAGTCCCAGTCCAGGATAGCAAGCTAAAGATTGAGACAAAGTCATTGTCAAGACAAGCAATTGATCCAGGGCAGATGGTTCAAGGCAGAAAAAGGAGTAAGCAGGAACAGGAGCAAGCAGGAACAGAGCTCAAGGTCCAAGCCAGAGGTTTAGAGGCTGGGATCAGGGTCTGGAGATCCAAGTAGGTCGGAAGCATAGCAAGGCAGTCTGTGTTGCCCCCGCTGTCTAGTCGGAGCTTATATAGCCACTGTGACTAGGGCCTCTTCCTGAGGGATGACTCAGCCTGCTTCCCTGATTACCTCCAGTTAGGGCCTGAGATTATTACAATAGGAGGCTGGTGTGTGTTGGTTTAAGAATGGTATTTAAAGGTTTGCCTTTTGGGAACTGGCATTATATAAATAAATGGTTCAGGATGGGCACCAGGGGTTAACTGATTTCTAAAAAAGCCTAAGTCTCACATACAGAGTTTCACGCAGCCTTTGAAGCAGATAGGCACTCTAACACAAGGCCAACAGATACAAATACAGCTTGGGAAAGAGGGGGGCATGTACTACACTGTTCCATAACATGAGATAAAGGTGGCACCAGGTAATAAGGCCCCAGAGCAGGGGGTCCTGAGTCCCAGTTTTGAGGGAACAGATCAAATGAGGAGAAGGCCTGGAAGGACCAAATTAGTATGTGTGCATGTGATGGGCTACGTGGATGTGTGACAAACACAGAGAGACCAACCAGCAACAGCCATGGATCAAGAGTCATCAGGAGAGAAGGAGAATACAAAAAGCAGAGACTTGAGAGTAACAAAAGGTCCCTCCTCCTCCCCGAGAGGGGTCCTCATCTTTGTCCCCCCAGGAAGGGTCCCTGAGGCCACCGTGAACAGAGGGCACACCACCAACCCATCTCATCCACTCCACTAGAGGGGGGGAGGGGTGTGGGGCTCAGCATCCCACTTCCAGGCTGCTGACATCTGACACCTACAAGAGAGCCTCACTGTAGGACTGCATCCTGGCCAGATATACTTTGACACCGATGATAGCCCTAGGATTTGGTAGGTATATAGAATTGCTCAATAGTTTATATTGCTTTTCTTCTGCTATCACTCTGTATCAATACATTTGCCTATTATTGGATGGAAAGGTTGTGGTGGCTCTGAGGGTGGGTGCCCACAAATTCCACCCCCCTGGTGGGTTCCCCCCCCAAACAAGGCATCTGGGTCCTAAATCCAGAGCCAAAAGTGTGTTCCATCCCTCTCTAGAGCTGAGGTGCCAGAATTGGAGCTTCAGAGGAGATACTCCATTCATTCAGGATCCAGAGCCCAGAAGTACTTCTGAGCAAAATTCTGTGAAAGAACTGAACAGACTCACTTTTTTAAAGGCATGGCCACAATTGGAGTTTGTTGGTGTGCTTCCCTTTTACATAGGGGATAGCCCACTGGCCAGAACACTCAGGAAGTGGGAAACTTGGCTTTGAGCTCCTCTGAGACCACCCTGAAGGACTACAACAATAGCTCCCACATCCCAGCAGAATGCCCCAGAAACATAACAGGGCAGCTTGGCATGTGGGGCAGCAGTGGCATGGTTGGGCAGCTGTTATGTGGCTGCAGCTGTTATTTTTCCACATTCCCCTCTCCACCCCATTAAGCTCCCAGGGCTACTGCCCTGGTTGCCCCACCTTAGCTATGCTACTGGAGTGCCCCAACTGCCAGGCCAGCCTAGTTTGGGAGGGGCATCCTCTAATCTTCCACTGAAACTGGATCACTTTGCACCAAGGAATACAAGTCATGGGGCTAAAAGGATAGTAAGCAAGAAAGAACTAAAGTCTCTAGGGTTGTGATTAGGACAGTCTTCCTCCCTGGATGGAGGGAGCTCTGAGCTCCAAACACTGGATTGTTTATACATTTGACCCAGAACAATCAATCAATACAAAATCAGATAGTTTTGAAAGCAGGGACTGAAACCAAGG
Source organism: Crocodylus porosus (assembly GCF_001723895.1). Taxonomy (NCBI): domain Eukaryota; kingdom Metazoa; phylum Chordata; order Crocodylia; family Crocodylidae; genus Crocodylus; species Crocodylus porosus. The sequence goes on from NW_017728948.1 coordinate 17,226,310, forward strand.
CCTCCCCGCTCCTTGCTGCACAGTGCTCCACCTTGAAAAGGCTAGGTAGAGACTGCTCCATATTCAGCCATACCCACATCCTGTAATTTGCAACTTTTCTGGGAGGAGAAAGATGTGGGCTTAGATCCCTTCAGGTTATGTGTATTTGGCACTGAATGGGGGTTATTTAGGTTGAACAAAAGGCACCAAAAATCTGTATATATCCTTTGGCTCTGACCTTAAGTGTTTTGCCATTGACTTCAATGGAACCAAATGATCGTAGAAATTTATATTTGCGTAATTCCAACCAAGTTGCCAGATTTCAATGATGTCATTCCATTAGTATTAAATTGAATGTACATGGATGTTAGCAAAGGCTGAACCTGGTCCTTACCCTTTATCTTTTTCTTATCTTTAAAATTGGAATAGTAATAATCTATGTCAAAAGGGTGCTAGAGCACTCAGCACTGAGAGAGCACTTATGCAAATCTCTGTAGAAGGGTAAATAAATAGTATTTTTAGTGTGTGTATTAGATTTACCATGAATATTTAAAACATGGAATTTGTGCATTTTTGATACATTAGTAGTGTTCTTCATGTCACTACGCAGCTTTGCACAAACAATAGGATGAACTACTGCT
>NW_017728948.1:17226940-17233868 GCF_001723895.1 Crocodylus porosus
TATATAGAATTGCTCAATAGTTTATATTGCTTTTCTTCTGCTATCACTCTGTATCAATACATTTGCCTATTATTGGATGGAAAGGTTGTGGTGGCTCTGAGGGTGGGTGCCCACAAATTCCACCCCCCTGGTGGGTTCCCCCCCCAAACAAGGCATCTGGGTCCTAAATCCAGAGCCAAAAGTGTGTTCCATCCCTCTCTAGAGCTGAGGTGCCAGAATTGGAGCTTCAGAGGAGATACTCCATTCATTCAGGATCCAGAGCCCAGAAGTACTTCTGAGCAAAATTCTGTGAAAGAACTGAACAGACTCACTTTTTTAAAGGCATGGCCACAATTGGAGTTTGTTGGTGTGCTTCCCTTTTACATAGGGGATAGCCCACTGGCCAGAACACTCAGGAAGTGGGAAACTTGGCTTTGAGCTCCTCTGAGACCACCCTGAAGGACTACAACAATAGCTCCCACATCCCAGCAGAATGCCCCAGAAACATAACAGGGCAGCTTGGCATGTGGGGCAGCAGTGGCATGGTTGGGCAGCTGTTATGTGGCTGCAGCTGTTATTTTTCCACATTCCCCTCTCCACCCCATTAAGCTCCCAGGGCTACTGCCCTGGTTGCCCCACCTTAGCTATGCTGCTGGAGTGCCCCAACTGCCAGGCCAGCCTAGTTTGGGAGGGGCATCCTCTAATCTTCCACTGAAACTGGATCACTTTGCACCAAGGAATACAAGTCATGGGGCTAAAAGGATAGTAAGCAAGAAAGAACTAAAGTCTCTAGGGTTGTGATTAGGACAGTCTTCCTCCCTGGATGGAGGGAGCTCTGAGCTCCAAACACTGGATTGTTTATACATTTGACCCAGAACAATCAATCAATACAAAATCAGATAGTTTTGAAAGCAGGGACTGAAACCAAGGCCTCCCCGCTCCTTGCTGCACAGTGCTCCACCTTGAAAAGGCTAGGTAGAGACTGCTCCATATTCAGCCATACCCACATCCTGTAATTTGCAACTTTTCTGGGAGGAGAAAGATGTGGGCTTAGATCCCTTCAGGTTATGTGTATTTGGCACTGAATGGGGGTTATTTAGGTTGAACAAAAGGCACCAAAAATCTGTATATATCCTTTGGCTCTGACCTTAAGTGTTTTGCCATTGACTTCAATGGAACCAAATGATCGTAGAAATTTATATTTGCGTAATTCCAACCGAGTTGCCAGATTTCAATGATGTCATTCCATTAGTATTAAATTGAATGTACATGGATGTTAGCAAAGGCTGAACCTGGTCTTTACCCTTTATCTTTTTCTTATCTTTAAAATTGGAATAGTAATAATCTATGTCAAAAGGGTGCTAGAGCACTCAGCACTGAGAGAGCACTTATGCAAATCTCTGTAGAAGGGTAAATAAATAGTATTTTTAGTGTGTGTATTAGATTTACCATGAATATTTAAAACATGGAATTTGTGCATTTTTGATACATTAGTAGTGTTCTTCATGTCACTACGCAGCTTTGCACAAACAATAGGATGAACTACTGCTGAACTAGTTAAACTGTCAAAAAGGTTACATGTACCTACTTGTATATTAAGAATTAGAGAGGTGCTTAAATGTTTTGCTGAGTTAGGTCTGATATAGATTTTTTTTTTCATTCTGTTAGGTTACAGTAACCCATGATATGTCACATCATTCAATTCAAGAAAGCACAAGTGGGACTGTAACAGGGGGCCTACTTGGGGCCGATTTCTCTTTGGTCCATTCACCTGTTTCTGGGCCAGCCACCCACCTTCTTTCCTGCCATGCCTTGTTATCTAATTAAGAATCTTAATTAGGCAGAAGGCTGCCCATTTTCTTGCCCCAAGTGCTATCTGTGGCTCTGTTCCTCCCCTACACCACAGCCCATGCCTCACAGATGGCATCCACAGATGTTACTTTCACTGGCCCCACATGGCCCCAGAATCTTCCATTCAGGACCTCTCTAAGATCCCTCCATTCAGGCAGCCTACCCCACCCTCATTCAGGGCTGCCTACCTCCCTGAAACTATTCCCCCTCTTGGGTATGGTCTCCCCAGGGCCTTTGGCCACACAGGCCCTGGCCTCGCCTCCAAGGCCAGTTAGGAACCCCACACCCTCAACTCTGGGTGCCCCTTGCAGTGGCCCCTGGCCCTTTTGACTGTTCTGGTCCTGGCCCCAGCATCAACCATCAAGGGTACTCTATGTCAGGCCTCTGAGCCTCTAACCCCACCCTCTCTCATGGGTCCACTTTCTGGCCCCTACTAGGGGGTAACCCACCTGGTTGTGTGAGCTGGGGTTATTAAGGTGCCCTGACCCACCTTTCACCAGGATGGTAACTGGCTTGGCATTTCCTGGAGGCTCCTGTGCCATTGAGAGCCCCACCCACACCTGGCAGAGCAGAGTTTTAGGTCATGCCCAGGACCAGGAGCCTCCTATCCATCCCCTACAGCTCCTCCCTTACCTCCAGTGTTCCATGAAGCCTTGCAGCCAGGTGATGTTGCTGCCTGGCCTGCCAGTAGGGAACTGATCTGTATATATAGACAGCCAGGGATCTAAAATGGCTGCCACAATCAAGCATCTGCTGGCTGTTTGGCTCAGGTCTTAAAGTGGCAGCAACCAACAGTGCCCCACCACAGGGACATATAGGTTGTTGGTTTAGTGTTGAGTCTCTCTTTGCTGTTTAGACTGGTCATGAAAGCTCTATTTTCTGATCAAAGGCCATCTTTTGGCCAATAAAACTGTGAACATTTTGATATAAGCAGATTATGAATACGCTGAGAAACACAATTTACATTGGCTTTCTCATTATAATGAGCAACTGAATTTGCATTTAAACCACCTCTTTTATTTAAGGTTGCAAAGTTTTTTGCAAACATAACCAAATTAGTCCTCACAGGCCAGCTTAGTATAATAATCACCACTTCTCAGAAGCCATTCTGAGGCAAAGGAAGTTTTGATGCCTGATTTCTCATAGAATCAGTGACTGAGCTGGGAATAGGCCTGATAACTCCCAGTGCTGTTCTGACAAGTAGACAACACTTGCTCTGTGTTCCTAAGGTCCTCCCCTTTGTCAGCTTACTGTCAAAGGAATTTCTTTCACAATCTTGTATAACTTTTATCAAAGTCTCTTAAAAAAGAATTAGGGTGATTGGACCTGCAGGGTTTTCCTGGATTGCTTCAGATTTAGATGGGTCTCCAATTATGTCACATTATTTCCATGTTTTGGTGACTATTAATTGCAGAGATTAAAAGTGTCATCGGTTCCTTCTCACAATCAGTGTGTATGTGCACGTGTGTGTGTATGCATGCACACATATGTAACCTTTATCACTTCACAAAATCAGTACATTACAATGTTGTAACTCTTTATTGTCAGGGTAAGGACAACAGAATCAGCTCCTAGGTTATTTCAGGACAACGCTGAAATAAGGAGAGTCTGTAAAACTGATCAAACAATTCTCTGGCTTTGGGAAACTCTTCCTTCTTGGTCCCTTGTGGGTCTTTTGATCGCTTTAGTTTACTGTCAGCTACCAGATAGGCAGTACTCTGTCCAAAGTGTCAGAGAAAGAAAGTGACTGTTACTCTAGTCAGGAAGCCTTAGTTTTTAAAAATATTTCCCCCCTAAATCCTAGAAATATGAGGGATATCAGCATGGATTTTGGGAAGTGACGGGTAGCATCTTCAAGGAAAATGGGTCAGATAAAAAAGAAGTCACACAAATAAACTCTATGATTGACAAGGACTAAAATGGACTGAATTTGGCAATGAGCCAAAACTCAAAATCTATTCACTTCAGGGGAATTACATCTTGGATTAATTTAGATCTCCTAATCCAAAGCAAAATTCAGATAATATACTGTAGAATGATGTTCTCCTGAGGGTACTGAAGTCTACAGTATAGTTAAAAGTTAAAATATTCTCCAGCTAGTTCTATATATTTACATCATAATTTGTTTTACCTTTTACATTCCATAGCACTTTCCCATAATGATACTTTAATGTGTTCTGTTCGTTACTTTATGATTTTTTGTGAAGATTACCAGCAAGCAAGACAAATACCATAATGGCAACTTTTAAAATGCTGTATCAAAGACTTTTTTTAAAAAGGAGATTGAAATGAGTTATGTGAACTTTCCTTTCCTCTGATGCTTCTAAAATTTTTGCAAACTTGCAACCATTGTTTTTGTTGTCAGGTTTCTGTCCCTGTCAGACAGTCTGAAAAAAAGAATGTTGTTCTGAAGATTTATAAAGAAATACATGCTGCCTCCACCAGTTTTCAGCATCCTGTGAGATAGCTACATGAGTCAGTGATCAACCCCAAACATTTAATAGCACATTGTGCTGTTTCCCACAATGTCACCTCTACCTTTTTAGCTGTAAAACTACTTGGTATAAACCCATCTCCTGGTTACCCCGGGGACCTGAGTTTCTCCCTCTTGTCTCACCACTTGTCCAAAGGAACAAATCAAGTTTTGCCCTGGGATAACTACTTGTCTCTGCAAGCCTGGACTCCATTGCCCTTAGACCAGACCCCTCAGCTGCAGCGGGGGAATCTCTGTCAGCTTCCTCTTTTGTTGGGGAAGAGTTTTCAGTTCCCCTTTCCATAGAATGGGTTAGTTTTTAACATCATTTACCTTGGGGTCACACAATCAGTAAGGTACCAAAAGAACAAAATGATTTATTTTACAGGAGAAGAGAAAGATATAAGAAAAACTGACCGTGTAGTTTGAAGACAGACCAAAAAGGCAAATAAAGTTTCTTACCCTCATATGTTCAGAAAGTCCTGTTAGTATTTTAAGAGATCATCTTTCCTGTGGACCCTGCCAGCTGTGAGCACTGGGGACCCAGACTTTCCCAAATCCTGGGATAATCCAAAAACCAGGAATATCTCCTAGGCAGCCCCTAAATACTTCCATGCCAGCCCATCCTGCCCCCCATCACCATTGTCCTAATCGCATATGAGTCTCAGTATCCTTTACAACTTCCTCTCCTCCTGGGGCATCTGGAATTCCTCCGGTCCATTACTCTGAGATGCCTTTGCTATTGGGAGCTTGATTTTCCCATTACAGGCAGACAATACCTTGGGTGTCCATCTCAACACAAACTCCTTCTGCCATAGTGGGGTTTGTGACACTAGTCCCAAGAGAAAACATCTGGGAAAGCTCATGAAAGGTGTTGAAATGATTCCTACTTGTACTGCAGACGCCTAAGCAGCGATTCTGACAGTTCTAGAGCTGTGGATTGACTATGCCAGTACTAAACTGTTGACATACATGCACATGAAGAAAAGAAGCCATACACAAAGATTATGCCAGTTTACTAATTTGGTTCTGAATGGTTTAGTGCATAAAATGTAGATCATATAACATGTCCATTTTATCATTTATCCTATTTTCTCTAACCCAGGCTGGTACTACCTTGGAACATCAGGCCAAATATGAGCTTAGCCAGAGATTTACACTCATGGAAATGTTTCCTATTAATTCTTGACAGGATCTGGAAACTAAACAGTTGAAGTCTGTGGATTACTCCACTGCAAGCTCCAAAAGGGAGAGGTCGCTGCAAAAATGTTATTGCCATTTAAATCCATCAATTTAGAAATCAGGTGTCACGTAGACTTGAACTCTTCTTAAGATTTTAGACCCGCATGCTCTTGTAAACAGTGGAGTTCATTAAAGACTAAAATAAAAACAAGTGTACTTATGATTTATAGAAGAGAGGTTGACCCTTGTGGGTGTGTGAAGTTTTGAAACAGAGAAAGATGAAAAGTTGCAATTCCTATTATGGTAGATTTCAATAGTTGTTCTGCATCTAATTAAAGGTTTTATTGCCTTGAAGCACTAAATGTATTCTAAAGAAAAAGGCTTTAATGTTTAAAATATGTACCCCGTTATACTTACTTTCATTTAATTCAAATAGAAAAAATGCAGATCTCCTATATATTTCCATACGAAGCTATACCAGTGGTGAGAGTGTCAAATTTTTAAAATGTGTTTGAACTCGGCACAGCAAAGATCACAATGATTTTAGGAGCGTTTCAAATAAATATGTATTCTGCAGCAGGATAGAATGGGAATCAAATTTTTAAAGGTTCAAAGCAATATGTAGAGACATCAGTAAGATAATGCTGTCTCCTAATACAATTTTCATTCATTTCACAGCCTGCAAAGCTAACATATTAGAAGATGACTCTGAGCACTGTTCACCCATATGGATAGTTATTAGCATTGCTTACTTTTTTTTCTAAATCTTTTGAACTTCTGACTCTGCTCTACTGTGTTTTGCTAAATTGAGATGTTGTCAATAAATTCCCAGTAGGCATCATTGTACTGTTAGAAAGGTGTGTTTCAGCTGTGTATATGGATTTTTACTGTATCCATTTAAGGGGAAATTTGGTTATTTTATAGCATTAATTAAGGAGGAAACTCCTTGCTGGCAACTGCTATATGCTCCATTAAAAGCAAGCAAAACGGTACATTATAATAAACATTATGGGTGTTTATAGACATGTTCTGGAAAGCGGGGCAGGGGAGGGAGGAGAGGCACTTTAATGAGTGCAGCTCTGACATCAGGCTAATTAAAGTGCCTGGAGTGTCAGGTGTATCAGTGTTCCTGTGCTGAAAAATGGTGTTGGCATGCTTTGAACTAAAGCTTTAGTCATTGAATGAACTTTAGCTTAAAGCACCCTGCTGCCATTTTTCAGAGCAGGGATGCTAACACATGTGACACTGGAGTCTGCTGAAGCACAACAGTTACCACGCTCCAGCAGACTCAGTTATGAGTCCACTCTGACACTATAATTACAGCATGTTAGACTCCCTGCACGTGTATAGGAGCCCTATGGTCCCAGTCATGCACAGCTCTCTACAGGAATGGATCAGGAAAAAGGAAAAGCATGTGCCTAACAACTGTGCAGATGCCAAGAA
>NW_017728948.1:17234348-17235631 GCF_001723895.1 Crocodylus porosus
GGACTCTTTGGTCTAGCCAATCAAAGTGGAACAAGAGGAAATGGCTATAAGCTGAAGCTTGACAAATTCAAACTAGTAAAAACCTGTAGTTTTTAAAAGGGAGTATAGTTAACCATTCAAATGACTCACCAAAGATCATGAGTGATTCTGGCAACAAGTCAAGACCAGATATTTTTTTCTAAACAATATACTTAAATTCAAACAGGAATAAATTCAAATGTGTCCTGTGGCCAGTATTATGCAGGAGGTCAGACTAGATGATTTAAGTGGCCCCATCTTGTCTTGTAATCCACAAATATATTTTTTTCTTGTTGATGAGACTAAAATAACTGTCTTTCTGTCTTGCTACAATACTCAATAAATTATGTGGGCCCTAAATGATTCAATGTGATGACAAAACTAGTTTGTAAACTACAAACTTTATGTTTCCTTCCAGATCACTACTAGAAACACTGAATAATATAAGACCACATGCAAATCGCTTCGGAGCTTCCCCAACCTATTAATGCATTTTATAACCATATCTGAGATTGGTTAACCAGTTTTAAATCCATTTAATAGGTACAACTTTGAGTTTAGACTCATAGTAATTTTTAAAGTCAGAATGCTGACTTTACAGAAGCCTTTCAGAAATCAAAATATACTATAGCTGCTCAATTATTTCTATCAGACAGGTTGGAAATCTTGTCAGGATCACTGTTGGCTAGCAGGTTATACAGCTTCTGTGTGAAGAAAAGGAAAGGAAAGACAGAAATGAAATGTAATATTTGAAATAAGTTCAATGGTATAATAATATCACTGTGACGGGGCAAGCTCCCAAGGCCTGATACTCACATTGGCCCACCTCCTGTCTATGGGCAAACCAGGCACCTACTCACCTGCCACATCTTGTTGTTAAGTACTTAGGATGTTATTAAGGCAGGAGGCTGCCCTTCAGGCACCCAGCTGTAACATGGGTGGTATGTACATGTTCCGAAGCCTCCCCCTTACATGTGTCCCATGCCTTATAGATGTCACATTGTGTGATGACTCTCTAGCTTACGGCTGGGTCACATGCACACACTGCCCCCCCTCTCACTGGGGGTCTCTTGCACTCCACCGGCTCTCACCCGGTCTCTATCATACTGCCCTGTCTGGGGCCACATTCATTCCACCCTGGAGCGACCCCAGAGGGCCACCAGGCTTTGCTTTTCACCCTTTTGCTAGAAATGCATAGTAAATGGAGTATTGTTAGAATATGATTAGAAATGAAGTGTTGTTAGAACTGCACAGTTCCCCTTCAC
>NW_017728948.1:17236594-17244110 GCF_001723895.1 Crocodylus porosus
GTTCGCCGGGCAATTTATTCTCAGGATCACAGGTACAAACTTGGAATAGGTAATATACACATGCAACTAGGAAACGATTTCTGAGTCAGTTTCCTGCATCAGAAAAGAAAGACAGCATAAAATGAAATTCATGGACATGCATGAGAATAGTTTGGACCAAAGTCTTTGTTGAGGCAAACAGCTGAAGTGTGACTGACTCTAACAGCTACTCCAATTTATATAAACTGATTTGCCTCTTTCTACTTTTTTCAGTCCTCATCTAAAAGGTCCTCAAAATTATTGGTGCACACAAACCATTTAGAGAACTGCTGTACACTCTGGGTGTGAAGAGAATTGGTTTAGCACTCTGTCTCCAAGCCTAATTTCTCAAAGGGATTCACTGTGTTTCATGGCATCCATTCTGTAATGCAAAGATAATATGTCTCACTCTGTGCATATTAGCATTTTAAAATTAACAATTATGTTTTCCTCCCATCAAAAAGTCAGGTTAAGGAACTGCACCTTCATTTCTCTGACCAATTTGCAGTAGGATTAACTGAATGTATTTCCCTGATACTGTATTGACAGATGGTTGAAACGGTAAGATTTTCAGTCCCTGGTTAGTGTGCATGTTGCACAATCCACAAGTTTTCTATTTATTTATGCAATACAGTAGTGTGAGTGCATTCCTTCTGCCTACTTCCACTGACCACCCAGGCCACGGCCTCTGACTCATAAGGAAAAGTTTTCTTTCACTTATATATTTTACATGTTAGACAGGGCAGAAAGCAAAGTAGCAGGTATAAGACCAACCACAAACCTCTTTTACTTCAGAGCCAACACACTGAAAAATCATCCTTCAGACTTCTCCTATAGGGCTGTGAGCTACCACATCCTTACTCAGGCCCAGAAAATATGTGCTGGTTATCTGAGCCAGAATTTAAAAAGCATGGGTAACTAGTTGGAAAGCTCCAATGTCCCTACTTAGGCTGCTAAATACAAGTTTGGTTCTGACTGTAAGAAGTACTGAACATATATACATATATTCTTTTAGCTTCCGCCTTTTTTTCCTCCCTGCCGGATGGCTGCTGTTTTTCCTCTCTTTCAGAGTGTCCGTGCTTTTTCACAGGGACTGGGATTTTTCATGAGGGACCTACCAAATTTGTGGTTTCTGGGAACTGCAAAAACTGCAAAATCATGAATTTGATAAGTACTTACTTCTGAGTTAGGAGGGTTCTCTTTTTGCAGGCTGAAGAGTCAGTAAACAGCCTCAATATCAGATTGCTTGTGTGTATCCAGGAAACTGAATCACTGATGCTGGGTGTGTCTACATGTGCAATTCATTTGAAGCTATGAACTCTGGCACTTATTGCGCCAGAGTTTATTGCTACTGGGTATGCCATTTGAGTGTGTGCTCAGGACCACAGCATGTTTAGCTGGGTCGGAGCAGCTCTGGCTGGCAGGGAGTCTGGGGGATCAGCCTGCCAGCCTGGGGCTTCTCCGACCTGGTTCAATGTGCTGCAGAGGGGCTGGCTGGGGCAGCAGGATAGTATTTATATTTACAAGTACTACCCTGCTATGGAGTTTATTAGTTTACTCCTGCCTAATAGCCCTGCACATGTCGATGCTGAGATACTTACTGCAGAACTAATTAGGCAGCTCTGCTGTAAATGTCTTGTGTAGACACACCCACTGCCATTCAAAATATGCTCTGCCTGCTATATGCTACTTTATCAAGAGTGAGGCCTTGCTTAGCTTGCTTTGCAATACAGCAGTTATTTATGTTAGGAGGATTGAATCTTAAGTCTTAGAGATCAATCACATTTTGCACGAGGATGCTAATCTGATTTTGCCATTGTCTACATCTAAAACTCCTCCTGATTGTAGTAGAGGGACTAAGACCTTTGCATGTAGTGTTGTGTCACCACTTCTCCCAGTTCTCTGGCTACAGCAACAACCAGTATCTCTGGGTTACCATTCCCTCCTGGCTTTTGCAGCCTGCCCATGCTCCAGTTCAATGTAGCTGGAGGAGCTGAGGGTGAGTCTGGGACTGTGAGGACGCATGGTACAGCAGTGAGGGATGAAGAGGGAAGGGTCTGCATGTGCTTGCAGGCAGCAGTGATGGACCAGTCGAGTCCATGCAGGTGTGCAGCATGTGATCCAGAGGCCTGTCCTGGTATGGCCTGCAGGTGATTGGCTCCTGCTGGTACAGCTCATGGAGCATTTGGCTTCTGGCTTCTTAACAGTTGGATAGCCTTGCAATGGGCAATATAGCAGTGTGTCCAGAATTATGAATAAAATATTGGCCTGCAATATTTTCATGTTCAGGATTCATTAAAATCTATAACCAAGCTGTATTTAGACTTTTAATATACTTCCAACAAACAATTATAAGAATAGTAGGCGAACTCTCTAGTCCAGCATGGTCTCACCCCCCCTTCTTAACAAGGCAAGGGTGGAAACCTGGCCTTGTGGAAATCAATGGCAAAATTCCCACTGAGTTTGAAAGAGGGGGGGTTTCGATCTGGAAGCCTTAATCACAGCAGATTCATCCACAAATGAAACTGAAACACACAAATGTTCAAATGCCTGAATAAAGTCTGCATACTTCAGAGCACAGAACAATGATTGTACAGCTACATAAGCCCTTCCCCAATGTGCCAAACAAAGATTCATGACTGTCGCAGAACAGGACATTAATGAAGTGATGTTTGATTGATTATATTTGAAATTTGAAGTTTTATTTTCTCTTCCTAGGGTCTACAAACCTTATTCCAGAAAGGACTGTCTTTAGGAAATAAAACCACTATAGCTACACTGTGATAATGTTATTACATCCCTGGTTTGAATGACCCCATTTAGTTATTTCCAAAGAATCCCATAAGAGAAAGAGAAGGGCTGATTGAATAGCATGACAATAGATTTTGGGAAGAGTCTTTGGTGCTGTTGAGTCTGAAGGCTATTTAAAAGTTGTATTTTATATATTTTGTTTCATACAGAGAAACTTAAATGAAAAGTTTAACTTCATGCTACTCTGAAATCATTTCCCCATTCCTGTACCTGAGGTGGGACCACCTGTTACATTGATCTTGATTCTGACATTGTTCATTTCAATTTCACTTACGCCATCCTGACAGAGCCATAACACTGATTTCCCCATGAGGAAAGTACAAAATTAATATGTAATATTGCAGCAAATGCAGTGTATTACCATGATGATATACTTAAGGACCCAACTATCTGAAGGAGCTTTTACTTAAAGCAAAATTGTCCCCAGAATACAAGTAAGAACTGACTTAGTTGCAATTTAGACACAGCAGTGAAGCGGCTAAGGTTTTTTGGGACCAGACCCTATTCTCATATGTGTGCTACTGGCACTACAAGAAAGTGTTTAAATGAGTCTATGGGCAGAAATGGAATTTAATTTCCCAGTTTGTCATTTAACTACTAGAAGCAAACCACAGCTCAGTAGCCCATAGATAAATGTGTAAACTTAACATCACACATCCACAAAAATATATAGATAGGACAGGTGTGATTTGTATTACAGCCATACTTAGCAACCCAGTCAAAAACCTGGGCCCTAGTATGCTAAGTGATACGTAGATAAATAACAAGAGGCTCAACTGGTTGGAAAACAGTGGCATTTTCAACACAGTTTTGTTTTTGCCTTTTCTATTTTTTTTAGATTTGAGGAACAAATCCGAAACCTTTTAAAAGTGAAGGAAATATACTTTTTTTGTTGGACAACTGGAACATTTTGAAGGAAATGAACATTTTCACAGACCCCGCCCCCCACATTTTAGGGGAAAATGGCCATTTTCCACAGTGGTGTAACAAATACATTGGCGGCCTAGGCAAACCCTGTGGAGGGGCAGGAGACATGGTTTAGAGAGTGAGGGCAGGCACGTGGGTTCTGAGAACAGGACTGGGGGGAGGCACAGGGGTCACACCCATGCTGTGAACTCTTAAACAGTCCTTGGCTGAGCTGGTGCCTGGCTGGCTGATGCCATGTGCTATGCCCACTCAGGCTGCTGTTCTTGCAGCAGTAGCAGCCTGGGGCAGTTTTAGAGTTCTTAGCATGGATAAGCCATGGAGCTGCTCTTGCTACTGGGCCCCTCTTGCCCACCCCTAGTTATGCTACTGATTTTTCTCTAGCAAAATAATGTTTTTTGGCAAGCCCTAGTTATTTCTTCCAGCACAGGAAGCTTTCCTTTCTATTTGGTATGGTTTTTAATTTTAATTCCTCAATGAGACCTCTTCTGAGATAGCACTTCAGTGTTCTCCTGAATAGAGATACATGTAAGTACATGCTCAGCTGCCTTGCTGAATCCAGGGACAAGGGCATGTCTCTGTCACTCAGAGGCAGAGACAGGCATGCCCTACTGAAACCTGCTGTGCCCACTCTATGTTCAGTCTCTCTCCTAACCAGTAGTACCTTAATACCCATGATGGCACAAAGTAAAGTAAAGTGATAGTGACACTACTTCTGGTCTGGAAGATGGTGTATTCAGAGTGAATGAGGCAGGCTGCACTAGCAGTAGCTGAATCAGTCCTTAAAAATCACACTGGAATGTTTTTTGTCAAACCAACAATATTTTGGGCAATACGAGGTATTTTAAATTCCAACTTAAAGACTCATCAAGCAAGTGATAATGACCATGCTGTAGAAACACTTTAAAGAGGCAACTTTGCAATGACTTATGACTTAAAATATACAAAACTTTTCATTTAGCAATCTGTTTGCTGTTGTTATAAAGACTATCATCACCCTTTCTGGTGCATTCAATACCTTTTGCACAAGTTCAATAAGTGAACCAGTGTTATGTATGTCCTCCATGGTCATTAGGATGGTACTTCTTTCCAAACTTGTGTTTTATCTGCTAGGTAAAAGGAAATGGCATTGAAGGGTCTAACTATCCCAGCCCTTTCATTTAATTTTGCAGATATTTTTGTAGACTGGGTAAAATGTACTTGACACCAGCTTTATAAATCTCCACTACATCTAGCTCAGTTATGAAAGTGTTTTTCAAGAATGCTTCATCTGCCCAAAGAGCCTGGTGTTAACACCATCAGGCTGCTGTAGAGTGACTCCTAGTTCTAACTAATTCTCAGTCCCAATTTCCTGACTATAAATTTAGCAACCTCATGTACCATATCTCATTTGTGTTCCCTTCCTCTACCCTCTGCCCCAAAAGTATTTGTACAGCACCCTATGGTGAGAAAATCCAGAAGTCCAATAGATTGGGCTTACTCAAGAGAAGGTTAAGAGCCTTAATTGCAGACTATAAGTACCTACATGGGGAGGAGGTGGCTGATTGTAGAGGGCTCTTTAATCTAGCAGAGAAAGGCAAAACGTGATCCATTGGCTGGAAGCTGAAGCCAAACAAAATCGTATTAGAAAAAAGGAACATTTTTTCTCTTTTTTATGTTAAGGGAATTAACCATTGCAACACTTACAAAGGACAAAGACTCTTTTGTCCTAAATCTTATTATTCTTTGGGAATATTACTGTTTACTTATTCTGATAAGGGTCCTCATTGAAAATGAGAAGGAAATTTTCTCATATTCCTTATCTTCATCATGTGACAAAAGCGATTAGATTTGTCATTAACCCCCTATCCTAGGGTCATGTAACGATATCAGAATAATTTGGTCTAGGCTGATCCTTGTGGTAGTAGGAAAATTTAATATTTAAATTATACTATATAGATTGTATTGTCTCAGATTTAGAATATCTGTTATGTATTCCCTCAATTCTAATTCTCCTATATTATCTTTGCCAGGACACTTTTCTGCTTTTGATATTTATTTTTAATAACAGTGGTATAGTGCTCCAAGTGCCTTTGAAGTGCTCCAAACAGCGAGCATACAAACACAAGAGGCACTTCAAAAGTGGTCAAAGTGCTTCAAAAGTGACCCTTGATAAATGATGGACACCCTTGAGGCACTTCATTTGGAAGCATGACCCAAAACATTGGTACACTCCAGCAGTCTTTTGACATCCCACAGGGCTCCACTTCTCACCCCCTGCCATGGGAGGGGGAGCGAGGGAGAGAGCAATGAGCATTTTCCTATGTACTTAGGTGTCCTCAGGAACCTCCAGAGATTAGAGGCTGAGACATGCAGAGATTCCTGCCCTCCAGGGCTTGGTATCCCTCTGTAGGCATTCTGAAGCACTCCTAAAGGGAGGGGGGATGGTGATGTGGGAGTGTGGGGAGGGGAGGAATTACACTTCTGCACAGCATGGATGTGTGCTGAATTTGAAGCACACAGTTTGATTCAGAGTGCTTCAAATGCATGTCTGCTCATACCTTTGTTTGCAAATCTATACAAGTCAAGCTGCTAGTTAGTGTTGGTGCTAGATTTACGACCCAGATACCTAATTTCAGGGGGACCCAAACCCTCAGACTGATCACTTCTTCCATTCAATAATAGGGAAATTTTATTGATACACAATGACAGCAGATAAGAATAATGCAAGGCAAACAAAATAACCCCTCAGTTCTATATCTACCACTCCTAAGACTGTCATGGGGGGAAGGCGCATCTAGCCTTGTGGTTCTTTCTAGAGTGCCAGCAGTCTTGGGGATCAAAGGACGAGGCTCAACCTCTGCAGTAGAGTGGGTGAGATCAGCTGGTAGTGTGCCCTCTGTTCATGGTGGCCTTAGAATCTCCACCAGGGATCCTTTGCTGCTCTGAAATCCCTCCTTTTGTATTCTTTTTCTCTTCTGATCACTCTTCATTTCTGGGTACCATTGATTGTTTTCCCTATGGTCGTCATACTGTCCATGTTCTGTGGAACTCTTTGAATAAATATATACCTCACAACATAAACTGATTTAATTAGAAAATTCTGATCTGAGGCTGTCAGAGGTGAAGAGTTAAAGTTGATATGTAAGTGATAATGAAAACTTAAGAAGGCTTTTGCTACACACTGGACATGTCTACATGTGTACTTAATGCCCAACAATACACTCTGGAGTAGTTTAAGCCACAGTAAACTACTCCTGGGCATAGTGTCCACATATGTGCCTGGGACAGCAGGAATTTGAGCTGGGGCACAGCAGGCTGAGGCAGACAGAGGGCATGGTGGGGAGGGGTCATCCCTGGGTGGCGGTGTCAGGCAGTAGAGGGGATGGCTGGGGCACAAGGGTACTAAAAGTACGGACTTGTGTGGCAAGGTGGCAGGCAGAAGTCTAGCCTCCAGCTAGCTGGGTCTACCTGGAGCAATTTATGCCTGCAGTCAGAGTCTACATTTAACTGCAATAAATGACCCTAACATAAGATAGTACGGTCCCTGACTGTACTATCTTACTACAGCATTAATTAATTTACTGCAGGCTCATACTGTTGCACATGTAGACAGTGACACTTTACTCCATAGCTAATTAGTCTACTTCACAGTTAAGCATATGCAGATTTGGCCACTGGATGCAAAATTGTGCTCTATATGGATAAGAGTTCTAAGATGCATGTCTCAAATGCTAGCACAGCTAGATTCTGCTGCAGAAGACATCCATATCTCAGCCCTTTG
>NW_017728948.1:17244210-17249608 GCF_001723895.1 Crocodylus porosus
GTACCACATCCATGCAACTATGTGGTAAACATAACAACTTTGAACATCTTTTATTTTGTAGAGAACTTGCTCTGGTGCTGACATCATCCTAACTCTGTAAGCCACACTGGCTTTCTGAACCTGAGAGCATCATTTCAAACACTTTCAAACTATGTGAACTCCTGAAAGGCTGGGAGTTCACTTTGCCCATGGAGATGGAAATGGCAATATATTCTCATCTAGGGGCCAGTTGACACTATTTCAGTTCTTCTCAAAGATACATAGTGCAAAACTAGTTAGAGGGCAGCAAACAGTTTATCAACAAGTAAAAACCTACTTTGGAGTAGTCTACTAATGCCCAGCCACTGGCATACAAGACCTTCATATGTAGTCCTTTTCATCACTTCATATATGGCACTGAAAGTTAAACACAGTCCTCTTACAGTTCAAAAATGAATCCCAGTGCTGACACTGAGGCTGTGATTTGTCTTGTTCATCACTGCTGTGTGGAACAGAGGTAACACAATTGGCATCAATATGCATTCTTGTTATACACTGCTTGGTTCAGGGAAAGGGCTGGAGGCAATGCCATTGGCATTTACTATGCCATGAAGGTATCATGGAGCTATCTTAAGATTGACAAAAACTTCTCTGAGGAGCTGAATCTTCCCATAAGGCTTCAAAGTCCAGGACTGCTCACTGTGCCAAAGGATTTAATCAAATCACTACAAGTTATGTAGAGGTCAAGATTTTGCTTTCATTGCTTCCTCTTGATTTGCTGAGTAGTGAAAAATCATGTCACTTCTTCCACAATAAGTCTGGAACCCACTTTCCCGAAGCTTCCTTTCCACATATAAGAACATAGGAAATGGGATTTATTTGGTCAGACCACAGATCCATCAAACTCAGTATTTTGTCTCCCCTACTGGCTTAGAACAGATATTAGAGGTGGAGGATGAATAGGCCATGGATAGCATGTCCACTCTCTGCTCTTCTCCTACTGCAGCTTTCAGCAATTAGCGATTTAGGAAGTTCTGATTCAGAAGTGGCACCACTATCGACCATGTGTAGATGCATTACTGCACAGTAACACTGTTAGTGTAGGCTGACTTGGGACTAACTTTACTCCCAAGTCAGTCCACATACCACATTACTGCACTATAGTGTCTGCACATGTAGATGCTGGCCTAAAAGCCGATTACTGCATGCAAAGTAAGCTACCTGTAGACACACCCTCTGTTGAGGAACTTCCAAGGGCGTATCTTGCCAAGAGAATCAGAAAACTATGCAAAATTGCTGACAAAGCTAATAGGAGGGGTTTTAGTCAAAATCAGGTTACTTGAAAGATCTGCACTAGAACAACAAAGGTGTTGAATCATGGGCCTATGGTGACAAACATACACGTCTATTTTTTGCTGAGCTATATGTTGTTTATGGATTGGCATGGTGTAAGACAGCACTACACCGAATGCTTTCCAATATCTGTTCAGTGTGGACAAGTCCATCAACACAACTGCACTGTATGAAGAGCCCAATTTTCACCATGTATGAACTGCTGACCATATATTGGGTAAGTGTTATGGTGGTATCCATGAAGGACAATAAAGTACCTCATCTGAACAGCATTCTCTCTGACATCTACAAATTAAATTGCAAACTCTTGATTAAGAGATTGCATCAACTTCTGTGCCAAATTTGGGATATGGGGAATATTTAACAGGATTTAAAAAGTTTGCTCACTGTTAAACTCTATGCAACATAGCTGACAAAATCCTCTCTTGGGCATAAGCCAATGTAAATCCAAAATAACTCTTTTGAAGAGCACCTTGGTTTTCACCATCTTAACATATCAAAATTTGGTTTAATGAGGATATGAAATACACATTCACACAAGCAAGGGAGGATCCAGGATTTGGCAAAGGGGGTTGAAGAAGTAGCAACCCATACTGCAGAGCTGCACTCCTGCTCCCAGCCTCCTCCCCTTCACACTGGTGTAGGTAGATCATGCCTTGGGAACCTCCGGGGACTTTTTAATGTCCCCAGAATAGCTAAGAATCCTCCCCACCGTCCCTCCATGCTCAGACGCATGTCTTTTCTTCTCCTCTTCCCCTTTCCTTGCCTGCCACTGCTGCTTTTCCTGCTGTCCCAGGGGTGGAAGAAGCTTCAGGGACGGATGTCAGCTGGGACAGGGTAGCAATGATGATGGGTGCGGGGAGTGGGTTTCCCCATCCTTGGGCAGTAATAACCAGCAGCACACTTATAAGATGAGAAACTCCCTTCTTGAGAGCATGGAGGCAGGAAGGGATCTTAGAGTCATTACTGACTCCAAGATGAACATGGGCTGACAATGCGAGGTCACAGTTGGCAGGGCTAACCAGACCTTGTCATGCATCCACAGGTGCAACTCATGTAGGGCCAAGGAGGTGATCCTCCCCCTCTATGCAACAGTGGTCAGGCCACAGCTGGAGTACTGTGTCCAGTTCTGTGCTCCCCACTTCAGGAGGGATATGGACAACATTGAGAGGGTCCAGAGGAGGGCCACCAGCATGATCTGGGGACAACAGGGCAGACCCTACAATGAGAGACTGTGGGACCTGAACCTGTTCAGCCTTCACAAGAAAAAGCTGAGGGGGGACCTGGTAACTGTCTATAAACTCACTAGGGGGGACCAGAAGGGTTTGGGAGAGACCTTGTATCCCCTAGTGCCCCCTGGCATAACAAGGAATAACGGCCATAAGTTGTTGGA
Organism: Crocodylus porosus; assembly: GCF_001723895.1. NCBI lineage: Eukaryota > Metazoa > Chordata > Crocodylia > Crocodylidae > Crocodylus > Crocodylus porosus. The sequence continues at coordinate 17,246,936 of NW_017728948.1, forward strand.
GGGTAGGTTTAGATTAAACATCCATAAGAACTACTTCACAGTTAGGGCGGCTAGGATCTGGAACCAACTTCCAAGGGAAGTGGTGCTGGCTCCTACCCTGGGGGTCTTGAAGAAGAGGCTTGATGCCTACCTGGCTGGAGTCATTTGAGCCCAGTTTTTCTCCTGCCCAGGCAGGGGGTCGGACTTGAAGATCTACAAGGTCCCTTCCGACCCCACTTCTATGATTCTATGATTCTATGAACCTACCCAGTCTCCCAGGAGGAGGAACCCTCTGCTCATTGCTGCTGCCACTGCTTCTGATAAGCCCATCCCCTGTGCAGCCTGGCTGGAGTTGGCAGGAGTAGCTATGAATCTTTTTCTGGCCCCAGGATAGTGGAGAAAGCAGCAGCAGCAGCTAAAAGGAAGAGGGGAGGTGAGGAATGGGTGGGAGGGGAGGAGGGATGTCCCTCTGAACAGAGAGGGAGTGGGTGGGGATTTTTATCTGCTTTGAGGACATTAAAAAAAGTCTGAAGAGGTTTCTGTTGCACAGTCCAGTCTTATAGGTGCATGTAGCTGCTCCACTGCATCCCCTCTGGATCTGCTCCTGCACACAAGTGTATATAAATATGTATAAAACTTATTATTCAGGAACTGCTATGGCAAAGTTCCATTGTGTATGTACTTATTTATTTTGTTCAGTGTGCTAGTAAAGCCCTATACAAAATGGATCAGAGCATTAGCTGATGCTGCCTTTGGGTAACAGTGACTTATTCTGTGACATTTTCAAAAAACGGGCTAACCTTTTCAATTTAGAAGAGATGTATTTTATCTGCTTGAGTAGAATGCATAATCTGTACTCCTTGTCTCTTTTTTGGGTTGTGTAGCACTTGAGTGCACACTAGCAATTTAGCTATTTACATCCCTAATGATGAATAGCTATTGAACAGGAGGAAATAAAGCCCAGTACATGCAAGCTCTTCTGGACATAAATTCCATTTTTTTTACATATTGGTATTTTGGGTAGACTGCTTCCAGAAATAATTGTAACAGACACAGAAGGGTGTTTAGCCTTATTTGATACACCCAGGCCCTTGTTATACCTTATGCTGTAAGCCAAACAAATGTTAATTGGCTTAGTACTGTTGGGCTTAGTGGAACAATCACACCTGAAGGCAAAAAACCTGCTCTGACTGCCCTTCACCTGCACAGCTGTGACTTGCCACTAGAGGCTTGGTGAGCAGGGACAGGACTAGGAGCTAGAGGCAGGATCTGTTTGTTGCTGCAGCTGGGCAGAGAGTGGGCCCACCACCGAGTCAATTGAGACCAGAGACACCTGGGGAAGCAGCTTCCCTGCGGCTCTCTAGTCTCACTGAAAGTGAAACAGTGGCTCCGTACTGAGAGCGGGGCTGTCAGCTTAAGCCCTGGCAGCCCTGTGGTCAGCATGGAGGTGCTACAGCTCTACAAAACCAGGTTGGTTATCTGGGGCTCTCTGGACTCATCAAGCTGTGGCAGCTCCATGCTGAGAGCAGCTATGTCACTTGCCACAAGACCAGAGAAACCTGGGGAAGCAACTTCCCTGGGGCTTTCTCAACTTGCTGGAACTTGCTCCCTGTTCTGCCACTGGCCAGGCTGCTGACTGGTTGGGCACGGCCTGAGCTCTGGAGAAAAAAGGATCAGGCCTCTCAGAAGTCAGGTGGTGCACAGGGAGGGTGAGCTCCAGAGTGGTCCAATCCTTTTTTTCTCCAGAGCTCATCTCCACCCATGCTACTGCTGATGGGGGCAGTGAACTGGTCCATGTAGTGGTGGGAGGTACTGCAGAGTGCTCTGGGGGTGCCCGACCCCCCCAGAGGGCAAGACTCCATGGCTGGCCCTGCTGTGCTCCAGAATCCCTGCTTGCCCCGACTCTGGAGGGATTGCTGCATTCTGGGATTTTATCTTAGGCTGAAAAGCTGTGGGAAGTGGCCACATCTTAATGGAGCAGGAGCAAAATTAGGTGGATTCTGCTTTGGAGTGGTGTAACTTTAAGCCAAATAATGAGTGCTTTATGCTACTTAAAAGATGTTAATTTGCAGCCAGTTCAGGGGTTAACAGCTCCAGAAGCTGCCCAATATTATTGTTTAACAAGGCCCCCAGGCTAATTTCAAGCTGCAGTAATTTGTTCACATGAGTAAACTTACAGATTAGTTGTGAAATAATGCAAACTTTTTTGATGTCAAAGTTCTCTATGGCCAAAATAAATAAATCATCACCCCTGCTTAGGCAAAAAATCATTACATGCAACAGCGTGGCTTGAAAAGATGTCACATTCCACCCCAGAGTGCTGAGGGAATTAGCAGAGGTCATTGCAGGACCCCTGGCACGGCTGTACGAGCACTCGTGGTGCTCTGGTGTGGTGCCAGAGGACTGGAAGAGGGCCAATGTGGTTCCTATCTTTCCAAAAAGGGGAGGAAGGAGGACCCAGGAAACTATAGACCAGTTAGTCTTACCTGGATCCTGGGTAAGCTTTTTGAGAGAATTATTTTGGCACATGTCCACAAGGGGCCGGCAGGGGAGATTATGCTTAGGGGCAACACACATGGGTTCATTAGCGGCAGGTCCTGTCAGACCAACCTGGTGGCCTTCTACAACCAGGTCACCAAATCCTTAGACGCAGGGGTAGCAGTGGACATAGTCTTTCTGGACTTTCAGAAGGCC
>NW_017728948.1:17250373-17253404 GCF_001723895.1 Crocodylus porosus
TACCTTGGGGGTCTTTAAGAGGAGGCTAGACAATCACCTTGCTGGGGTCATTTGACCCCAGTACTCTTTCCTGCCATGGCAGGGGGTTGGACTTGATGATCTGTTCAGGTCCCTTCTGACCCTACTAACTATGAAACACGATTTACTCTGCCTGCTTTTTCTTACGAATCAAAAAAGAAAGTATTTGGATGCTGTTGTGATGGCCTCTAATCAGTACTCTCTTAGGGCAAAAAAGAGACCCACACCAGTGCAGTTGTCAGAGAATAGAACCACCAGCACTTTGCATCAGTAGTTTTCAACTAGTTTATGAAGGAGGTAAGTATCATAACCTCATTGTACATATAAGGAAAATGAGAGGTGAAAGTGATTTGCCCAAGACCACCCAGAAGGCCAATAATGAAGTGGGCAACAGAACCTGGTTCTCCAGAGTCTACCTTATCCAATAACCAAATCCCTCTTCCTACAGTTATGTTAGACTGTGCCTTGTCATAGTTTCAAGAGCAGAGGTATGTGTACATCCAGTGAGGGGAGAAGGGTAGGACCCCGCACTAGTGCAAGTAGTGAAGCTGAGCCCAGGCAAGTTATAGCACTGTTACTTTTTTCTGGGAGCTAGGGTTGAGTCTTATTTTCCTCCAAGGACTCCTTCTGGGGCAGTACAGCTACATTCAAATACTGAATCTAGCCAAAGGGTCAAATTGTGCAGGGTCAGAGCACTCTGCAGAGAGTAGTGGACAAGGTGCCTGCATGACTTGGGTATGTGAATGGCAGACGTACCTCCCAGTGTACTGCTTTGGGTAGCCTCCAAATATCCCATCATTCAGGGATGCTAAGGAGCCTGGGACCACTATGGCTGAGCTTGGGGCCAATTTACTGGATACAGTCTCCACCTTGTGCCTATACTTTATGCCCTTGGGCCCACACAGAATCTAATTTACTGCTCTCATTAGGAACCTAACATCGTAGATTGCTACAGCAATGACTTTCAAATGCCAAAACAAAGTCTGGCTTTAAAATAATCGCTGCCTAAAGGCAGGCAAGCAATTGTCAATTCATAGTTTGTATACCAACTGTCAACCCTCAACATTATAACCATTCAGAATATCCTTGGGGACTCATCCCACAGTGGGAGAACATCCACACTTAGGGAAAAACAGTCAACATTTGAATTACCAAGAAATTTCAATAGCTTCTGAACCTTTTTTCAAACTTTTGCTGGCCAATCCCTTATGCTCAGATGACTCTACTTCTGCCAGCTCATCCAATAGGTAGCTTATGCCAAGGTTTGAATTAAGGCGTTTGAACATTCACAGGAGGGATATTCTTTTTTCTTATCTGGGTGACTTATAACAGCTCTTTTGGCAAGTTTGCATTGCCGTTCATATCCATTAAGGCAGCCCTAGCTCTGGTGTCATTATTTTCAGTTAATTACTAAACTAGCCATCCATTTTCCAAAAGCTGAGGTGATGGCAACATTTTCTTCAATGGATTAGAATATCTGCAGTGTAAATAATCCCATTTCTTAACTATATTAGTTTCCAAATATGAAAAATTCCCCCCCTGTAAATCTTCCATTTCATTATGTTAATGAGTACCAATACATGCTCCTGGTGGGAGATTAATGGTGGACATGATACTATCATGTTCTGATGGGAAAGGGACAGTTTTGATTCCTATATTCTTCATTTCCTTTTGATCTTGTGGCAACCTATTCGGGGACACATTTGGCGCTTGGGTTGTTTTCCTTGTCAGCACCTGCCTGAACAGCAGAACACAGTAGTCTGCCACTCAGTTCACTACCCATTTTGTAACACGATTATCTGGAAGCAGCAGAGTTCCTGAAGGAGGTTTTTCTTCTGACACTGGAGAAATATGATCCACGTACATTTTTTTCTTACAGCAGTTATGCAATAAGAGAAGACAAAGTTTTGGGCAAATGTGGAATCAGTTAGAGTTAAGGTGGTGTTGTGCAGAGTCTTTGTTAAAGTTACAACCTGAAATTGTTTGTATGGTAACAAACCTTAACTCACCGTCCTTTTCAGCTGTAGAACCCAGCAGAACGTGACATAACTGGGCAAGCAACACTGCTGCTGTTTAATTTGAGGGTAGCACAGCTCCACTGATTCTGGTAAAGCAAGACAGAGCTGTATTAACTCTATTGAAGTCAGCTGAGTTGCAGGAGTTTAACCAGTTGAAGTTTGAGCCTCTTTAAGATCCTCTGACATATATAGTATATTTTATTTGCAATAATAATCATCTTTCAAATAAGGGACATTAGCACAGTACTCCGAATGCTGAGTTTCTGATGTCAGTGTATGATATCCAGCACTTCTGATTCATTGTCTGTCAGATGCAATGTCTGCTGCTTTGTGCTTTTTGACATCGAAAGCCTGAATTTACAGTCTGGGGCAAGAAGACAGGCTTGTGTGCCACAGTTTAGATCTATGGTGAACAACTTGGAACATTGCTGGCTGTAACTGCATCTTAAAACTATGCATCAAGATCTTTGCAGGGGGATTGCCTGTACTTTGTTCTGACCATAAACACTGGCCAAGACTGTAGCAGCAAATGTGAACTATAGAAGCAGAACTACTGAAATGCAGTGGAAGTAATATAGATGAGCTTAATAGAGCCTCAAAAATCAGAACTGAATTAAAATAAAGCTTTTGCAAATGCCTAACCTAAAGAGATTAAAGAACATATGGTACACAACAATCCCAACCAATATGGGGTAATAAAAAACAAGCGAGACCAGTATATTTCAAACACAAGAACAGTACAAAGCAAACAGTGTATACCGGGTGCAACTGAGGAGATAAGAATAAAGAAGAGCAGGCAAATGCTGATCCAAATAATGAAAGGATGTGGAAACTCAGTGTTAGATAACCTGCACCCCTTTATCAAACAGTGGGACAGATTCTGCTGTCATTTGCTTCAAATACAGTGTAACAATCACTGATGGTCAATGGAATTAGTTTGGATTTATGAAACATCAGTCTGTCTACAGGCTTTTAAAGGTGATCTTTTCTGGGCT
>NW_017728948.1:17253504-17276380 GCF_001723895.1 Crocodylus porosus
ACAGGCTTTTAAAGGTGATCTTTTCTGGGCTTCCTTTTCTAGCTGCTTATTAGGAATTCCCACATATTTGTCTAAAGATGACATTTTCCTAATAAGTCCGCTACTCCTGACCTATTCACTCATTTTCAGGGCAGTGGGGGACTGTGCATTATTTCTAGTACATGGTGACAGCAAAATCATTTCCAGTGAAATGGCTCATGATGCTCAAATAATGCAAGAAGACATCACCTAAATAACTGTGGGGCAGAGATGGTGCCAAAACAGAAGACAAAAGAAAAAATAATTTAAAATGTGTAATTTCTGTATGTGCAGAAAGAATGTTAGACCCTTGCTTTTATTTTAAAATATGCATCTCAAGATGATGCAAATTAAAGAGACAGCACAGCCAGAAAACCCTTAAAAGCCATAATTAACCCTTAAAAACCAGAAAACGAATTAACCCTTAAAACACATAGAGCTGGTAGAGATTACAAAAATATAGCAATATCCTGCTTCAGCAGTCAATGGGAATTTTCATCCATAAATAGAGAATGGGGACTATAAGGAAGTGTGTGTCCTTATACATTTATTTAAAGCTTATTCTTTTCTGTATTTGGAGAGTTCATGAGTAACATCTCTGAGGCCATTTTAGATTTAAGTTCCAAGATGCAGCCGAGGGGTTCTAAGTGTGGGATTGTACAGTTACAGCACCTCCCACTTAGCTCAAACTAGTTACGGATAACTTTTGAGTATCCTCAATTTGTTAGATGTGCCATTGGGTGCACACTTAGGCAGTGACTCTTCCCATGAGCATCATCCAAAATCACTACACTCAATGAACTTTTCTTCCCTGAAATATGATAATTGTTCTGATCTGTAGCATCTTCAGCAGGAAACTCGGGGAGAATTGGAACGAAGAAGACACCATATATATGTTGACTCTTCCCTGAAGTCCTAAAGGTGTGAAGTCAGTGCCACTTGCCCTGAAGCAAGCCGAATGCATAGGAGTTAGGTCAGTAATGATTCCTTCCCTAGTCAAGATCTAATTTACTAGACGGATAATGCAATACATAATTTTCTGGCCACAAATAATTTATGAACAAATCATTGGTCTCAAGTTTATTTGCTGAATCATTCTATATTTTTGTTCACACATTTACGGCACGTTAGTAATTTTAAAATTCCCAGTTGTTGGTAACTGAGATCATGACACCAACAAAGACCAAAGCTCCTGTCAAATCATGGTTTTGAACCCCGAAACTTGACTTACCTGGATTAGCTGCCCACCCTAGTCAGCTACCACTCCCAATGACAATTCAGGCTGGTTACAGGTGGCCAGAAATCTCCATCTGGTCATAGCTGTCTGCCACTGGAATGACAGGCCAGGGTTAGCTGACATCACACTCCCTCCAATACAAACCCCTGACCCAGAACAAGATGCATCTGGGCAAAAGGGTTCAATCCTTATCCAGATTGCCTTACTATTCCATGTAGCTTGTGCCTCTGCCTATTCTCTGTTAGACTTTTTGGCTACCTAACTCAGCTCACCTTCTAACTCTGTGCTCCACCTAGACTTTTGGTTCTCCAACTTAGCTTATCCCTAGACCCCACTTTCTGTTCGACCTCCTGGGTCTCTGACCTGACTCACCCTCTGACTCCATGCTCTGCCTGGACCTTTGACTCCAGGACTGGCTTACCCTCAGACTGAGAACCCAGCTCTCAAACCCAGTCCATCCCTGGAATCTGCTTGCTCTGCCTAACCTTAGACCTGGCTGCTCACAACCTGGCCTGACAGTTCCTTCCTTAACCCAGAAGTTTATATGGCTAGCAAGCTTATAGCACTTGAGTTTTTGTAGCCACTGGGATAAAGTGGAAAGATACAGCTAACTTCATGTGTAGCCACCATTGACTGCCTAGCGGGAATAACCAGGCACTCATTTACAGCTGTGTTGACTAAAGATGGCCTTTAGTATGAGTCTGGAGTAGGGATTGAACATACACCTTGGGCAGTAATGGAGGGGTGCACAGGGCACATGCCCTCGGTGCTAACTTAGCAGAAATACCAGTAGAGCCCCCTCCCACAAGGAAACTGTGCCACAGCCACTACAGCCCTGTGAAGCCCAGGGTTAGGCACTGGGCAGGCACAGCCCCAAGCCCAGGAATGTATCTGGAGAGTGAACAGGGTGGAATGATGCCTACTGCTGGGAGGCTTTGCCATGGGAGGTACAGCCTTGTGTCTGGTGAGGGATAAATAGGGCACCAGGAGTGGACCCCAGGAAGCCCTTGTCACTGTTTAACCCTCAGGGTCAGCAGCCTGAGCCTGTGCTGCTACAGAAGCCTGAGGGAGGAGAGCTGGGACAGGTAAGACTTTTCTATTCTTCCCTCCCCCTGCCACCTCCCCTCCCTCTCCAGTGATGAGCATAATTTCTACTCATATACACATGCCTCTGCTTTGGGCACTGAAAGAGTTTACTATGCCTCTGACTTTGGGACCCATAGAGAGGTGCCCTAGCTGCTCTTCAACAAGAGGAACCATTCTATCTTAATTAAATAAGTACAACCTTTATGATCAGGCTTTTGTGGCACAGAGTTTTTATTGCTATTTCAAAATTCACTTTCTCTGAGCATTCAACTAAAACTGCCTTTTCAGTGAATTCATTAGCTAAAGTATTTGTGAAAACTGAATAGAAGGAATCATACAGAGCAAGTTCATTTAGTGCTGTATGTCAAGCCTATTGAGAGAATTGGCAGTCTTCAATGCTAACTTTGATGATTTTTGATCAGTCTTAAAACTCTTTTGTAGTACTCATTCAGCTTTAGTACCTACCTCCTATAATCAGGCCCTGGCGTCCAGAACTCAGATTGCACTTGCAGACTACCACACTCAACTATGTAGAAGCTGCAGAGCTTTTACCTTGATATTGAAGTATGAAATTGAAGTATTAAAAATGCCATAAACTTCTTCTATATTTAGAATTTTGCAGAACACAAATGTGTCATGGAAGAACTGTTCTAATTTACCCAAACGCCCTTTTATGCCACTGATTTAGGTGAATTCAGCCTTTCTATACAGATTTTGTTTTTTTCTTTCAGTTAGCAAGATGGTAAGTGTCAAAGTATAAAATGCCCAAATTTAATTTTTTATGTTGCTCAATGACTCTCTTTCATGTGCTAATTAAAAAGGATAAGCAAGGATTTGATGAAATGCAACTACAGCACTCCTCCGCTGCCATTTCAAATAACTCTTTCCCCTCAATTCATCTACTTTGTGTGTTATTTTTACATTAGGATTCCTTGCCAAATCGTTTGTTAACAAACCTTATGGTCCTTTCAAGAACTGTAAACATTATCTGCAGCGAGCAATTTCATGCATTTAAGTTGCTTCTAATCTATCCTTCCACCTAGTATAGTGCTCATTATCATAGTTTCTATAGAACCCTTGATTTTTAAAAAAATAAATGGTCTACTTATTCCACTTATGATTCTTACAAAAATGTAATTTGCTTGCTTATTATTCATCCCAACTATGGCCTAGAAAACTTGATATTCATTATTCTCTATTTAGTAGTTTAAGTAATTCATATTATTCCTTACTAGATGACTCCCAGTTGTCCAAAAACGTATATATGATAGTCGATGAGCATTTCTGGTATGAAGTGAAGTGTCCCACTGGAGGAATTTGTTATTCTTTGCATCAAGTAATTAAATATTAATTAAGCCAGACAGAGAGACACAAAGTAAAGATAACAGTATGTTCAACTGTTAGTGCATGTAGCAGGTTATGATCCCTGATACAAGACCTACTAGAAATACTATATTTATTTAAATATAAGACAACCCCCCCCAATAATTAGATTCTATATATGGAAAAATTATAAATGTTATACTTTTCCAGGTATACAAGCTAATTATTGGAGGTTTGCTTTGAATTTGTCCCCTACCCACTGCTACAGCAGGACAAAATAAGTCTGGAAGCTTAGGTAGCCCCCTTGACTCCCCTGCTACTTCTTCCCCCTACACTCCCTTCCCCATCTCCACTTACTTTTAGACCCTGCTGTCTCTGAGCACACGGAAGTGAGGGGGGCAATACAAAAACAGTGACCTTGAAATAAATATGCAGCCAAAGCTTTGTTATCCAGCACCCATGGGGAAAGGGGGTGCTGGATAACCAAATATGCTGGCCACCTGAAAGGCTTGAACAGGCGTCTTTGCCTCTTCAGGCTATTGCCCCCCTGCCACATCTCTGCACCACTGCCCCTCCCGCCGCATCAGTGGCTGGGGGACAGGGAGTGGGGCCCTGCGCAAGCTCCTGTGCCACAGGCTGTGGGGGCTCAGCGAAACCAGAAGTGCCATTTGGGCACTTCTGGTTTCACTTGTGCCACGTCGACCAGCACGCCGGTTAGTAGAGCATGCTGGTTAGTAAGGTGCTGGATAATGTGGGTTTTGCTGTATGTAAATTACTACAGGTGCCCATAGACTTAGTTAATCCAGAATTGATGCATTTTACCTTTTTGAAACTGCTGCTGGTGACAGACTAGTGGTGATGGAAACTGGACTAGTAAATCTGGCCATGAACTTAGACATAGGCAGTGGTAGCCTGATGGTCATCTTACAGATGGGTTGAGACAGTGGTGTAGGTTGGCAGCTGCTACCCTGACTGAGCAGTCCTATTCCAGAACCCCTCTGCTCACCCTACATGGGGAAAGGGCTAAAAAAGATGCCCTAAACCTAGACTGTCTTATCTGTTTCTGGCTGGATACTCATATTCAGCAGGATCGCTCTCTCTGCAGTAGAAAACATCAGAAAATGACAATGATTTTTGTAACATGGAACATTTGCACCTTGGTGGACAACCGAGACAGAGAATGACCAGAAAGAAGATCTGCTATCATCTCCAGGGAACTAGTGAGATACAACATTGACACTGATGCTCACCAGATTATAGTCAGCTGAGGGAAGAGGATGAAAGCTACACCTTCTTCTGGAAGGGGAAACCAGCATTATGAATCAGCTCAGTTAATTTATGGAGCTCCCTGTGGGGATTAATGAACATCTTATGACCCTTCATGTTAAGTTCAGCAACAACCAGTATGCCACCATCATCAGTGAATGGGAGGCACAGCCCCAATGCTTAATGCTGCTGCTGATGTCAATGAGCAGTTTTACTCCAACCTTGACCATGTACTGATTAATACTCACAAGGAGGATAAGTTCATTCTCCCTGGTGACTTCCGTGCCAGAGTCAGACATGACTAGGAACTCTGAAATGGCACTATTGAGAAGGAAGGAGTAGGGAAAACCAACTCCAATGGTATTCTTCTCCTGAGCAAATGTATGGAGCATGCTCTCAACATCACAAACACCATCTTCAGACAGAGTGACAAATACAAGCCCATTTGGACATGCCCTTGCTATAAGCACTGCTACCTCCTCACCTATGTTATTGTTAGAGTCTGTGATGGAATGGATGTCTGTATCATGTGAGCCATGTGAGGAGCCAATGACTGCTGGACAGATCACTGTCTTTTCAGATCCATTATAAACATCTGGCTTATTCCAAAACATCAAACACAGCCATAAGCAATGTGAAGGTATGTAAGGATGCCCAATAGTGTCTCCATGGAAGACAATGCCCTGCCCACAAATGAAGGCAACATTGAGAAACCCTAGAAGGGGCTTAAAACCACCATCCATATGGCCTGTGCTGAATCCATTGGCTATACCACCCATTGACACCAAGCCTGGTTTGATGAGAGCAATACTGAGATCCAAGACCTCCATGACTGGAAGAAAAGGGCTCATTCTGTTTGGCAAGATGACACCTCATCTCTGTCAAAGAAAGAGATGTGTCAGCTCCTCAAAGCCAAAGTTCAAAGGAGGATCTGGGAAATCAAAAATCAGTGGTGGCAAGATAACGCCAAGGAGATCAAACTCTGTGCTGACAAACATAATAAGTGTAGCTTTTTCCAGGCAACAAAAGATATCGACAGCCCAATTTTCCATGGTCCTACTTTCCTGTGATCACAGGATGGCTTGATGCTTGTCAACGATAACACATTTATTCAAGCTAAATGTAAAGAGTACTTTGAGCCACTCTTGAACCATGAGTCAACTGTGGCAGATATTTCCAAGTCTCCCAGTACCCTGAAAAGGGATCCTTCACCAACCCTTCTATCCTAGAAGACGTCTACCTTACCATCAAGGAAACCAAGAACAACAGTTTACTGGACTGGATGGCATACTTGCTGAAATCAACAAGGCTTGTTTCCAAAAATCATGAAGCCTTCTGAAAAGTAATGGCCAGATTTGGGTGTCTTGAAAAGTACATCAAGGTTCTGAGGTTTCTTCATGAGCAAATGATTGTGACTGCCCTGTGTAGCAGATAAAAGGCAGACCTGCTTGTCATCTAAACTGGGGTCAAGCAAGGATATGTCATCACCCCAGCTCTGTTTTCCATTTTTTGGACAGTTATCTTGCTTCTCATTAAAGACCACCTTCCTTCGGGAACTGATATAGAATACCAAATGGATGGAGGGCTCTTCAATCTGCAGTGTATTTGGTTGAAGACCAAAATACTCAAAACAAAAATCCTTGACAGCCATAGGCATCCACCCCACCCACACAGCCACTGCTTTTGTCCGGGGTCTCAACTTCACATCTTCTTTTCTCTACCTCTGAAAAGAATACAGTGTTGTCTTGCTCAGGTCAATGCACAAGCTAGACTGTTTTCCTAGCCTTTCTCTTTGATCACTCTTGCGTTCTTGTGTGGGGCAGTTTCACCTCACGGTGGCAGTGGCAACAGCAGTGGTGCTGGCATTGAAGCGGCCTGATGGGTTCTGAGATATCCCAGTTGAGAACCACTGTTGTAAGTTCTTTGAAGCAGTGACTCTCTTTTCCTCTCTCGTTCTTGGAAGATGAACCAGACTCTTCCCCCTCTCTTCCCATGCTATCACTAGACCTTCTAGGTATTACAGTATTATAAAATGAATAATAATTGTGTTAGGTGCTCTACAAAGAGAAGATAGCTGAATGTTGTCAGGCTGCCTCTCAGAACACCTTGCTTTGTTATTGGTAGTTTTGGTCACTTTCAGTTAACTGAATTGCTCTTTAACATGATCCTCATTTAATGCAATCATTACCCCAGAAATCAAATCACATGTATTAAAAACAACAGCTTTCAACCTTTATTTCAATCAATTCAGATTGCTTTAATATGGTGTTATTGGATTATTCACTCCTGAACTATAGGAAGTTGCCCTTTAATTAGGGAGGAAAAAAATTCTAAATGGAATAAAAAAATGAGCCATAGAAAGATCTATGATGGGACTAAATTACTACAATTAGCAGCTGTCTTTTTCAGACACTATTATTGACATCCGGAAAGCAAAAAACTGCTTGCTTCAGCAAAGCAAAATCAAAGCCCAAATGAAAACCAAATTCCCACTGATATTAATAGGAGCAGGATCTGGCTCAGGGATTAATGAAGTGACATCAGAGCAGCTAGCTGGTCATGCTCTTGCACTCTTTTGTAGTGCCCCAATTTCCCTTCTCTTTAAGAATGGAGACTGCTAGGCCTGTTTCCTCTAAATCCTTTCAATGGACTGGGATCCTTGGCCATTTATTTATAGGGGGACAGGTAAATGTCTGTGTTCTGCTTCAGCTGGTGCTTCATGAAATGTGCAAGATTATCTTTGGTTTTACCACATACCGAAGGGATTCTGTTTGGGAGGAAAAACCATACCAGGACACACAGATGGATCCAGGATTTTGGAAAGAGGGGTGTGAGAGCAGTGATCAGTGCTCCAGGGGTGGCTGCACCCCACCTTCCAGCCTCTTCCCACACACCAGACTAGACAGACCACACTGTGGGAGCAGCAGAAGCTGGGGACTTTTAAAAAGTTCCTTAATCAGGTAAAAATCCTGCCTCCCCTGTCTTCTCCTTTATGCTCAGCAGTACTCCCCTTCCTTTTCCTTCTCTCTACTTAAACTTCTGGGACAGGAAGGGAGGTTGGGGAGATCGGCCTGCCACTGCCCTGGCTACTGGATCTCCTCCAGTGGGCCTGTGGGTGCAGCAGTGCAGGTAGCTGGGCTGGGCCAGAGACAGCAGCAGTGGTGCTGGGTGCTGGAGAGTGTGTGTGTGTGTGGGGGTCCTTCTTCCTGAGCTTGTTCCTGGGCTGCTGGGAAACACTGGTAGGAAGGAGGACTATGCCTGCCACTATTGCTGCCACTGACCCCAGCTCCCATTGCAGCCCAGCTAGAGCAGGGCAGGAGTAGCTCTGGAATTTCCCCAGCCCTGGGGCATCCAGGATCAGGGGGAGCAGTGATGGGGGAGAGTAGAGGAATGGGAAGTGGGGGGAGGAGAGGTGCCACTGAACACAGAGTAGAAGGAATGGGGGCCAAGAGGGGCAGATTCTTACCTGCTCCAGGGACTTAAAAAAATCCTGGTTGCAGTTCATTTAGTGTACAGCCACAATGCCACATCTCCAATAGGTTCAGCTGGCTGGGACTACTCTTCAACATGTTTTGTTGTTGTATGCCCTTCCTAGCCATTCCTGAATGAGGTGTGGTTTCTCCACTTCCATTTTAACTGAAAGGAATGTTGTTATTCGCAATAAGTTTCTATTTCACCTGCAAAATCCAGAAGTCAGGGAACAATTCTCATATCAGCGTGAACAGCAGCTATCACAGTGGAGTCCTGATTCTGACTGAGATTCCAGGAGATTACACATAATATCAATGATGAAATCTCACACTGTATTGTGTTTCACTATACACATTTTTCCACTTTACTGCTTTGTACTGAAGCTTGATCTGTGATATTGGAGGTTGGGCTAGATGCATCTGATATTTTTTCCTGTGATATTTCACTTTGCTCTAGAAAATCTTGGCACAAAATCAAAAAACATAACAAAGCCTGTCTAATCCAGGCAAGACAGACAAAATACTTGCCTGTCAAAATCTTTATCAAGGCACTACAGAAGCTCTTTTCATGTGCCTATGGATGAATTGCTATTGCTTCCTCCACACAGGAATAACTAGATGCTAAGTAGCAACTTTGCCATGTTATGAGACAAATTCTTTCTTTAATTCTAGGGCGAGAGATTACTTATGACAGTATCCCTCTCATTGGCTCATTAAAAAGAATAAGAGGTTGAAAACACTCAAGAGAACAGAGATAAAGAGCAGTAATGGAGGACTTAATATTTTGAAGGGCTGGAAGGAGCAGTTGCAGAAGAAGCTATAGGGTAGTGGCTGATGAAGTGTTTCTACTATAAAATATTAGTAAAAAAATTATAAAGAACTCTTGGGACCTTGGAATAACTCTGCAAATACAATGAATTAATTAAAAATGATATTTTAATACTGGAGTGTCTTAAAGTAGAAGCTTATTTTTCTCCATTTAATATTAATATGTACCTGTTGCAACACAGGGATACCTAGAAATTATATCAACTGTACGCTCAGAGTAGCTACTCTATAATAAAATGGTAACCTGGGGCCATAATAAATACGATGTAACACTGTTTTCTGGAAAGAACATGAGTTCCAAGAACTATACTCTGAAGTATTGAGCAGGAATTACTGGAAGTTATTTTCACAGTGTATAAATGACGAGTGAGGTCATTTCATTTGTACTTATTTTTACAAGAAGAAACTGTAGCACTACAGGACATAGGGCAGGAAGAAAATTCTGGGAATTGGGGAAACCATACACGCAGAGATGAGGGATGTATTTGCAGTCTGTTTTATATTGGTAAAAGTCAAAGAAGTTAGTAGAATCACAAGAGGGTAAATCATAAGGAAATCAGGCTCTAGGTCTTCTTTTCAAAGGAGGAGAACAATCCCTTCCACTTCTGTGTCCTCATGGAATATACTATAAACAGCACACTCAGTCTCTGTCAGACTTTAAAGAGGCCTTTGGAGAGGAGTCTCATGGGCACAGTTCTGGTTGTGGAGTGTGCCAGAAGACTTGAGTGGACAGCATGTGCTTTAGTTCCATGCTCCATGAGACCCACTGCTCAATAGACAAGACTCACATCTCCTGATTGCTTGTAGAAGGATCCTACATGCCTATACCCCGTCAAACTGGACTGTTCTGGGCCAAGCTGCATACAATTTAGGTGCCTTGGATGCATCAAGGTAGATGTTCCTTGGTCAAGGACATAATTTTATGTAAACTTATTGACAGGACTGTGCATAAAGGAATCTCAGGGTTGTTCACAGAATAAAAAAAGTGATCCTTTCTTGAGAGGATAAGATAGCAAAAGTTTGTTATGTGCAAGATTAAAATGAATGCAATTGTAGTTCATTAACACTGTATTCTGACAAGGCAAATGTATTTGTGCTCATCTATATCGGTTTCATTATGTTGCTGGTTTCCATTCACTGCCAGTGTTGAAAATGTCGGGAATCATTTCCAGGTGAGACTAGTTTTACACAGATTCAAACCATAGCTTTCTGAGCAAGGTTCCCACTTAGCTCCCCTGGTAGAGCTACTACTCTCAGATCACAGTGACTGCTGTCATAGATGCATAATAAGCTGGATGTTCACTTGTGTGCTTTTGTTGAACATTGTGCTCTTCCCTGAAAATGGAGTTTGAGTTTCTTTGCTTGCTGAAGGAAGGACCACTGTTGCAAGACCATTTTGGTGTGCTTCTCCATAAACTCTGGAGAGAATAAAACTGTAGCATACAGTGAAGGTTAGTGTGGTTATCTTTCTGGAACTAGTTCTCTTATTTTCTACAGCATGAAGTTGGCTCTTATGGTTTCTTTCAATCCCTTTTTTTTAACTTTGTTTTTGATGTAGTCAACTAAATGGGCCAAAAACTACACTTAGTATTTAGATAGCTGGCCAGTGTCAAAGTAGGATATAGGATTTGATTTAGTTATGCGATTTCCTTCTATGCATATAATTGACGCAAATGTAACATTTCCCCCTTATTTCATCCAGTTTAGCTTGTGACATTAAATTAAATTCTTCCTAAGAGGATTATATCCTCATGTAGATTTACACCAAGGATGTATTTTGCTCATTGCTCATTAATGTATGGGGCAGCTGGTCAGGTG
The DNA here is from genome assembly GCF_001723895.1 of Crocodylus porosus. Lineage (NCBI taxonomy): Eukaryota > Metazoa > Chordata > Crocodylia > Crocodylidae > Crocodylus > Crocodylus porosus. Next base: position 17,264,551 of record NW_017728948.1, read on the forward strand.
AGGGCACTACTGCCAGTGAGTTATACAGAGGTCTCCTCTTGCTGTAGCAGTGATTTCTGTTATGCATACTCTGTGTAATCCCTTACCCACAAACACTCTTCTACAGATGGCCATCTAGAGACATTTCATGCATCTTTATGAAGCTGGGAACAAAACCATATTTTTCCTAGCTCAGTTTTTGCTGTGAGATAAACCAGATTCATTGCATCAAACAGAAGGTCCATTGGCTTCTAAGTCAACAACCATTGATCAAGAGGCCTTATTTTCACTTTTGTTTTTTGGATCATGATGTAAGTTGTTGCTTTTACTGCCAAATAGGAAATCCAAATATTCTGATTATAAATAAATTTAGGACAAAAACAATTCCCCAGAATTCCCTTTTTGAGCAAAAAGGGTGGAGGGGGACTACACCACAAGTCATCAATTTTGACATGAGTAATAAGGACTGCACTAGTCACTAATTTTGCTCAATATCTGGTATCACATTCATTTTTGAAAGGCAACCACAGCAACCAGAACTCCCTGAATTAGCATTTCAACATTTTCACTTTGTATGTTTAAGACATCTTTTAATCTTTTTATTTTTTGAATTAAAGCCGATCTTACTGAAATTTCCTATATTTGACAACATTGGGGTCGGCAACGTTTTTGGGCAGTGTGCCAAAAAACACTCCAACCTCAACTCGTAAGCTGTTGGTGTGCCAGGGGCAAATCACAGGGGAGTTGCAAGGTGCCCGATCCTTGTTGTGTCAGTGCAGCCCTAGCTCCTCCCCTGCTGTCCACCAGAAGCCATGAGCGCTGAGCAAAATGCCTTTGCATGCTACACCCTGGTACCTGTGCTGGGAGTTGCCTACCCCTGGTCTACGTTAAGGTTTCAAAGGGCACTCCTACAGATCAGATCAGTATGGTAATGAGCTTGTCTGATGTGTTTGTATAAAGAAATTTGTGTTGTAGACTAAATAATAAAGACATAAAAAACCTTAAAGGTTGCAAAGACCAAGCACTTAAAATTGAGGAATCTGGAAGTGACATAATTAAAGCATATTACTTTGACTAATTTGTGCATATGGAACCATGGAAAAATATTGCTGGAAGGGATCTCAGGAAGTTGTCTAGTCCAAACCCTTACTTGAGGCAGATCATTCTAGCCTAAACCATTTTAGCCAAATGTTTGTCTAACTTGCTCTTAAAAACTTCAAGTAATGGAGGCTCCATATCTTCTCTAGGTAATGTTCTTCAGAATTAGAGTTAGATATGTGCATTTTATTTATAGCTTTACATTTTTAATAATGCAAATGCATATTTCTTCTTCCTGATATCTGCCTGGTTTTGTGTATTTGCAATACGTTCTAGAGTTTTGATTCTTCCATTAGAAACCTCTTCTGTGATCACTGCTGGTCAATCCTGTTGACCAATGGATCTATTGTTCCACAGTAAGGTAGCCAGTGAACAAAGATGTGGTAATTTCATAGAATCATAGAAATTAAGGGCTGGAAGGCATCTCAAAAGATCAGAGTCCAACCCCCTTGCTTTGGCAGGAATAGTGTTGAGATCAAATGATCCCAGTAAGGTGTCTGTCCAGTCTCCTCTTGAAGACTTCCAAGGTTGGGGGAATGCACTACCTCCTTGGGAAGTCTATTCCAGCACTTATATTAATAAAAAATAAATGATCTTTAAGGTTGCTAGGGTTAATGCAACCATGGACTCAGAATACTGGTATTGTAACTTTAAACCAGTCTAAATTAAGGGGGGTGTTTGTGCAGAGGATGGCTGATTTGGCTGATGTGTTCTGGGTAGCCTATGCTGCTGAATAGTTAGGCTGCTGAAACACAACTTCCCTGGGACATGAATCTTGATTCTTAAATTATGTGCATGTGTGGATCACTATGGCCAGATTTTCATCCAATTATGCTCAGTCTTGTCTGCTGGCCATACATGGCTGTAGATATTTTTTGCTTCAGTGGCTATTTAAGAATCCAAGGTTAATTAGATTAAAACAAGCTATTTGCCACAGCTGTGCAGACCACCTGTTGGAAAAGTCCTTCCATGGATTGGGTTATTAGGATGGAAAATAATTCTTCGAAGCATTTTCTATTAGGACCATAGGAAAGTAGGGCTGGAAGGAACCTCACAACGTCATTTAATCTAGCCTCCTGCTCAAGGTAGAATTACCCCCAAGTAAAACATCCCATAAAAGTATCTATTTAACCTGCTCTTGAAAGTTTCCAAGCATAGAGAATCCATAACTTCTCCAGGTAGTCTATGCCAATACTTAAGCCCCTTCAGTCAGAAAGTTTCTCTTATTTTCAACCTAAATTGCCCCTGCTGCAGCTTAACGCCATTGTTCCTAGTTCTGTCCACTGTGGCCAAGAGAGAAAAACCCAAATCCAGCTTCTCTAAAAATCACCCTTCAGATATTTGAAGACTTATCAACGCCCCCCTCCACCCCTCAGTCTTCTTGTCTCTCCCTACTTCTTTCACCCTTTCCTTTTCAGTCTTGATTCCTAGACCCCTGATGATTTTTGGTTCTCTCCATTGGACTCTTTCTAAACTGTCCACATCTCTGAACAGCGAGACTCCATGTGAAGCCTCCCCAGTGCTGAATATAGTGGAAGAATCGCTTCTCCTTGATTGGCAAGTGACACTCCTGTTAATACAACTGTTGGCTTTTTTGCAGCAAGGAGCACACTGTTGGCTCATATACAGCTTACAATCCACTGTAACCCTTAGGTCCTTGTCTGTGGTACTGCAGCTGAGTCAGTCATTTTCCCAGTCTGTATTTGTGCATATGGTTATTCCTTCCATATCTTCTCTAGGTGCTTCAAAATCCTCAAACTTAGGAATGTGCATTATATTTATAGCTTTACATTTTTAATAATGAACATGAATATTACTTTTTTCTGATATCTGCCTGATTTTGTGCATCTACAGTAAGTTCTATGGCTTTGATTCTTCCATTTGAAGAAGGGCAAATGCAGTAGAGGTTTCTATCTCATCTCACTGATTGCAGACCATTTCTCCAGTCTACCCAGGTTCTTCTGGATCCTGGCTCTATCCCTCAGAGCATTTGCAATTCCATCTACCTTGGTGTCATCCATAGCTTTGCTAAGTGTGCACTTGATCCCATCATCCATATCGTTAATGAAGATATTAAACAACACTAGACCCAGGATAGACCCCTGGGGAACCCATTTGATACTTCCTCCCAACTACATATTGAACCACTGAGGACTACTCCCTGAGCACGGTCATCCACCTTACAGTATTTCCATCGGGCCAGTATTTCCTTAGCTGGTTAATGAGAATGTCATGCCAGGTAGTGCCAAAGTCGAGGCATATCGCATCCATTGTTCTCCTTGCATCCACAGAAAGATGTATAATAGCAAAACTTCATTTTTAAGTAGATTCAACTTCAGACAGCTGCTCTTCATTCAGATGCAGATTTAGGACTGGCATTGATAAAGCTGTAGGTGCTGCTATTTGCATTTGCTGTAAAGGGGATGTAGCACTGGGTAGCTTACTGACACCCCTTAGCCAATGCTGCAGCAGCTCTCACAATGGTTATTTCAGATGGAGAACTCCATGCATGTTGTGCGATGTGGACAGTAGGGCTGTGCGAAATGGCACCGTTCCATTTCACCTTGCATTTCAGTTTTTGATGGAACAGAATTTAATTTTGATTTGAAACTGCTGTTCCATTTTGTTTGAAAGGATGCTGTTTCGACATTTCACCCATTGGCTATAATGAGGAAGCACAAAACAGTCTATAACTTTTTCATTTATGGCCTGATTTTGATGGAACCTGCAGGAATGGTAACCCCTTCTGAGGGCATGAAGCCTGCCAAGTTTCAAGGAGATAGGTGCAGGGGCTTCAGGGAAACTGCACCTCAAATTCTTGAAAGTAAAAAAACTCATGTCATGTGTATGTGCTAAGCCACAGTGGGGTCAAAACTGCAGACATGCTAGCCTTTGCTGAGGCCACAAAACCTGCCAAGTCTCAAGGAGATAGGTTCAGGGGCTTGGGGGAAACTCCACCTCAAGCTGTGAACAAGCAAAACTCGTGATATGGGTGACATTGTGTGTGTGTTAAGGTGCAGCAGGGTGAAAACTGCAGGCTTGGTAGCCCCTGCCAAGGCCATGAAGCCTGCCAGCTGTCAAGGAGTTCTGGGGCCCTGCACCTCTGGCTGCTGACAGGCAAAACTTGTGATGTGGGTGCTTGTGGGACTGTGTCAGTCTTGGGGCAGAGAGGGGTGAAAACTGCAGGCCTCCTAGGCCCTGCTGTGGCCACAAAGCCTGCCAGCTGTCAAGGAGATCGGTGCAGGGGGAGTCTGGGTTCTGGGGTCCTGCACCTCTAGCTGCTGCCAGGCAACACTTGTGACATGGCTGGGAGACACTGTGTGTGTGTAAAGGTGCTCCCTCTCTCAACTGATACCAAGGCAGAAAGCAGGTCAGGTCAAACAATGCTGCCTTTTATGAAGCTTTTCCATCCCTGCCCCAGAGCACTGGGATTGGAAGAGATCTCAGGGAAGGATGACAGTCACTGGCCAGCTACACGGCCAATAATGAGAGCACTTCTTCCCCTCTTCCCCCTCCCCTCCTTACTTTAGTTTCTGTTTCCCAGCAGGCAAGCCCAGCTTGAGCTTCGAAACTCAAAACGTTTCAACTTGCTTTGTTTCGTTTCGAGGCTGTTTCGAAGCTCTCTGTTTCATTTTGATTTTGCTGTTTCCAGCTTGAAACGAGTGGAAACAGCATCAAAATGAAACTGCCAGTGAAATTTCGCACAGCCCTAGTGGACAGCTTATGTAAATCCAGGCTGCCTCCATGTGAAGATTAGATTCTCTCCGAGTGTGAGGAGTATTCCAGCTATAGCATAGAAAAAACTGATTGGATTCAGATGATACTGGCAAGTTAATTTATGGAAAGGTCAAATGCAATGTGTTCTGGAGTTGTTCTTTGATCTGTCCCTTCACATAGGCTCAATTCCCAGACTTTGCCGAGAGTTTACTATCCTGGATTGAATTGTTAGATCATTTCTAAAATTAGGGAAATTTGGGAATGCTGCCTGCAGGTTGAACCCATGCCCCTCACAGCTGCATTAAAACCCCCCCCAATGGGCAAGTCAGTCAGCTGTTAACTCTTAACAATAATGACCCCCCAGTGAGGAGAGATAGCCAGCCTCCTTCAGACAAGCAGATGTTGAACTTTTGGTTAAAGGACCATTTCTTGGCACATCTGTTTATATCTCTGTCTACTGGGATGTAGATGAATTGAGTGACAAAGTCATATCTATTAACCTTATGCAATATTATTTTAGAGGATTGCATGTTGCCTTAGCTGCTCTGTAAGACACCAAGTACCTCCATATATCTCCAATGACCTTGGCATGCTTATTTTCTACTGATACTAAACCAAGACATTTCAAATCCTCTGTGGCATTTAAAATGGACCATGGTTTGGACAGCAGGGCTATAAATGTAACATAATGATTATGATTATTATTCAAATGATCTGGCAAAGTTCACCTTCCACTTGGAGTAAATCTCTCCTGACTTTTTTCCAACTTTCTTCTGGCCTCATGGAAGCTTTAAAACTGCTGTTAATTTTGCTAAGTTATAATTGCAGCTTTTCCTTCTGCTCCAGTTCTTGAAAGGGGAGCTTTGTCAGATGCAAAACTATCTGATTATCAATATAGCACTTGGAGTGCTATCCTGCAACATTTTAATTACCACAGTCACTTTTTGTGGTTTCACAATTATACTCTCATTCTTTACAGTAAGTGCCTTTCTGACAAATGGAGCCAAGCTGCCTGAATTGGAGCTAAACTTAAATGCTCTAGGATGTAGCAAGTATGGCCATACATGATGGTGGGTCTGGCACAAAGGAACTGCCATGAGGAGTCCTGGGTTCACTTCCTGTCTACCCATCAGCCATGCTACTATACATAGCTATGTCCAATTCCCATTCTCCACTTTGTCTGTTTGCATTGTATTCTTTCTGGGCAGGATATAGGCTTTTATTCTACATTTTTACACTCCAGATAGAAAAATCAAAACCGTCCCTAGGTTGCTTACAACAGAAATAAGGAGAAATGTAACAGCATAGTTTTCTATACTCTGCTCTCCTAATAGTCTTCAGCCAAAACCGTGGGAGGTAATTAAGACACGACCCCTGACTGGCTATCCCTCCTAGCAGTCCTCAGTTTTGCCTCACTACCCATTGTAGCCCTTAGAGTCCTAAATTTGACATCTCTTGTTTTATTTAGAGCAGAGCTGAATGAATTACAGTTATTTATGACTAGAGAAAATTCTAAGACTCACAATTAGAGATGGGTGACACACATTTCCATGTGTAGTAAGTTTGTTGAAAACCAAAGTTTGGTGGAAATAAAACTATTTGTGACTTGGGTTGAATTTAGAGAATAATTCCGGTGAAAATGACAAGCATTAATATATTTCAGAAGTTTTTAGAGGAAACTTCAGCTGCAAAGGCATTTTTATTTAGAAACTGACTCATATTAGAGAAGAAAACGTTTAGATAAGAGGATTAAACAACTGGAAAGAGAAAAAAATTGACAAAGCTCAAAAATAAAAACAAACAATACTTCCTTTGGCAACCCAAACCAAAATCAAATAATTGACAAACAAGAGAGCTATTTCCAATAAGTTTCTCTTGCCTTGTAAGCTGGACATATATGGAAAAAAAAATCTTAAATAATATTTATGAAAAATGAATATATTCCCTCTCCAAGGTACTAAACCCTGTACTCCCATGTTATCTAACGGGAACTAGAGATTAGGGCTGTGCAAAATGGCAATGTTTCATTTCTATTTCAGATTTGCTGTTTTAAAGGGACAGTGTTTCATTTTGCTGTTTTGAAGAACTGTTCTGTTTCGTATCACTGAAACTGTTTTGCTGTTTTGGTGCAGTTTGTCCCTAGGCTATAGTGGGGAATCACAAAAATGCCTGTAACTTTGTCATTTCTTGCCTGATTCAGATGAAAACAGCAGGGATGGTAGCCCCTCCTGAGGCCATGAAGCCTGTCAAGTGTCAAGGAGATAGGTGCAGAGTTTTCTGGGAAAATACACTGTGTCACGGAGTAGCGTCCCTAGAGATGGCTGCAATACCCCAAGAGCCCTCTGTCCATGCCAGCTCCGCCCTGCGGGTGCCTTCTCTTCTTGTCTCCTACCACATCTTGTTGGAAAAGATAATAGATAGGGAGGCTGCCTTAAGCTTCAGCTCAGTCACAGTCCTAATGGACCCTACTAGACCCTGTAGGTTCTTGGACCCCATGCTGGGACCCACTTCAAGTAGGTGCCTCAAGTGCCTTCCAGGGACGAAGACCTGCCTCTAGGGGAAACCTGAGTGGTGTGGAGCACAAACTCAGATGATTCCCCCTCCTTCCTCAGAAGTTCCCTTGCTGTGGCATTCCAGCTCCAGCTCCAGCTCCAGCTCCAGCTCCAGCTCTTCTTCTGGCGTTGGAAGGCTCAACATGGGAAGGGAAATTGGGGTGGAGGACACTGTAATGCTGGTGCTGTTTGTTGTTGTCATGGTGGTGGTGCTTGGGGTTGTTGTTATTATGGCAGGTGTTAATGGCGGTGATGCAGATATTGCTCCTACCTCCTTGGTGCCAGTAGCAGAAGCATCATGGCTGCTAGCTGTTGGAAAGTGGCTGTGTTTAAGTTTTTTGTTTTTTGTTCTTTTGGGGGGGGGGGGACATAGAGCTCTCCCTCTGCCCTCTTTTCTGCCCTGGCCAGAACAGCAGGCGCCTGCCTTTCCAGCATACCTCATGTTTGGTGTGCTGGAAAAATCTGTGTGTGTTTCTGTAATGTAATATATGTATTTATACAATACATAAATATATGTTCTGTAATATATATTGTGCTTTCCCACACAATCAATGCAGACTGCCAGGGAAAACACAAATTTCTTTTGTGTGGAGAAAGAATTACAGAAAATAACAAAAACAAAAAGAGGATTTTGGGGGAGGAATAAATTGAAAGGAATAGATTAGGAAAGGGTAGTAGGGTATTTCAGAAAGGATTGGATCCTACTTGCCAGGAACGGACTAGCAAGAAGTAAGAGCCTTCCTGGTGCTCCTGCAGGACACAACTCACAAAGGCACATCTGACAAGCTCATTTCAAACAATGCTTTTATGCTCCTTCTTTGTCCTTCCCACAGAACACTGTATTTGGAAGGGACCTCAGGGAAGGATGACAGTCACTGGCCAGCTACACAGTCAATATGAGAACAGTCATTCCCCTCTGTCCCCCTTCCCTCTCCTTAGTTTGTATTTCCCTGCAAGCCTGGCTTTGAAACTCTTTGAAATTTTCAAAATGTTTTTAGTGTCCTCATTTTGTTTCAAAGGTGTTTTGAAGCCTTGCATTTTGTTTCGGTGTTTTGAGCTCAAAACACATTGAAACACCTTTGAAACGTAATGTCCATCAAAATTTTGCACAGCCCCACTAGAGATGCATAGCTCCTTAGGAAAAGTAACTGAAATACTGCTAGAAAGAATACAATATGTGGTACAGGATGACCTTTCACAGCTGCCTTCGGAGACTGGTTAAGATGTCATTGAAGTCACAAGGTCTCTCTCAACTCTATTTCAGAATCAGTGGTCACTTCTACATGCAATATTAATGCGATACAAACTCAAGCACGGTTTGCACTACAGTTCATTACTCCTAGGTGCAGCATTTAGATGTGTGCCCAGGACTGTAGCACTCTGAGCTGGGGTGAGGCAGCCCTAGCTGGCAGGAAGGTCCATGGGGTCAGCCTGCCAGCCTGGAGCTGTTCCTCCCCGGTGAAACATGCTGTGGAGGGGGCTGGCTGGAGCACAAGAGTGCTTCAGTGCAGTGCAGGGCTAGCACCCTTGTTGCCAAGCCAGCCCCAGTCATTGCCTGCACATGTGCTGTGGTGCAGTGAATAACTCTGCCATAGGACAGTACTTGTGTTGAGCAGTACTATCCTACAGAGGAGTTAATTAGTTTACTCTAGCCTAGTAGCAGCACAGTGTAGAAGGTGTGTTGGTTGTAGCCATATTGGTCTAAGGACATAGCCAGACAAGGTTCTTTTATTAGACCAACTAAATAGATGGAAAAAAAATGTTTTTTGCAAGCTTTCAGGTTTGTGCCCAAAAGCTTGCAAAGAACATTTTTCCAACTATTTAGTTAGTCTAATAAAAGATAGCGCATCTACCGAAAGAAACTGTCCGTCAGTGTAACAGGTGACACTTTACTGCAGAGCTAATTAGTCAACATCTTCTGTAGATGCACTCAGAATATGTTCTTATTTTCCTTGACCTGTCTGCTGCTCTCACAGTCAGCCATACTCTTCTATAAACCTAGTCTTCTTTTGGTTTCAGAAACTGCTTTCTCTTGGTTGTCTTCCTATCACTCCAGTCTTTCTGTTAGCAGGTTTTTAAAGGATGCTTCTCATTTCCTTTTTCACTTTTTGTGGGGCTTCCAATTGGACTCTGTCATCATTTTGCATCTCTCCTCTCTGAATCTTAACTCAATGGTGCTGGTGATTCAGATCTGCTGCTTTACTCCAGACCCGTCTCCTTTTGTCCAACCTATAATTTAGGTCTGTCTTTAGTACCTCCCTTAATTTTAGCTTCCTTTCTGGGTTAACTCTAAGCAAACCAATCTTCTCTTGTTGTTCAGACCCCCAATATTTGACATCATCTGACTTTGCTTTTGCTTTGGTTCTCATATTGAGGCTGTCTAAATCTGGTAGATTTCCCCCTCCTCCACAAACACATCTCATATATATGGACTTTTCTATCCAAAGTTTGGAAGAGATTTTTAATTGTCGTTTTCCATCTGGATTACTACAATGTATTTTTTTCTGGCATATAGTATCATGCTTGCCTACTGATTTTTATCAACCCATGATGCCACCTTCCATGAGTCACTTGTTAAGAATTTTTCAAACATGTACGTTCCTCCCTACTGCTTGGGATGTGCCCCATGTAAATATATGAAGAATATGAAAGAGCAATGATGTGGGTTTCATTCTTCATTCTGAAGAGAAAACAAAACCATACATCATTGCTCACAGACAAAGAAAATGAAAAACTACATAATTTTTCTTTTAAATCTTTCCTATAAAACATAAGCAAACAAAACCAAAAAAACCCCAAACCAACCAATACAACCATCTTTTGCTGTGATGGCTGCAAAAACCTGACAACAATTAGACTGCTGGTGACAAGGTTACAGGATTTTTATATGGGGGAATTGGGTTTGGCTGAGTTTGATATCTTCATTAAGGACTTGAAGGATGGAATTGAGTGCACATTTATTAAATATACACATGACACAAAACCAGAAGATAGGATTAGGAGGCAAGATGACTTTGATGCATTTAAGAATATTTCTTGGATGAAACTGCAGAAGGACCAGGCACTCCTAAAGCCTCACCTGGAGAACTGTGTCCAGTTTTAGGAGCCACACTTAAAGAAAGACAGGGTGCATCTATGTGTGCAATTAGTGAGAATCAATTAAATCCAGTGGGTATTGTTCCAGAGTTTATTGCTTCCTGGGTGCTGCATTTACATGTATGCCCGGGAATGCAGTATGTTGAGCTAGGTCAGAGCAGCCCCGGCTGGCAGGGGACTCTGCGGTGGTGTGTGTGTGTGTGTGTGTGTGTGTGTGTGTGCGCATGTGTGTATGTGTGTGTGTGTGTGTCTGGGGCTGTTCCCCTGGCTCAACATACTGCACAGGGGCTGGTAGGCAGCCCCCACAATGAAGCACCTTCATGTCCTGGCCAGCCCCTTCAGTGCCTACACATGTGCTGCTTCAGAGTATTACTTTACTCCAGCCTAATTGCCCTGCATGTGTAGAAACCAAGATGTTTGAAGAGATAATTAGTTTATCGTGAAGTAGACATCTTGTGTAGATATGCTCACATGGATAAACTGGAAAGAAACCAGAGAAGAACAACAAAAATTCTTGGAGACAGAGAACACATGATATATGAGAAAAGGGTTAAAGAAACTGGTTACAGGAATGCTTGTTAATGATAACAGAAATGTTTTGGCCAGCATGGCTTAGACTGGGATGATCTTACCTTGAGATCATGGCTAGACCGATGACCTCTTAAGGACCCCCTGGGTGTCAGCCCTATGCTTCTATGATGTACCAGTGCCACAGCTAGTGTTATTGATCATTATCATTGCATTGTTTCCTTGCATTCTCATATATGCCTGTATCCATCTGTTGTTTTTTGTCTTAGATGTTAAACTCTTTGAGGCAGTGAGTTTTTTAGTTTGTACAGTGTCCAGCAAAATGAAATCCTTGTTCATGGCTTGACACTATAATACTACAAATAAGCAACAACCCCTACCCCCACTGAATTCCATCAGAGCAGACTTTGAGAATCCCATCCATAATGTGGTACTTTGAACAGGTTTTATTATAAAAAATAGGGTATGCTTTTTATCTCCCATACCCCAGTGCAAAGCAAGAATAACTGTGCCTATAATAATGAAAGTAGCTTTTAAAAGTGAGATAGAAATGAAGTCCCTTACAGATGAGGAGAAAATGAGTACACTGTAGTTGTCTGCAACCTACTTTTAACATGCTTGCTCATGAGAAAACAATATTAAATTAAATATATTTTTTCAGAATTCCTCTTACTACTTCAAGAAGGACGTGGAGAACCTGGAGAGGGTCCAGAGGAGGCCACTCGTATGGCTGAGGGCCTCCATGGCCAGCCCTATGGGGAGAGGCTGAGGGACCTGAATCTCTTCAGTCTCCACAAGAGGAGACTGAGGGGGGATCTTGTGGCTGCTGCCAACCTTATCAGGGGCCACCAGCAGGGACT
>NW_017728948.1:17276596-17288392 GCF_001723895.1 Crocodylus porosus
GACTCATTGATTCTGTGACACGTCTACCACACTATTTTGCTAGAATCAGATTTAAAGAGTGCATAGTTCTTATCTCTTGAGGGAAAAGTCATTTTTACTCCGCACTAATGTAACTAATTTTTATTAATTTTTCAAGCAGCTAAAGTGCCTATGTTCATCACATCTCCCTAGTTTGCTTCCCTCTCAAAGATACTGAAGTGCCAAAATATTTAAAGTTGCTTCAAGTGTGAGAACAGATGACCCCTCTGAGACTATATGGTAAATATGGAATTAATTTATGCATCATGATCTCACTCTGAATATAATTATGTTGGAGATGTACGTGAATCAAGATATGAATGACAATGAGACACTGAGTGATAGGAGAATGGGGAACTGAGCTTTGGAAGTGCTTTTTCTTTTGGATAGAGGTGTGATTAAATTGAGTTTGAAAGCCACACTACCTTCTCCACAATAGTTTTGAAAGTGGAGAGGGAAGATGGTTATCTTACTGTGGCTGATAACTGGAAATGGAGTGTCGGAAGCTACAAGGAAGTGTCAAGTAGACATGCCATATACCTCGCAAACTCATCCTCAGAGGTAGTAAGATGGTCAAATTATGATCAGGATGTGTCTGCATGAGATATTTACCATGGGGTAAACTACTTAGATCCACAGTAAACATTGTGCATCTACACATGTACCCCTATTAGGCTGGAGTAAAGTAATTAACTCTACAGCAGAGTAGTACTTGTAAATATAAGCACTATCCTGCCACAGAACTTTTTACTCCATAGCAGAATAGGTTTAGATGCTGCCCCAGCTGGCTGAGGCATGAAGGTGCTTCAGTGTAGGGGCTACCTGCTGGCTAGCTCCACACTGGAACACCTTTCTACCCCAGCCAGCCAGCCCGCAGCATGTGGAACTGGGGGAGCAGCCCTGGGCTCACAGGCTGACCTCTGGGGTCCCCTGCCAGCTGCGGCTGCTGTTCCCCAACTCAACATGCTGCAGTCACAGGCACACATTCAAAATTACATAGGAGTGTTGTCCTGTGGGGTCAGGCCTACACTCAGGATCTCAATATCACACTGTTAGACAGGAGGGAGTGGTGTACAATTCCACATATACACACACAAATCAATTAGGTGCACACACTCATACTCTAGGTGCATACACCCCTACCAGGCATGTACACACACACTACCAACATGAAAAATTAGACAACAATCAATTGTCAGTACCCACACACTCCACACACATATACCGGATCACTAATTCGTATATCACACATGCGATGACATTATATATATATATGTGTGTGTGTGTGTGTACACATAAACACACCAGTTCACACACATACCACCCACCTACACATACACACAGGTAAATTCCTAACTTGGATGGTACGGTATGTATGGGGTAGTTGGGAAACCTGGGGGAAGGTTAAGGTGAGAGAGAAAGTGTAAGGAGTGAAAGTTGCCAGAACCAGGATTAGAACTGGTAGCTTAGAGAGAAACTGAGGCTTGGGATTACTTGAGGTCATGTGGCCCCAGGGTTACTTGAGGTCACTGGTGCAAGGGAAAAAGCCTGGTGGCAAGGAGGAGACAGCCAGGAAACAGAGAGAGGCAGAGAGCTGGGAGCTTGGGGCAGATAAGTGGTGGCAAGGAAGAAACAGACAGGAAACAGATAAAAACCCAACTTGGGGTTTCAAACCAACAGGTTTATAAAACAGACACCACACTATACAGCCCCATGAATTTATTGGTTCCCACACAAACACACTTACAATGGCAGCAGGAGAAAGAGAATCAGTGGAAGGGTTGGAGTCCAGGTAGGGAAGAGAAACAGAGAGGGTTGAAGAGAGGGTGGGGGTGATAGCTACCTATCCAGGCTGGAAAGGGGTCTTTGTCCAGCAGGTGTTGTCCAGGGGGTGGAGGTGCTGGCAGGGCCTCTGGGTGAATAGGTGGTGTGGCATGGTGCTGGTCCAGATGGAGAGAGTGTCCCAAGGAGTCAGCCTTCACTACCCCTTTTTATGGGGCAGACTACCTCTGATCTCCAATGGGGAAGGTCTGTCCAGGCAATGTCAGTCCTATTCCAGGTGTTCTTACTGACCATGTGCAGCCTTAGCACAATGGTGGGTTGCCTCATCTTTTGTTTCTTGAATGCTGAGGGTGGTTCCAATGGCTGGGGTGTTAGCCCAGGTATTGGTTTTGATGGTTTGGTCATTCAGAGGGAGCTATTTTTAGACCTACTGCCATCGTCTCTCAAGCACCCTCATTCATCCCCATTCATTCAGGAACCAAGTTAGATAGGAGGGGTAGGTGTGAGTCATAGGTTACAACATACTTACACACCAGGGCATGCGGGCAAGATGGAGACTTGACAAACAAAATGGAAACTGACATGGCTTATGCTAACTTACATATGTAGGCCTAAATCATATAGCATCAGTAAAACAGTAATATAAAACAGTAAAAAAAAAAAAAAATCAATAAAAACATAATAATTATACAATATAAAGAAGGAGAAAAAAAACAAACAAATACAACTTGCTACCAAAATAAAATGCTGAAGCTTATCCTATGTCTTAGCTCAATTATACTTATCTATAGGAAATAGAGAGGGAGAGAAAAAGTCAGAAATGGTTGGGGAAGGGGAGGGAATGTATTTAAAAAACCCCTAGAAAACTAGGGGTTTTGCTATAGGAGCACTAAACTCCAGAGCAATAAACTGCCACTGCAGAGGGAAGGCCCAGGGACCCCTTCAGCTCAGGGGCTGCTCAGCCTCCCGGCAGCTTACCTCCCAGCTGTGGGAGAGATGGGCAGGCTCCACCAAAGAAATAATGAGGGACCCAATCCTTTTCTGCCTTCAGCAGGTGCCTCCTGAAGGCAAAAGTGCTGAGGGACTAAAACTCTTTTCCACTCCCCGCCCCCCCAGCCTGCTTATGTCCAGGGGGCAAACTGCCAGTAGGCTGAGTGGTTCCAGAGGTGTGGGGGCCCCCAATCCTTCCCTTCGCAGCAGCAGCACCCCACCCCTCTTGGGCTGCCCAGGCAGGCTGCTAGTGGACCAGGTACTTCCTCAGCTTGGAGGCAGCACCTGGCTAAGTTCAACTGTTCCCTGAGCTCACCTACTAGAAGCCTGACAAAGAAATAAAAGGATCAGGCCCCTTGCCATAATGGGACAGAAAGATTGAACTGGTTTAGTCCTCAGGGTTTTATTCTGTGCCCCACCATTTCAATTTAGGGAGTATAGAATAAAACCTTGCTGATTAACGCCTGTCACGTGTACAAGCGTCCCTGGATAGCAGCATATGCTCGGCTATGGAAACCTTGTAACACAAAATGGTAGTGATGAGTGCATTTCAAAAGGTTGCATTCAAATAAGCACTCTGGAATGGCTCTGATTATATAGATTTACAGAAGTTATCAGGGGAGAAACACAGAAGTTATCAGGGGAGAAAACTAAACTCTAAAGACACACAAGGTTTGACCGAAGTCATTCTAAAGACCTTTACACTTTCAAGTTTTCCTTTGCTTGTGTTTTTATCAGTCTTATACAGTAAGATTGAGGCTGCATAGTCCCTATGATTATGGTTAAAATGCCATGGACATACTGATTACAGAAGAAACGTTCTATTAAAAATTCTTCAGGTTCAAAATGAAAGCTACAAAGGAGTCTATTCATTCTGCTGGAGCAAGGATTCTAGGGTTTTTTTCTAATGGACTGCAGATGGCACAGAGGATTGACATCCTGCCTTGGAGAGTCCTATTGTGAAAGGTAAGCGTGAAATAAGCTCTCTCATGTTTTCTCATATTCCAGTATTTCAGAGGAAACTTCTTAGCAAATATTGGCTCTGAGACTGGACAAGGTAATTCAGCTCAGTAGTAGGTAGCTCAATAATTATCTTCTTAACCCTCCTGGGGACTGAACGTCAGACCTGGAGAACAAGACACTACCATGTGAGCAACTGGCTAAATATATTTCAGATGGCAGCTATCACAGGCTCAGAGCTTCAGTGTGCTCCTCTCTATAAGCTAGAACACACAGCAACAGGTCAGAAACTGATGCCCATAGCTTACAATACTAGGTCGCGTCCAGAAGCCCATGGACATTTGGTTCCCTGGGGACAACTAGTGGTGGCCACCACTAGCTGTCCCAAGGAGTGCCTATGCCATGTACATTTTGGTGCGTGGCAGGTTACCTCAGATGGAGTAGAGGAGGCTGGAGCCAACAGTGAGTTGCCCCAGTAACCTTACCTAGGGTCCTGGCGGCCTCCTGGGGCTACAGCCATATTGCTCCTACCGTGTGGAGCCTGACCAGCAGTGGAGCACAGCTCTGGCCAGCCAGACTCCAGCTTTGAGTGGTGCACACTGCTGCCACATGCACTGCTCTGCGTTTTTTTTTTCCAGCATGTTTTTTAGATCCCTGGATATCCAGGGGTCAACAAAAAACAAACCAAACCAAAACATCACCCTCTGTGCTGCTTCCCTGCAGCGTGGAGAACAACTGAACATGCAATACGTGGCATCGCAGACGTGCCTGCCATGCCATATACTGCATAGCAGCACTCGTCTGGATGTGGCCGTACAGTTCAAAGCAAACTACCTACATTTAACCATTCTGCTCACATTATTTTCTTTCCTCCATTTGGTTGGGGAACTTGTTTGACAATTAGTTGGCTATGCCCATTTATCTGTCTTCTGGGAATGAGATCTTAACATCTTCTGCCTGTATCTCTCATGTTGCATGGAGTCACAATATAGAGAGACAGAGTCAACTACCTGTCCTTTCAAGGCTGACCCAACTCCTTTTATCAAACTAAACATTGTGTGAGATTTTCTTCATGTTTTCCAGTCCTGTCAAAAAAGAAGCTTTGGCACTTTAAATGTCTCTCAACTATACCTACAAGTCAATCAGCTTTTTCATCATAGGAGAGGCAGATTTGTTTTTTGATGTACCATAATTATTGTGTCATTCTAACAGTAGTATGAAAACTGTTAAGGCAAATTCAGAACACCTCTACCCCCACAAATCAGCCTTAATTAATTAATAGCAAAAATAAGGTCATTTGCTATTAATTAATTTGTACAACTCATAGAGAAAAGCATATCTTCTAACAAGGTACTTTCCTGAGAACAAATGCCTCATTAATCTTCAGCATTTCAGGCAGAGTAACCTATTAAAGTCTGACAGAATAATAACCAGCATTATAAGGAATAGTAGTCACCAAATGCACACTAAGCAAGATTTATTAACCCATTAGGTACTCTGCATAGCTGCTATTTCCCATTGCTTTATATCCTGGAACCTGCTAGCTGCACACACAGCTTGTCTTTGTAAACAGTGTTTCCATTGCTACTGTTCTAGCAGTCTCTGCATTAGTTTCTTACGTCCATCCAAAACTTGTTTCGGCTTGTCTTCTGTTTGGGACAGGGAAAATTTCTTGATATGCATCTACTCGGTATTCGGCATGGTGGGGACCAGATCTTAGCAATAAACTGCATAGTTCTGGGCATATTTGAAATCAGAAAGAGGGTGGGGTACATGTACAGATGTGGAACAAGATATAGATACACACACAGTAGGTTTTTCACAAACATTTGTCACATTTATTCTCCCTTCCTCAAATAAGCGTGAAATATTCATAAAGAACCTGATTATGCTCCCATTGATTTTGATGGTAATTTTGCTTTCACTCAGCAGAAGCGGGATCATGAGCAAACAGAGGAAGAGAGGCAGGTGGAAGCCCAGAGAGTCATGGTAGCATAAAGTGAGAGAGATACAGAAAATGAAACCCAGATCATTCAAGTAAATGCAGGAATCACTGGATAAGATTCAACAGCCTGTGCAATGCAGGAGGCAAGAGAAGGTAATCACAGTGGGCCCTTCTGGCCTCAGAATCTATCACACACTTTGGCTGCTGACAGATGTGAAGAAAAAAACCCCACAAAACCAAACCCAAGCGTAACTGAAAGATGCAGCACGTTAGTTCGACCCAGTTGCTCAGCATTTGTATAGATCACACACTTCAGCGGGGCTTTTTGGAGGTTTTATCTAATAGCTGATTGAATCAGCTTTCTTAGCATTTTTAGCTAATAGCTGATTGAATCAGCTATTAGATAAAAGCACCAAAAAGCCCTGCTGAAGCATGCAGTCTATACAGATGGTAAGGAGTTGGGTAAAACTATAGATTGCATGCTTCAGCAGGGCTTTTTGGTGCTTTTATCTACAGCTGATTCAATCAGCTATTAGCTAAAAATGCTAAGAAAGCCTCACTGAAGTACCTGATCTCTAAAGATGTTGGGCAAGCTGGGTCAAACTAACTTCTGGGCATGCAGTGGACTCAATAAGAGTACATGCTAAGTTTAAAGTGCCATTTTTTTCAGGGTGGGGTGGGGTTTATTTTTTTAATTAACTTTTTACAAGCAGTGTTAATTGCAGAAGGGGCAGATTACAATTGAAACCCATCATGAAGATGCCTGGTGACCAAAGCACTTCACATTTCCCATTTGGTAAAGATGATAACCTGCAGGTACAGTGAACCCTAACCACAAAGGACCAGATTTCACCTCCTGGACATCTAAGAGAATTTTGGGTTTTAGTGAAATCCTATTCCACCAATTTTGATTCCTGAAAATAAATGAGTGAATCTGCTTTTGTAACGCACCATTTTCTTACTTTGAAGACCGAGTCACAACCCCCCCACAAAAAAACCCAAATCAAAACAAAAAAAACCCAAAACAGTGAAAGGAAGGAGGACCTACCCACATTCTGCATTAACTGTTTTTTAGGGACGTAGGCAGCAGGGAACAGAATTGCACTTAGGCACCTAAGTCCACATATGTGCCTAATAGGTAGAATCTAGTCTTTTGGTTTAGGGCTGGCCCAGAAATCTCCAGAAACCCAATACATCATGCGTAGAAAGCTGCTATGCAAAGGACCAGCAGTTTCTCAAATTGCCCAGTGCATACAAAGAACAATTATTTGCATGATTCCCTTAAAATCAACTAAACTTTAATTTTTTTATTTACCATATTTTCTTGCATATAAGATGACCCTGACTATAACAATAGGCTAACATAAGGAGTCATCCTGAGAGGCAGCCAACATGGCTTTGTTACAGGTAGGTAATATCTGACCAACCTCATCTCTTTCTATGACCAGGTGACAGGGGAGAAGAGACTGATGTAATTTACTGGGATTTCAAAAAAGCCTTTGATTTGGTCTCCCCTGATGTCCTCATGACAAAATTGGGGAACTGCGGCCTTGACAACCTTATGGTCTAATGGCTGGGGACCTGGCTCCATGGTTAGACTCAGAGAGCAATAGTTGATGGAACTGAGTCAACATGCTGCATGGTGACCAGTGGCATCCCACAGGATTCAGTACTTGGACCGGTACTCCTTAATATATTCATAAACCTGGAGTTGGGTGTCAAAAGCAGACTGGCTAAATTACATGGAATTACTGGGAAGTACAGTCACACTAAAGGATAGGCTGGGGATTCAGGCTGACTTGGACAAGCTCGCAAAGTGGGCGGATCAAAACCTAATGACTTTCAACATAGAGAAATGCAAGGTGCTCCACCTTGGGACAAAGAAACCCAACATATCATACCTATAGGCTTCACAGTGGTACATTCACTAGCACTATGACAGAAAGAGACTTGGGTGTCATGACTGACCACAAGATGAATATGAGCCACCAGTGCGATGCTGCAGCCTGCAAAGCAAATAAAACCCTGGCGTGCATCTACCAATACATCTCAAGCAAGATCCAAGATGTCCTCCTCCCCCTTCATTCAGCCTTGGTGAGGCTGCAGCTGCAGTACTTCATCCAGTTCTGGGCTCCACTCTTTAGGAAGGATGTAGAGAAGCTTGAGAGAGTCCAGAGGAGAGCCATGCGTATGATCAGCGGTCCAGAGAGCAGGTCTTATGAGAAGAGGCATGGGACTCTTCAGCTTGGAAAAGCATAGGTTCAGGGGGAACTTGGTGGAAGCCTATAAGTATATCAGGAGTGTGCATCAGGATCTGGGGAACATTTATTCACCAGAACACCCCAAGGGAAGACAAGGTCCAATGGTCACAAACTGCTAGAAGACCATTTTAAACTGGACATAAGGAAAAACTTCTTTACTGCCTGAGTCTCCAGAGTCTGGAAAAGACTCTCCCCAGAAGTGGTGCAAGCATCTACTTTGGACAAGTTCAAGAAGCATTTGGATGATTACCTTCCTGGGGTCAACTGAACCCAGCTGACTTCCTGCCCGTTGGGCAGGGGGTTGGACCTAATGCCTATGAAATCTATAAGATGACCCCCAATATTTAGATTCTATAAAGGGATAATTTAAAAATTTGGTGTAATTGTCCAGGTATGGACTCTTATGATTGGAGGTCTGCACTGAATTTGTCCCCTTCCCATTGCTATAACAGGGAAAATAGATCAGGGAGACCCTCTGCCCCTCACCCAACTTCTTCCATATATAGCCCCTTCCCCTACCCACCTTGCTGTCAGACCCTGCTCTCCCTGAGCACATGGAAGTGAGGGGAAATTTTGAAAATACCGATTCGAAATAAACATGCCTGTAATAATTTGCATATAGGCAAATGACTATAGTTACCCATAGACTTAGCTCACCTAGAATTGATGCATTTTGCTTTTGAAACTGCTGAAAGTTTTAGCACAGGTACTCCATTAACACACTTTTAAGTAGCACTTCTGTAGCTACTTATTTAGAGTACAAACTATGCATGATACCAGTCCAAAGATGCTTTACCATATAGGTCACTGGCCTTGGCCCCAGCAGAGTCCACAGAGTTTCAAGCCACAGTGACCACATAGCTCAGCACTGCTTAGTATGTGTGTGTACTCCAGATCCCCCTGACAAAGGAACCAGGTCCTCCACTCATGCTGAGAACACCTGGTTCCAATCATGAATCCCGGGATCCTTCAAAATGTGTATATAGATAAGGCACAGGGCAACCTAGACTAGCTTTACCTCAAGGAGGGTGGGGCCACACTAATCATATGCACAAGAGGGATTCTAGGTGAACTGTTTGGGGCTCTGGTGATGTTTCCCAGACATTGAAGGGTGGTGAAGAAACAGGAATCATTAGAAATGTGAAGTAAAGGTGCAGCTCAGCTGTGGGAGTGAAGAGGAAGTTGAAATGTAGTCAATGTAGTGGCTCACCATGACTTTAAAAAGAGTTGGTGATGGAGGACATGAAGCACAATGAGCACTACACTATCTCATTCAGATGAGTTGAGATAATCTATCCCTGTGGCAGGTTTGTGCCATGTGTTTTATAGTCACGTTCAGTCGTGGCTGCATTTAATCAGCTTTAGAAATGACTGTATTTAATGAGATTTCTTTGTATGCAGATGTAAGACAAGGAGCTTTCTCCCCTCCTTGGTTAGTGGGGGAAAGAGCTCATCTTATTATTTGAGTAAATGCAGTAATAAGTCTTCACCCAATAAGTCAAATATCAAAATTGTACACTGAAAATGAAATCATGTTAGTCTTTTCCAAAACCAGCAGACTGATTTGTAAAATGTATCATGGACAGGTGAGATGTTTAAGAAAAAGTAAAATTAAAAGATCATTACATAATACTGGTTGCAATGTTTAAACTGGCAAATGAAACACAGAACATGAAAGAGAGTCACCTTAAATTTAAGCCAGACTAAATTCTAGACAACTTTAGGGAGGTAATTTTGGTATCAGCCTGAAGCCATCGAAGAGGTGCTTTTCAACATGCTAATGAAGGCTTTCTATACCAATGAGAGAAAGACAGTTAATCCAACAGTTAGAAATTTAGACACTGAAACTATTTAAATGTCAATTCTATTTAAAATTGCCTTTCTAGATGATAATATTCTAGAGACTAGCCTTAGCCTTTTACATGCATGTCATGTGCTCAGGATGCATAACCTCCCAGCTTCTCCATCTATCCGTCTGGAGCTGGAGGTGGGTACCCTCCTACCCCTAGTTTGGCTCAGCAAATCTCCTTGCTCTCATGAGAAAAACTTGTCCTCCTGTTTCAATTTAACTATTCAATGTATCCACAGGTAATCTGTAATTCTCACATAAGTTATTGCAAGGTAAGGACCAACCTAATTACAGGTTAAAATCATGCTAGTCTTTAGCACGATCTTGAATATCAGTAGCATAACAAGGGGTGGGTGACTAAGGCAAAGCTGCAGGCACCAAGTTAGTGGTACCACAAAAGTGGCAGCTATTGTTGTTGCCACTGCTGGCCCAGCTTTTGGCACTGCCTCTGATGCCCAGGGCACAAAACTTGCTTGTTACACTTATGATTGGTACTTTTAATTTCTGTCTCTTTGGTCTCATTCACTTCTTGATCCACCCCCTGCAGGCAGTGCCCTGGTTAAGCAGTGCTGGTTTGAATAGTGTCACGTGTTTTTTAGTCTTAGCTTCCTGATGTATTTATTTTTAGATTGCTACATTGAAACGTGTATAATAAAAATCCCTATTATTCTTTAAAGTCATTTTATTTTTTTTTATTGAATTACAATAATTTATGCAACAGCAGTCTTAGGGTGGCTAAAGGTGGGGACACACAATATCACTATTAGCATAATTTACCCATGATTATACTTCATGGTAAATTTGATCAATAGTAAGGAATAGACACCTGGGGCATGATCTCATGAGTACACATGTGCAGTTTGTAGTGCCTCAAAGCCATCTGAGGCCCCACAAACTGCCCATGGTGCACATGCACCCATGCACTGCGTTGTTGAAGCATGAGACATGGCAGCGGCATGCGCCACCAGAAACTGGAACCTGGCTGGCCAGAGCCAGGCTCTGGCTGATGGCCAGGCTCCAAGTGCCTGGCTCAGCACCACTGCTGCCCTGGGAGTCTGCCAGGACCCCAGGTAAGGCTGCTGGGGCCAGTGCAGGAGCTGGTCCCAGCCTCCCCTACCCCACCCGGGTCCCTTTGCTGTGCACTGGACTGTGCATGCAGAGGTCTGCCCAAGAACAAATAGCAGCAGCATAAATGTGCTGCTGCTATTTGTCCCATGGGAAACATGTGCATGCATGCTCACGGAAACATACCCCCAATGAGCTCTCCTAAGGTCGCTGTGTCTAGTCGTGTTGGATTAGAGATGGTATTTAAAGGCCTGTTTTTTGAGAATTGGCTTATAGGTATAGATATGTGCATTATAAGGGGTCAAGATGGGCAGCAGGGGTTCATGGATTTCTAAAGAGCTTGAGAGATGCATACACAGCTTATCATGACCCTGAAAGTGGACGGGCTGTCTAGCACAACAAGGCCAACAGATGGACACAGCCTGAGAATTGAGGGGGACATGCCATAACAGGAGATCATAGCTTTCAAGGCAGACAGGTTGTCTAACACAACAAGGACACACAGCCTGGGAACCAAAGTAGTATGTACCATACTGTCCCATAACACAAGATAAGTGACACCAGCAATAAGGACTCAGAGAGCAGGGGGGCCCAAGTCCTGGTTTTGGGGGAACAGACAAAATTAGGTGGAGGTCCGGAGGGCTACATGGACATGTGGCCACAGAAAGACAACCAACCAGAGATGGCCGCAGAGAAGAGTCAAAGGAGAAGGAGAATACAAAAGCAAAGACTTGAGATTAACAAAGGGTCACTCCTTGTTCTTCCCTGAGAGAGGTCCCCATCCCTGTCCCTGGGAAACGTCCCCAAGGCCGCCATGAACAGAGGACATACCAGCAGCCTGTCTCATGCACCCCACTGGAGGGAGTGGGCCTTGGCATCCCACCTCCAGACTGCTGACACCTAAAAAAGAGAGCCTCAGAGTGGAG
>NW_017728948.1:17288492-17297550 GCF_001723895.1 Crocodylus porosus
CTGTATCCTGACCAGATGTACTCTGACTCTGATGACAGCCCTAGGATTGGTAGACATAGAATTGTTTGTATAGTTGCTTTTTTATTTTCATTCTGTATCAATAATTTCACCCACCATCAACTGGCAGGTGTTGTGCTCGCCCAGAACAAAGGTATAAGGGCAGGGTTCCTAAAATCCAGTGTCAACAGTAGCACCTGGCCACTAGCTGGTGGGAAAGCCAGATTGCACCAGTTAAGGATTGCCTTGGATGCAACTGTGTGAAGCTGTGGACACGCAACTGATACACTGCTTTAAACTTACATTAGCATACAGTTATTCCTCATTTTCTCAGGAATAACTTTACCCCAGAGTGAAATGATTTATGTTGATGTAACGTTGTGTTTCTGTTCCATAGAGAAAGTAGAGCAAAGTCAATTTACTCTGTAGCAAATATATTGTGTGCGCACAATCCTCAGCTACATAAATCCATATTCTTTCTGCCATTTATTTTTTCTTTCACTTATGCTGGAATCACTCTTGTGATTTCTCAGTTAAGCTTTTAATAAGTCAGTGGGTGGGTTTACATGAGACACTGACTGTGCAGTAGCATCGCCAAATAGCTTTTAGGTGATGCTGACTGCACAGTAGCTCGTTACTACTGTGCAGTAGTGTCGCATCATGCTTCACGCTATGTGATTCTACTGCATGGTAGTAACGAGCTACTGAGCAGTCAGGGTCTGATGTCGACATGACCAGTGACCACTTAAGTGTTGCAGGACACTCTGGTGAAGTTAGTTTTGGGTAATTTCACTGCATGCTTGCTCATTTCATGTGAAGCCTTTTCTTAAAGTAAACTAGATTGTGCCTTGGACACTAAGCCCCTACAGCCGATGCTGAAGTTCTGCCTTAAGAAGTCAAAATTCACTTTCTACTGCTAAGGGGACAGTCATTTAATTACTGCCCTAATTGATGGCCCTTGTAGAGTGGCTTGGAACATAGTATTAGGTGGTGCCAGAAATCCAGCCAGCACCCTCCTGCATGCCCATGTTGTGCTTGGACCTGTGACCTGAGTAGCTCAAGCAGGGGTTGCGGATGGGTCGTGTTCCCCCTAATTTTCTTTTTCAGTTGTGGAAACCAGGTGAAAAATCTAACTGAGCCTGTTGGGACTGTTCCCCCCACCCCCCCAACATCTCTAAAATAAGAGAAAAGTCTGCATGTTTTCATGATACTTTGTGGCTTCAGTCTCCTAGCAACAGAATTTCCTCTTAAGTTGACCCTTGTCATTTCAGAACATCTGCACCCAGCATCTTTAAAATAGCTTTGGCTCTGTGTGGTTAGATTGAAACTTGATCAGACTTTTCTTTTATGCAAGCCTCATTTCCTACAAACTTAATTTTGCTTCCATCACCTCATGATAGATTATAGATCAAATGTGATAAAGAGTCAACCAACTGTTGCTATGTTGTAGTGTAAATATAAAATCACCAAGAGGTAAATGTTAAGTTTCTTTTAATAAAATGTGTCTCTGTTAATAGTTCTTTGCTCAATCATTTCTCTAAAAACTTGCCTTCTATGGAGGTACATAAAACCACTGTTTATTAGGTAAGGCACATAGGACTTTAATCCCTACCTATAAACAGTAGTGGAGCCCATACTGCAGGGTGGAGATGACCAATAAGCAGCTTTACATCCTGGGCAAGATTACAATGACATTTTTTAAAGTTTAAAATTCAAGACTCACATTTTGCCTGAAGTTTCAAAACAGTTGCATCCAAGTTAGTTGAGACTGCACAACCCCCCATGCTTCCTACTCAATTTTTGTACCTTAATACCCAATGTGCACATTATGTAAAAATTGTTGAAGTTAGCGTTATTTAAAATTTTCAAAGCAGAATAACTTTAAATCCTTTACCTCAAACTTTACCATGCTTAAAAGTACACAGAGATGAAAAGGAGTATTTCTAACTAGATAGCTCTTTTACTTTTGAGCTCAGTGATTCAGGGCCATAAGGCTATTTGAGTGTCCAATCTGGTCTGTATAACACAGGCCATAGAATTTCACTCAGTTATTTAGTACTAAGCCCAATAACCTGTGTTTGACTAAATCATACTGTAAAAAAGCACGTAGTTGTGATGTGAGAAAATCCAGATATCAAGAAATGGAGAATCAATCGTTGTCCCTGCTAGTTTCTTCGAACGGTTAAGTATCCCTACTTAATAAAAAAAAAAATTATGGTCTAAACTAAATATATTTTCTTTTACTTAAATCAAAGCAATTCATTTCCACTGTAAAAATGTATTAACATATTTTAAAAAGGAAGAAATGTCAACTTAGAAAAAGGACAAATCGCATTATTAAATATTTTCTTTGGGTTTATTTTGTTTGGCTGGACAATTTGCAAAAGCCAACAAGAAATCAGGAAACCTCCTCCTCCCCCACAAGAACTTTCAAATAATTAAGCTTGCATTTTTTTTGGCCAACGTTTTTTTGGTTGGAAATTTTCACCCATCTGTATTTATTCCCAACTTGAATTTTCCTGTTTTTAACTTCCAGGCATCAATTCTTGTGATGTCTTATTCCACTAGATAAAGTACTCTTTAGTATGCAGTGTTCTCACTCTTCATAAAGACATTTATGAAGTACAAATCAATTCAGCTCTTGTCACTACAATACACAAGTGGCCCTGGGGATAAATGTAAACTTGATGCTATCACACACTCTGGACAACATTTTCATGTGTTGTACATTCCTGGCTCATTAGCAGCACTAATTACTGCTGCATGGGATATCCTGCAGTTTTGTGACTCTGTTCTGTAAGGGTAACTTTGAGTCATTAGACATTTGCAGGCATGGATCCTGAAGAGTGTGGACTGTCTCAGCCTGGGGAGAGTAAAAATGGTGAGAATTCAAGGTGCAGCTCTTTGAATTTTGAAGAAGGTTAACTGTCAGAAAACCTAATCTAGTATCTGTAATGATTCTGCCAATCCTTGTTGGCTATCTCCAACCATTTTAAAGGATACTTACAGCTGGATTTTAATCTGTATGTAGGTATGAGGTTTGTAAATGCTCCTCTGTGCCTAAGTTTCTTTCAAAATCTGGCCCTCTGGGTTTTCTCTGGGTCACATAGTGGGGAATCTGACCCTCTTTGCAGTATTTGGATTTTAATTCTTTATTGAAAAAAGTCCCTATGTATTGAACTAGATCAGATCTGCCCACTTGCTCTTCCAGCCTCTTCTCTGAATTGCTCTGGCTCACCTCTGGGACCTTGGCTCTTCAGTTCCTTCCCCTTCACTTTCTCCAACACTGGCTGCCACTTCATCAGTTTTAGCATGATCAGTTTCTTAGCTATTTTACTGGAGTTCCTGTCATGTGCTGCCTTCCTGTCATACCAACTCTCCATTGCAGCTAGCCTAGTGCTCTTCCTGACTCATCAACTCTACATTACTTTTTAATTACTCACCTGAAACAGTATATACTTATTCACTTCTACATCTTCTTTGCTCTGATGTTTTATATATCTCTGTCATTATACTTGGGATTGGATGTCAGGTTCTAGCACTCTCTCTTGGGAACCAGATGGTGAAGGTCTTATTAACTCTCACTCAGGAGCATAAAATAGAGGAAGTCTGTCTGAGCCAGTAGTAATTAGAGGTGGGGAGTGTCTGCAGGAAGCATCCCTAAGGGCAGCCCTACCCATCTTGAGATGTGCTCCATTTTAAATGTAGCAATAAGGATGAAATTAACAGCAGAGAGACTGAGGAAGGGGTCAAATTGTGTCAGCATCTCATCTCTGTGTTGTCAGGAGCAGATCGGGGTACTGTATCCTTACGTCTATAATCCATTTTGGGACATGGCATCACAGGGTATATTCTAAGAAACAAAGCTATAAGATTCCTCTGTGGTTGAACTGACCAAGGCATTTATAGTTCTGTAGATGGCCACAGATGGAAGAATGGTACACAGTTCTCATTGTGCATAAAGTTAGAGAAGCACATGTATTAAGTTAGAAAAATGTTACTCCAGATTGAGAACCCAGCCATTTCTTTGTTGCATTTGTGCTCTGTAGCAGAATTCTTTACTGGTGGTACTCACGTCAGGAAGAAAGCACACAAAAATCCCACATCGCCTGTCATATTGGGAAGTTATAGTTTCTGTCAGCACCCAGCAGTGTTCTCAATACCTTTTCTAGGAGTTTATAAACCAATATTAGGTCTGAAGTAATGAAGGACAAAGGAAACTGAGGGGAAGTGGGAGAAGGTTATAAACATCAATTAGTAGATATGCTCATGGGGGCTGGTTCCCACCAGCATTTCACACAAAGGGGAATGACTGAATGGTAAAGGACTCACATTATTTAGCACTTTTCATCAGTAATTCTCAAAGTACTTGATGTAGTGCAGCTGGGTGTATTCCAAGGTGCTAAAAATTAAGTCTCAGGAATTTTGTAATAAAGCAGTTACAGATAAAATGAATTTAGAAGAGTAACATCTGTATCTCAAGGTGCAATAGAACAGAGACAACACTTTGGTGAGCAGCTAGAGATGTGTATTTGGGGTTCCCAGCTCTGAAATTCAATGATCTGATAGGTTCCACTGGAAAAATAACACTATACACTTATGGGCCAGTCTTGCAGTGTTCAGATTTCTTGTAGATTCCATAACATTCAAAAGAAGCCAAGTATACTTGTCATCTTCCAAAATTGGGAGTAAAGTCCTTATTATTGCCTTGCTCCTTCTATAGTGGTTGGAACTTTTGCAGAGGGAGGGCTGCATGCTACTACCATATTTACATATAACCTATACCTTTCCCTCCCAAAACCAGTGGAGAAAACTGGGGTGCACATTATATGCGAGGAAAAGGGCTTCACACAGATTCAGAAATTTGCAGGGGGAGGAGGGAAGGAAGGTGGAGGGGGAAGGTGAAGTGGTGGCTACATTAAATTGCCATGTCTGTGGTAGCCACAACAATTAACATTACCAGCAATCCTTCCCTCCCCACCACCTGCCTGTCGAAAATTTCCAGACCTGTGGAAAACCTCTGTCCCTAACCATACAATGGATTGGGATGGTGCATGGAGTTTTTTCACAGATATATCTGGCCCAGCACAGGGCACTGGACATTAGGGCTGTGCAAAATTTCACCCGACGTTTTGTTTCGACCAATTTAGAGGTCAAAACAGCAAAATTGAAACAAAACAAAGGCTCTCAAAATACCCTTGAAACAAAACAAAGGTGGTTGAAATGTTTCAACCATAGGCTGGGAATGGGAAGTCAGTCCAGCTGGTCTGACTTCCCATCCCCAGCACTAGATCACGCCTAGCTGGGCTGCCTCCTGGTCTTCTGCCTTAGTTTGCACTGAGGTGGGAGGCAGCTCAGCTGGGCTGCTTCCCCTTTCCCCGCAGTAGATCATGCTGGCCTAGCCCCTGGTGTGCCTCCCAACCCCAGTGCAATCTAGTTCGGGGGACGGAGAAGTGGCCCAGCTGGGCTGACTCTCCATCTCCAGTGAAACTTGAAACAGTGTTAAAATAGCCTGTTTCAATGGAACAGAGCAGAACAGCTGTTTCAACTCTAAATGAAATTTGAGATGAAACACTGTTCTGTCAAACCGTTGAAACTCAAGGAGAAATGGAACCATGCCATTTTGCACAGCCCTACTGGACATGTCATGTGACTCCAGTCAGCTTGCAGACCTAGAGTCAGTGCTCAGGGTCAGACCAAAGACGTAGCTCCAGCAGTGGTGCTCCAGATCAGGTCCCATCACATAGTCCCTGCATGGCATGCAGAATCAAGCCCCAACACCAGTGCTTTGGATTGGGCCCTGCTGCAGCCCAGCATGCTGGATTGGGTCCTGCTGCAAGGCTCCAGTGTAACATGCTGGATTGGGCCCCAGTGACTCCAGAGCCCGGGTACTCACATTTTTTTCCTTCTTTCTTGGGTCCTTCTAAAAATAGGGTAAGTGTTATATTCAAGGGCATTATGCTGCAATAAAATGCATGCTGGCTGGTTTTTTACCTTTTTTTTCAGAGGCCATGCTTTTTGGACATTCAAGTTACCAGCACAACTAAAGAATGAGTCACAAAACTTATTCAACTGAAGCAAGGATGATGTAACCTTGGGAGAAAAAATTCTGTAGCTTCTGATTTGGTTTGATCCTCACAAAATTAGAAACTACTGCCCCAAACACTGGCTTTGGGTTAAACAAGAACCAGATACACATCATTTTCACCCCCAGTGGACTCTGATGTACTAGATAAATAAGCACTCCAAGAACTGTCACTGGGGATGCCTGGGCATCAAGTAGCACATTAACAGAAACAGGCTAGTTCAGTGCTATTAAGTACTAAGCCAATTGCACCGCATTATAATTAATACCTGTTGTAACACCGTGGAACCTCTCACTAAGTGAAAAAATGACAAACTTGATTGGGAAATAAGTGTTATTTTTGAGCTTCAGAGGGAATACAAGTTAACCATTTTCTAAGTGTTAAAAAAATGGGAATATTCTTTTGAAGGGCATACAACAGATTTAAAGGATGCTGCTTCTAGATGGTAGTCAATACAATCAAAATAGGAAGTGAGGCAGTTGAAAGCACATAGGCACCATGTGAAGATTAGGAACACAATGGCACCCAGTAAGTCATTTCTACATTTAGATGCAATTCTACTTTCTCCTCCTTGTCACACAGGTGACACTTATTACCCCTTAGCCTATACCATGGAAATCAAGGGTATAACAGCTTCTTCTGTGGCTGAAGGGCCTGAGTTGAGAGCTGGCAGTAAGCCTGGCAGTTCAAGTCAGGGTATGGACAAATGATCTTTAGTCTCAATTTTTGAGCCCCCTACTGCAAAAAGGATGTGGACATATTGGAGAGAGTCCAGCAGAGGGCAACAAAAATGGTGAGGGTGCTGGAGAACATGATTTATGAGAAAAGACTGAGGGGGGATTTAATAGCAGCCTTTAACTACCTGAAAGGCGATTCCAAAGAGGCTGGACCTAAATTGTTCTCAGTGGTGGCAGATGGCAGAACAAGGAGCAACCATCTCAAGTTGCAGCAAGGGAAGTTTAAGTTAGATATTAGGAAGAACTTTCTTACTAGAAGGGCAGTAAAACACTGGAACAGGTTACCCAGAGAGGTGGTGGAAGCGCCATCCTTGGAGGTTTTCAAGACTCAGCTAGATAAAACTTTGGCTGGAACGATCCTGCTTTGAGCAGGGAGTTGGTCTAGATGACCTCCTGAGGTCCCTTCCAATCCTAACTTTCGATGATTCTTACTCAATGAATTCAGTGGGGGCAAATTAAAAATCATTTTGTATGGACATTTAAAAAGTAATAGAAATAGGAATATCAACAAAAAAAATGAACAGGGCTAATTTAAAGGCTTGGACTAAGATGTTTAGAAGTGACTGAGGTCTAAGTTGTGATGCACTGTATAGAAGCATTTTTCAGAGAGGGTCAAGCTCCCATTATTTGGTGGGGGGAGGGGGAAAGGGAAATGTTCATCCTTCTTAATTCTTCTCTGCAATCTACCCTGTGGACCTCCTATCCAAAGGGAAGGCCATTTATAAGCAGGGATTTCACTGACTGCTCTGAACTTAAGTGTATAACACATCCTATTGTACTGATTAAAAAAAAAAGCTTCATGGTTTTTACATGTAGGTCTTGTTTCTTATAGCTGCTAATATACATCCATGTGGGAGTTAGAGCTAGATGAAAAAGAAAAGGATAATTTCTTAATGAAAAATTTCAGGCCATCTCCAATGACAGCAACGTAACTGAGTAATTAGTACTAAGCTGTGTTCACATATTCATCTGTTCTCACAACCATTCATCACCTTATAGTTCACAACAGCTGGGAGCTGGAGCCTTTTATAGAAGTCAGTGAGACTGTCGGTCTCATTTTCCTTTTCTCTCTCACCTCCATAATGAAAGAACATTAGCTTGCAATGAATAAACTATTTTAGCACCACAAGAAGAAATAATGGAAATGTCAAAAATAAACAAAAGGTCCAAATAAACCCTATGAGTTGTAATGTATAATGCAAGATGTGGAACACATCAAGCCAGCCACAAGACGTGGCTTGCAATTCCATTCTTTTAAAGAAATGGGTACTGATAACTGTTATGCTGTCCTAGGACCTTCATAAATAGATGACTTTAGCCACAAGCATGGGGAAAAAGTGCTGCCAGACTGGCAAGTCCAGACTATACTGAAAATACACAGTAAAACTCTATATGCATTGACATGAGCTGATTCAACAGAAGGGTAACTTAAAATTCCTATATGCAGATACATGACATTTACATCTCACAATAGCTGAGAAGGAAGCACTGGATTCAAGTTTTGAAATATGGTCATACAAATTGCACTTGCAGCAGCAGAACTGTTTTTTCCTGTTGCAAAGGCCAAATAAATGGGTACCTACATCTATCTGTTTGGTAGTTCACTACCGTGTGCGTACATGTTAGTGTTTGCTTTGTGGGAGATGCCTATGCATTGTTTGCACATGCGGCTTCAATGTTGATGTTTAAAAGTCCAGTTCTTACTTTGCAGCACTTTATACAGCCTTTAGAGAAAGACATTTACTACACACTGGTTGGAAATACTGTTTAAAATTACATTTTCCAGCATTACCCTTTCTGCAATTGCACATGGGCACCACATGTGCCCTCACCGTTGCCCGTTAGTGGATTTGTACAGAGTTTTTGGGTTCCAGTCTCAATTTACCTTTCAGTCACCATTCTCCTTTTGGTGACTCATTTATTACTCTGGCCACCTGACAGGCTCTCTCCAAGGGCGTGGACCACAAAGAACAATTAAAACAATCCAAATGCTTTGGAAGTGTTTCAAAGGGTCAGCTGGACACAAATACAAGCACTTTGAAATGTTCTAAAAAGGCCTGTAACATTACAAAGTAGGGTTTTTACATGTCGTGCTATTTTTGAGTGTTTCCCTTGTTGTTGTGCTGTTAGAAATGGAATATTGTTAGAAATGGAGTATTGTTAGAAATGCACAGCTTGCATCTTGCACCCGATAAGAAAGAAACACTGCCAAGGACTTTTTTTTTCCTTTCCCAGCCT
>NW_017728948.1:17297561-17301057 GCF_001723895.1 Crocodylus porosus
TCTGAGTTCTTGACTCTGCTCTGACCCTATTTGCAAATGTACCTTTTGTGCCATCTAATGAGTGTGTGTCTGTGATTTTTGTGGCCTCCAGAGAAACGAACCGCTTTATGCATCAGTGCTATGGCGGGTAAAGAGAGGGAGCATGGGTGGGTTCTGCTACACCTCCTAAGGTGCTACTGGCTCTTCCCTGGGACCCCCAGCGAGCAGACGGAATACTAATCTCCCCGCTCTGGGCTTTCTGCTCTCCCCTCCCAGCCCTGCGAGAGGAGGGGAAACTGAAAGTGGACCACAAGTTACTGCAGTTGCCTCTAGCACCAGGGTACATGTGTTCCCTGGCTGAAATAGCTCCTTTTTAAAATGTTTATGACATGTTATGAAATGTTTCCACCCAATAGTCTCAAAATTTTAATAATCGCCTCTACAGATAAGGCTGGTAGGGGAACTCAGGCCCACCTGCTTCCTCAAATTCAAACCTAACCAAAGCCAGGCTGCTGTTCGTTATCCCTTGCTGCTTCAACAAGCTGTTTCTTACCTTACATCTCTGGAAATCTGTCTTCTCTCAGCCTCCTGAGCTGGTACTCCTCTCTTGCATGGGGAACTCTCCTGCAGGCTGCTCCTGTGAGAACTCCTTTCAATGGCTTCATCAGCCTCTCTGAGCTCTCCCTGACTCTAAGCTACAGCCTTCACCTCCAGCTGCTGCAGGGCCAGCAATTAGTTTCAATTAAGGGCATGGTTACCTTCCAAATTAAACCGTTGGCAACTGGAATACAGTGGGTAAATGTATGCCATGAAAGGTACACATGTAGGTTTCTGGACTGCCGAGGCCCTCTAGGCAAACACAGCCCCAATTAATTGTGTAAATAGGCTGGAAGGTTAATCATCGCTTCATGTAATGTGTATCTAAAAGGTTCTAAGTATGCCAATGGAAATCCAAGGAATTACATTAATTTTCTTTGCCATTTCATCTGGCTCTATGCAATAATGGAGAGTAAGATTTTACTGTACCCTCATTTGCATTTAAATTATGATGATTTTTTAAAACTGCAAATCTATGCAGAGATCAGGAATAAGAATAAACCACCACATTGACAGGCACGGGTATTGTTAACTGTGACGGGGAGAAACATCAGTTTACACTAATTCTACAAAAACTATATTAAAATAAGTAGATATGAAAAAATAACTTTAAAAATAATGGGGCAATCTAAGAGGATAATATAGTCATCTTCACATGGGATAGGATGGAAATAAAATGCAGGTACAACCTGAGGCTGAACTTCTCATAGCAGTCCATCTATTTTGTGGGAAGTGGGAAGAATAGCATTTTTAGCTCCAAGCTTCGATCCCCCCACAAAGCGCTAAGGACACCTTGAACAGCATGTATTTGTAAAGAATAATACCTTCTAGATCCTTTTCATTTGCTTCCTGGTGAGGACATTTTTAGGGTTTACTTTTTCAATATATCTTTCCACAACCATGAGATTTAGATGCTTCTGGCTTTTTTTTTTTTTAAATGAAAGCAGAGATTATAATGTAAGAACATGAAACCAGGACTTGGGTTTTAGGAAGAACATCAAATATCATCCAAACACTATTCTGAGAGTTTTAAAAACAACTTTCCTCCAGTGCTGGTGTTTGAAATCCTTTGAATATTCAGAAATATGAGGCTTAATACATATGGATTAACTATGTCTACCTGTACTAACAAAATATTTGAATGCTTTTTCATTATACAGTGAAGACAGCGCTAAGATAGTCCTCCAAAAGATACACATTTATGTAGCTATATCAAAGTATCCTTATTGTTTCCTGTACAAATGTGTTCCAATTTTAAAGGCAAGGGCCTTGTTTTCATCTGAAGTGCACTGTTTTTGCTGTGGTGTAATTCCAGTGATTTACTGTTATGTAGCTGAGGGCTGAATTGGGTTCCACTGTGCAACCTGATGTGCTGGCGTTGCAAGGTCACTCCATTTATTTTTAGTGAGCTTTATGGAGGGATATATCAATGCTGTGAAACACAGAAAGGAAGAAATCAACCAGATTCAAAAGCCATAAGATGAGCCATCCTGATCCACCATGAATATATTCAAGTAACATAGTCTATTTCTATGCATTCTATGAGACAACGCTCATGGGAAACTCCCTCAGGGTCAATAAATAGTTTAAAGATATCTAGAGTGTCACCTTCATGATTTTGTTTTAGAGTCTAACACCACGCTTTTAAAATATGCTACAACCTTCTGGCAATTTAAACGTGGGGTGGAATAGTGGGAAGAAGGATCTCGAGCACCTTAGGGGCTCACACCTACTATGCCATGTCATGAGAAATAAGGACAAGGTTCCTGAGCCGCCTCCTTCATAGGCGATAGGGATGAATTTATGGTTTTGATGTGAAGTGACACCATATTAAATTCTGAATTCTGTGTGCCAAATCCTTGGTGAAATTCATTTGAACGTGAAGTCAAAACTGACAGCCTCTGTTTTAGAGGAAGGAAACTTGAACTTGAACCAATACAACTCCAGTTCTCCCATGGAGTACCAGTCCTTCTATCAGCTATTCTGGTGCTGATGCCAAATAATGTGTTACCAGGCTATGCAGTTGATCTAGGCTACCCCCAGAGGAGAATGAATCTAAGTGAATTGGGTTTGGCACATGGTGGTTACATCAT
The DNA here is from genome assembly GCF_001723895.1 of Crocodylus porosus. NCBI lineage: Eukaryota > Metazoa > Chordata > Crocodylia > Crocodylidae > Crocodylus > Crocodylus porosus. The sequence goes on from NW_017728948.1 coordinate 17,300,231, forward strand.
TTAATGAATTGCTGGAAGGTGCTTAGAGACCATATTGATGGACATGATATATGGTGAGAATGAGACATGCTAAACAGGATGGTGGGGTTTCAAAAGTGCCGATGTCAGTTAGGATCTCAACCATCCTCTCACCCAGATCACCACTATTACTATACCACTTGAAGTGCTGATGAACTTCCTGTTTCCTGACTATATTTTCCTTTCTTTTTGGATTAAATCATGACTATATGGAAGCAAAGCCCATTTCAGAACATTTTAAAATTGTCTCTCAGTGCCACCCCAAGCATTATTGTCCTACTTATCCAGCTTCCTGATGTCAGAGCAAAATTTTGATTAGATGCTGCCAACACAGACGATTGAGACTGACATGCATATTGGACTCTGTGAGTGGAAAGTTCCAAGGCTCACCCAGCCCTTGCCCCTTGGGTGACCTGAGGGCCTGTCAATCATTGTTGACCTACTTTCCCCACAGACATGCTCTGACTGTGTCAGCTTCTGACTGAGAGCATGCTCAGTCAGAACCTGACATGAGGTAATCTGGCTAGAAATTTCTCTGTGGAGAGCGTTTTGATTGGTTACCAAATTCAAATAAAAGTTCAGTGAGCCCCTCCTCTGGGGGGAGAGATCGCACTAGCTGGAGACAGAGGCTGCCTTGGCAGGGACTGTCTCACAGTTAGGCTTGAGGGCCTATCGATCTCCTCCCTCGCTTGGCATTCTGTTGCTGTTGTTTGGTGCTCCGTTGCTGTTCCTTTCTGGCTTTCGAACTACCTTGGCACCGTCCATCGACTACGATTCCGGATCACCCGCTGGACTTTGGCTGCAACTTC
>NW_017728948.1:17303422-17333293 GCF_001723895.1 Crocodylus porosus
CACACCTACTATGCCATGTCATGAGAAATAAGGACAAGGTTCCTGAGCCGCCTCCTTCATAGGCGATAGGGATGAATTTATGGTTTTGATGTGAAGTGACACCATATTAAATTCTGAATTCTGTGTGCCAAATCCTTGGTGAAATTCATTTGAACGTGAAGTCAAAACTGACAGCCTCTGTTTTAGAGGAAGGAAACTTGAACTTGAACCAATACAACTCCAGTTCTCCCATGGAGTACCAGTCCTTCTATCAGCTATTCTGGTGCTGATGCCAAATAATGTGTTACCAGGCTATGCAGTTGATCTAGGCTACCCCCAGAGGAGAATGAATCTAAGTGAATTGGGTTTGGCACATGGTGGTTACATCATTTAATGAATTGCTGGAAGGTGCTTAGAGACCATATTGATGGACATGATATATGGTGAGAATGAGACATGCTAAACAGGATGGTGGGGTTTCAAAAGTGCCGATGTCAGTTAGGATCTCAACCATCCTCTCACCCAGATCACCACTATTACTATACCACTTGAAGTGCTGATGAACTTCCTGTTTCCTGACTATATTTTCCTTTCTTTTTGGATTAAATCATGACTATATGGAAGCAAAGCCCATTTCAGAACATTTTAAAATTGTCTCTCAGTGCCACCCCAAGCATTATTGTCCTACTTATCCAGCTTCCTGATGTCAGAGCAAAATTTTGATTAGATGCTGCCAACACAGACGATTGAGACTGACATGCATATTGGACTCTGTGAGTGGAAAGTTCCAAGGCTCACCCAGCCCTTGCCCCTTGGGTGACCTGAGGGCCTGTCAATCATTGTTGACCTACTTTCCCCACAGACATGCTCTGACTGTGTCAGCTTCTGACTGAGAGCATGCTCAGTCAGAACCTGACATGAGGTAATCTGGCTAGAAATTTCTCTGTGGAGAGCGTTTTGATTGGTTACCAAATTCAAATAAAAGTTCAGTGAGCCCCTCCTCTGGGGGGAGAGATCGCACTAGCTGGAGACAGAGGCTGCCTTGGCAGGGACTGTCTCACAGTTAGGCTTGAGGGCCTATCGATCTCCTCCCTCGCTTGGCATTCTGTTGCTGTTGTTTGGTGCTCCGTTGCTGTTCCTTTCTGGCTTTCGAACTACCTTGGCACCGTCCATCGACTACGATTCCGGATCACCCGCTGGACTTTGGCTGCAACTTCGGCTCAACTTACCTCGTTTTTGACCTCGGCTTCTGATACCACCGCTTCTCATCATTGTCCTTACGGGACTGGCGTCATGTGACACACCGTGTGCACCGTGTTACAGTTGTGTTATTTGTTCGTTCGTTTTCCCAATTAATGAGCTGTTGACCAGCCCTGGGACTAACAGAGGGCAGCCGCACCTATCCCTGGACTGGTTCCAGGGGTAGAAAGCAAGGGCTATCTGTGAACCTCGTGGGCCAACAGACCCCTCCGTTGTTTATTGTTTACATCTGTTACTGTAACTGAAGATCCTACCTACGCCATCAAAGCGTAAGTGTAATAAACCATTTAATTTGGAACCATAAGCGTGCGTGCCACTCAGACTCGACTGCCGCTAATCCCTACCTGTCCGTTTCCAATTTGCCACCACTCGACTAAACCAACCGTGACCAAGACCGTGAGCTTGGCTCGCCAGCCGTGGCTCCGGATCCTTGCACACCTGAGAGGACTGTACCTTCCTGAAGTGTTCTGTTAATCATTTCAATAATTTAGTACAGGATTTTCCTTCCACGAGGAGTGACTGAACCCATTCAGGCAAGGAGCTAGGAGCTGAGATGGCAAAAAACCCAACAACTGCTGCTTATGGACAGAAGATTAAGCCAAAAAGCAAGAGAAGCAGCAGTAAACAAAGTTGCCAGGTGTTTTGGGGTTGCGTATTTTGCAATGGAAGGAGAATGGCAGTCCAAAGGTGGGCACTGGTTTGAGGGATAGCAGGGGTGGGTTCTGTACTACAGTCAGGCACTGTACTTTGGAGCGACTTTGAGCAAGCCATTTGGTCTTTCTGTGCTTCCTTTTTAAATTAGCTAAGTGAGAGCTAAATTTGTCCCAACAAATTTCAGAAAAGTTCATAAAAACCTTGAAACAGAAAATACGATTATAGGTGACATTTCAAATAAGATCTCTGGCATATGAAAAAAACTAGAACCCTTGCTGGGAAGCAGAGAACCTACCAAACTTAAATAAAGACTTATCAGAGTGAGAAAGAGAACGAACAGATGCAGATGCAAGAAATGTGCCAGAGCCACTGAGTGGCTGAAAAAGGAGGTGGCCACTAGAGCCAACACAAGAAAGCAAAGGGCAAAATGCGAATTATTACTAAGATAAACATTTAAAAGACACAACATGCTAATTTATGCAACTAACAAAGGCAAAAATTCTTCATGAAGACAACATATACAATTCTAGCAAGGAAATACTCCCCATCTGTGGGTAATAATTATCACTTCTTTGCAAAGTACAAGGCAGGGGGCAAATACAAATTAGCAGCAGTACTGGTAATATTTGTGATGGTGGATTGAAAATGGGATTGGGGTCCAGGAACTTCTTCTTTTTTTACCTGGCTCACAACATGGCCTATTGTATGTGACTTTGACTAAGATATTTGAATCAATGATTTTCAATGCAGGTACCCAAATTTAGGAACTTATAGCCATTTTTAGGGAGCTAAATATGTGGCTTTAAGTGATAAGCAGAAGTGGTTCCTCTTGTCTGGAGAATAAGCAGATATTATTGGCGAAGAAAGGACCAATGCCTTAAATTATGCACTATTTTAGCAGCATATAATTAATTTTGATAAGAAATGAATCACAGGGGATTGTACAGGGGTTGGATCACATAGGGCGCATGCAGATGAGTGTGCATGTGTGGCTCAGTGCATGTAATGGTAGCGTGCACTGCCAGAAACCAGATCCTGGATGTCTGGAGCTGCCGGTTAGGATCTGTGCACCCAGATTGCTAACCAGGGAAAAGTAGCAGCCACAACTTTGTGCCATTGCTATTTTTCCCTGGGGAAATGCACATGCACGCTCATTTGTATGTGCCCACAGGGATAATTGAATCACACAGGGATTGCAGTTGCTCAGCACCTTTGAGAATCAGAATTTATAAATTGTGGTCTTGCAATATATGTTTTTCTGCAAATGCATTATGGGCTGCTAACTTCTAGTTAGAATGCCAATATATTCTGCTATAACCAGGAAATGGCAAAAACTTGGGGTTTCTTCATGCACAAACATATTACTAATACCTCCTTTGATAACTTGGAGATGGCAAGTGATTATTAGAAAATGTAAATAAACTGCTAGGTGGTAAATCTGAAATAAATTAAGGAAGTCAAGTTGGTTTAATACAGCTGCCAAACTAAATGATCTTCACTTGGTTTCTTATAAAGTTAGATTCAAATAAGCGTTATTCAGCAGTATACTTCTATTATTTGCTTTAAAGGGTGTCTACAAATCTTTTAGTTTTTAAGCAAGTATAGCTAAGGCCCTGATTCAGGAAACACTTAAGCACCGGAGTAACTTTGCTGAAATGGGTAGTTCTTTTCATTTCAGTGGGACCATGCACACACAGGTCAAGCCAGACACGGAAGGAAGTGTTTGCAATATTGAGGCCATAGTAAAATTTGCAAAGATCCTAAGATGGTCACTGCCTGCTGTGCTGAAGTAGGGGAATTTTACTTTGTAAGCATGGGAATTTTACTTTGTTTTTGGTTTGAATACATAACTTTAAAAAAAGCCTCTGAAAGTGAACTACTATTAAAATTTCCCACATTTTAACCAGAGGAGTTATTTTTACATCATCGTAGGCTGCAACCTCAACACTCTAGAAAACAGAATGTAAAAGACTGAGAAGAATGACTTGCTTCGTGTAGGTAGGTTGTTTGGCTTGGTCCCAAACATAGACTGTGTCTATTTGTTTACAGGATTTCATGTTAATGAGAAACTGTAGCCTCACAAGTTGCAGCATAAGAATGTTTGCAAAGCTACAGAGGCATAAATTGCTATTTCAAAAACAAGGTTTTTCTTCCTTTGTGCAGTTCAAGAAAAGCACTTGTATATAAATGTATTTAAAAACATTAGTCCATGCACAATAGTTTCGGGGAAGATATCTGTCATTACAAATCGTTTATGAGTATAATGGGCCACAATATATATTCCTTTCACAGAGGAGGAAAAAAGTCTTTTAAACAGCATTCATATTATGTATTTCGATTGTCCTTCTTCATGTAACAGTATTTTTTCCTGAGCCTTTGTTTGTAATTTGAATACAGTTTACAAAAGGAAAATTAGGACAAAGGCAACGAAGTAAATTAAATGCCTGACAACCCATTCTGCATATGCTTGTATCGCTCTATTTTCTTGAGTAGTGGTCTACCTACCGTTAAACCAGTGGTTCTCAACCTTTTTAGATTTGTGGCACCCCTCCATATCTTTTCTTAATTTAGCAGTGCCTTGTTTAAAAAACTAATTTATTTATTACAGTGTGTAAGAAATAATATGCCTGCAAACACATTTTTAAACAAGTTAACAGGCCAGAATGTTTTTGACACTATTTGAAATCTCTGGGTTCATCTTGTGAAACATGTTATGGCACCCTGGCTGAGAATTACTTGTTTAAACAGTGACTGCAGCTAAAGCCCTAATTTAATTCCTTTATTTGATAAATGAGCATTAACTGTTCCAATGTAGAGCTGTGAAACTTCTTTGGAGGAGTATAGTAATGAGGAAGTAGTGGTGGGAACCTCAGACAAGCAGAAACTTCCCATCCTCCTGTAAACAAGTAAGGGAATATCCATCCATCACTGGGTCTCTTCCACGAGTAGATGTGGAGCACAGACCCTTTTCATTAATATTCTGAACAGGAACAAATTTGGCCATTGGTTTCCACTGGAGCATCAGTAAATGTGCAACGTCTTCTAGATATGAATTTTTTACTTAATACAGTGGAAGCTCAAGTACTGGGACTGTGCCAGTTCCATGCATGGAGCTGTGAGTATCAGATAAACATGCTCCATCTTTCATCTTTACTATTAGTTGTTGTCTGTACTGTGGCAGGTCTCAGACTCTCTAATTAAAATCAGAGTTCTGATCATGTACTGTATTAGGTGCTGAACAAGCCCATAGGAAAAGACTGTCTTTGTCAAATGTACTACCATGCAATCCTCCCCAGACTTCTGTTGAGCTAGTGAGTAAATAATATTCCTATTTTACAAATGGGGGAAGTAATGGTATTATAGGCCTTCCTCAGTTATGACACATTTGGTTCTGGAAAACCATGTCTTAAGTCAAAATGTCGTTAACTCGGAACCAATTGTTCCATGAGCACAGTGTTACAAATGGGGGATTGGTTCCTTTGTGACGGTCAATACTGTATTCAGCTGGTAAGTAGTGAAAGAGGGGGAGGGAGAAAGGAAGGTGTGTGTGGGGGGCAGATCAATGTCCCCTGTGCTGAGGGAGGTACTGGGGCTGGGACTGGGGCAAGTGCTGCCCAGCTGGGGTTGGGCGGGTGGTGGGGGGGGGCAGCTCCTGTTGCTGTGTGCTGCTTATCTGGCGGCTTGACTGGTGGTTTCTGCTGCTGCTCCTGCCATTGGTCTGGGAGGGCATGGGGGAGTATGTGCTCCTGGATCCGCACAGGGTGAGGTGGGTGGGACCAGGGCTGCACCAGGCTGTGCTCCAGGGCAGCAGCAGGGGCTATGGTGATTTTTTGGGTGGCTTCAGCCCCCCATAGCCCTTGTTCTGCCACCCACCCCGCCCCAATCTGGGGACACATGCCCCCCATGCCCTCCCACTGCTCGCCCAGTGGGGTGGGATGGGCATGGGGTGGAGCCGCCGTGCTGCCTCCCCACGCCCTCCGGATGAGCTGTGGCTTTGGAGCCTACAGCTGACAACTCAGAGCAGCTAAGCACAGCTGAGTTCCAGTGCGCCTCCATGCGAGGGGGTAGAGAGGGGGCCACAAAGGTGCCTGGGATGCCAGCAGACTGCAACCTAACTTGATTCTGGATGGGATCTGGTTATAGAAGTTGGCTAGACTGGTCTAAAATCGCTTAAGTCTGATAGTACATCCATCCAAGTTTGTCTTAGATTGGGTACTACCATTTTTTAATTGATTTATGTGCACAGAACTTCTGTATTGTTATGGGTTTGGATCTCTTTTTGGTCCAAACAAGTTTATACAAGCTTATGTGCAATGTCTGTACTTGGCCTATGAGTCAGAATGTCACAAAGGAAATTCCTTTTTAAAAGGACAGATTCTCTTGTATCTACTTTCTCTCTTCACAGTTCCTTTTTTAGGGCTGTATTGTAAAGATATAAATGAATCCTTAATATTTTACTGTTTTAAGAACCCTGTTATGCCTAGAAAGTGCCTCAAATTCCAATCTTTGAGCTTTTTCTCAAACGTTGGTAGGAGCGTGAGGGGGTTGGGGTAGAATGTTTTTGTTTGGTATGACTAATATAACTTAATGGTACCATTCACAACAACAGAAAACCCAAAACTTTTCTGCCAAATGGTAATGCTCTTTATCATTTCTGTGCACAAAATTATTCTTGCTTTCATACTTGAGGCTCTCATAACACGGGAAACATTTTTCAAATGGCCCTATTACCTAAACCCTTTGTTTATGCCTGAAGTTTTAAAATGTTGTGTTGTTATCTCCTTAAGAGCAAACAAGTTAGGCAGTACTTTCAACACCTCCTTGGTTTGTTGTAAGATCGCTGCTTACAGTGGTTCCCCAGTCAGACCATGTGGATTTTCATGTTGTCATAACTCATTCTTGTTATCTAACACAAAATGGGATTTGGCTCCAACTCGTGTAACCTACAAGTGCTTTGTCTCCCATGATTTTAGAATTCTGTAATTCTACCCACAAAATAAAAGGCAACCTAGTGGGAAACATGGACAAGAATAATACTGGCCTATAAGCTCGGTGTCAGGATTAAGAAGCTTTCTGTCATTGCTTCTTTAGTCCAGTGTAACAATGGGTTTTCTGTTCTGCTCCAGACAACCTTTATATCAGAATCCAACAGACTTCAGCAAATCAAGTAGAGGAAAAAATCCCACAAAAAGCCCTGCGTGGTCTTTGCTGACAATAGGCATTCTTGACAAACAGCAACAGTTCAGGATTGCCTGCATGAATGAAAATGCCTTGGGTCAAATTATGTGCTAACTTACATGTTGTGCAACTCTGTAGAAGATAGCTGGATGGAATGCGGTGAAGGACAATGGAGAACCTGAACCTCATTTTAATTATGCATAATGTGCTTTTTACACCCTATCCTGAACATCCCAGTGCATTAGGTATTTTTGAGATAGAGTTTCCATATAGTACTCTGCCTACTATAAAAAAATAAAGAAAATGGTTTTCTGCATTCTCTCCCCTCCCATATCATGACTGAATCTGCTTACTGTTGTCAGAAAAATCTAAAATACACACTTGCCCACATGATGAGATTCTGGCTACATGAGCAGCAATGAAGTAGTCAGGGCCTCTGGCCAGTCAGGCCTGGCTGAGCTGAACTCTTGAACTTCCACACCTGACCTTGATCCCAGGATAATGTGACTGCCCCAGTTCTCTGTAACTGGATTGGCTGTTAAAAGTGACACTCAGCCCTTTTAAGTACTTGCAGCCTCAGACAGCATGCATGCCTTGATAATAGGTTCAGTCTGATATGGCAAGCCTCACAGTCACTGCGCGCTCTCATTTTCCTGACTCAGCTTTGATGTTTCCTGACTCTGACCCTGGATTTTTCCTCGGACCTCAGTACCAGCTCTCTGACTCTCTTGGCTTCTGACCTTAGCTTGCACCTTGGACTAGGTTTCTTGGATCTCCCTCTCAGATCTCCTGGAACCTGGTCCCATGTTCCTTTCTCCACTGAACCAGACTCCAGTTGGACACCCTGGTAATCTGTACCCCTCAGCTGACCTTCTGGTTGCCCTTACCTGCAGACCTAGCCACCTACATCCCAGCCAAACCCTCTCTGCATGAGTAGGACATAGACATGTTCTGCCTGCCCTGAGCTAATTTCCTTCTTCCATTAAGGTATCTGGCAGTGTTTTTATTTGTATAGAGCCATAATAACATCTTGCTTTATAGTGGTGTGAGAGAGGCTATATCTGCCCTATCAGCCATCTAAGGCCCATATTTCTTCTGTGGATATGCTGTTGGACAGAAAGGCATAAAGAATCTTTCCCCACATTGTGCATGTGCATGTGCGTGTGCGTGTGCGTGTGCGTGTGCAGGCCAACTTAATCCAGGGCCCTACACACTGGTGAGTTCAGCAGCTTCCCTTTATGAGGATCAGTGTCAGAAATAGAATGAAAAAGCAGGAGGCCCTGGCTCTCTAAGGCATGGTTGGATCGGTCTTCCTTCACACCTTTGGACTTATACTATTTTCTGCAATTATTTCAGTTGGAGGGCTGCTTAATGAGTTTTGGTGAGCTGTTGAGGGCCACAAGGGTAGCTCTGCCCCTTGACAGGTGCCCCTTCCCCTGTTCACCATTTTGGGACCAGAAGTCCTGCCCCTAACCCCTGATCTTTCCCACTGGAAGTCCTTCCCCTTGCTCAGGGAAGTAATCCTTTTGGGAGAAGGGGGTTGCCATCTTAGAATCAAGCCCCACCCCCAAATCCTATATTAAAAGCCAAACATCTATTATAACATATTAAATTTTTATTTAAAAAAATATTTTTGTCCTGATTTATGTGTGTTTGAATAGCGTCTATGCAAATTGTCTTTGCAAAGTGTCTAGTTCAAAAATAAAATCTTACTATTAAATATTGTGTGTCTGTGGGGAGGGTGAGGGGTGAGGTGTGGTTGAGGGGGTATATGTAGGGGTGTGGGATGCATCTGTGGGTGGGTATATATGTGGGAGTTTGTGGGGGCAAAGTGTAGGTATGTGAGGTTTGTGGGGTGTGAGGAATGGTGGGGGAGTACATGGGGGCTGATCCCACACTCACCCCATGGTGCACAGCCCCCACCACCTGCTGCTGTAGCAGCAGCAGGTGGTGGGCCCTTGTGGGGGCTTGTGGTCCTTATGGGCTCATCCAGATGAGCGCACATGTGCCTCTTGCCCCACCTCAGTTCCCTTTGAGGCAGGGCAAGAGGCACATGTGGGAATGAAAAAATGTTCCCCATACTGCAGATTTGCAGCATGGGGAGCAAATTAGACCCCTGGATATCCAGGGGTCTAAAAAAAATGAAAGAAAAAAAACTGGGGCAGGCCCCTTGCCCTGGTGTTGGAACATGCAGCTGGTGAAGCCGTGTGTTCAGCACCAGGGCTCCAGTGCCAGTGAGTAAGGGGTTGGGGGGGCTGGAGGAGGGGGAAGGGTACTATGGGGGGACCCCTGCAGGCCCTGCCCACTCCTCCAGCTCCCATCCCCCGCCCCCAGCCTCCCAATCCCTGCCTGGTCCCTCTTCCCACCAGCTCCCCAGCCCCCAATCCCTGCCCAGCCCCTCTCCCCGCTACCCTCCTAGACCTCTCCCGATCCCTGCTCAGTCAGGTCCTGCTGCCTTTGGGTCCCCTGTGCCACTTGGCTGGGCCAGGCCCAGAATAGCAGGACCCAGCATGACGCACAGTCTCTGTGTGCCAGGCCCAGCTGGGGCCTCGGAGTCCCTGGACCACCCAGCCAGCAGGACTGAGGGTGGCAGGACCTGCCCTGGGCCTGGCCCAGCTGGGTGGTGCAGGGGACCTGAGGGCAGCAGGGCCCAGGTGGGCCCAGCATGCGGGGACCATGCGCCACGTTGGGTGCTGCCACCAAGGGCCCAGCCTGGCTGGGTGGCACAGGCAGAACCCAGCTGTCCTCACATGCTGTGCTGGGTCTTGCTACCGTATCTCAAAGCACCCCAGTCCTGCTGCTGCTGCTAAAGGTAAGTTATGGGCTCTGGGCGGAGGGGCTGTGGCCTTCCAGTGTGCCTGGGATCCTGGGCAGGTGGGCTGTGGCATTCCAGGGGGAGCTGGGACCTTGGGCGGGGGAACTGTTGCCCTCCAGGGAGTGTGGGAACCTGGGCGGGGTGGGGCTAGGACCCTCCAGGGGGAGCTGGGACCCTGGGCAGGGGGTGCTGTGGTCCTCCAGGGTGCCTGTGACCCTGGGCGTTGGGGCTGGGGATTCAATGTGCTGTGTGGGGGGGCTGCACCCTGTGGGGGCCAGGGGATGCAGCCCCCCCCACAAGGTCTCCCACACCAACAGTCCCCCCAGCAATTGCCCCACACCTACCCACACACCAACTTGCATCCCTCCACACACACCACATACCCACCTACCTTCCCCTACACCCGTTCCCACCCCCTTCCTGCAAACACCACATCCCCGCATCACAAACCCATTATGTGCAAAGAAACCAAAAGGAAGCATCAACACATATAGGTATTTAGAATGTATTTTATCATGATTATAGAGATACTGGTAGGCTTCCACATTGCTTTAACATTGTTAATATACCAATAAAGCACTCCCCAACTGATTGCTGTCTCTCTCTCTGTCTGGATGTGTGTGTGTGTGTGTGTGTGTGTGTGTGTATGTGTGTGTGTGTGTATAGAGTGATCTTTTGTGTTAATTGTGGAAAAACATGGATTTGGGGATATTTTTTCTAATGGATTTGGGATGCTGCTGCAGTCCAGCTGGCACAAGGGGTAGTGTCCCCAGGTACCAAGTGGCTGGGCCCCAGAAGCTCCAGAGAGTGAGTAGCCCTGAGCTCCTTGTCAGGGCAGGTGCTGTATTGCTGGGGCCAGGACAGGGCAGCTTTTTATACTGCTGGGGACAGCACAGGTGCTGGCCCCAGGCTCTAGCTCCCCCTGGCTGTGTATCTGGGAGGAGCCAGACAGGGTTATTTTGCCCCAAGTGGCACAATTTGCTCCACAACAAAATGCATGTCTGAGCAAGTGCACTGAGGCAAAAAGCCCCAGCTCAAATTTGCACCACTTCTATTTGAGCTGCTGCAAGCGCATGTGCTTGCATGTGTGAACACGCCCTACAGGTGCAACCACTCAACAGCATAGGGCTCCAGCCAGTTTTGGGAGCTGCTTGTGGTGGGAAGGAGTGGAGCCAGGCCATCCTGTCTCTGTTGTGCAGGGCTCCCCACAACTCATGTGCAGCTCCCAGGCCTTGCACGCCACCAATGGGAAGCCTTGTATGATGGAGCCAGCTGTCTTCCCCACTCCCTGCTGCCATGTGCAGCTGCCAGGATTCCACCAGGAAGTGAGGCATGGGGCCCCGCATCACTTCCGGTGGAGTCCCGGCAACTGCACGTGGTGGCAGGGAGCAGGAAGGGCAGACAGCTCCATCGTGTGGGGCTTTCCCTGCTGGTGTGAAAGTGCCAGGAGATACATACAAGTCACAGGGAGCCATGTGCAATAGAGGCAGGCAGGCTTGGCTCTACTCCTTGCCACCATGTGCAGCTCCTGGAACTGGTTGGAGCTGCGTGCTGCCAGGCAGCTGTGCCTGTGTGGGCCATGAGCACCCTTAGGGTCTGCTGCTGCTAGTGGTGGGGGATGTGCACCATGCGGGAGAGTGTGTGTGTGGGGGGGTCCCCATATCTTCTCACCCTGCCTCACACCCCATAAACCCCACACACCTATACCCTATGCACCTGAGCTCAGTGCTCTTACCACCCCCTGGGCAAGGACCTTTATCACTCCTGTCAGCCCTAGCACCATGCTCCACACTCCTGTGCAGCTGCTGCTTTCCCTCCTCACCTGCTGCTGCTTCCCTACCTGGTTCCTGGAGCAAGCGCTGCAGCAGGGACATGAGAAGGAGCTGTTGGAGGCCAGGGAAGCCAAATAGGTCCCCTGGCTGCTACAGCAGTGACCCCACCTGCTGGCTGGGCTGGGGCCCTCCCATGCATGAGGGTGGGAGTGAGGTGTGTGGGCTGGGTGGGGTACAATTAATTGGTTAGCACCCACAGCCAGATGAAAATCACCTGGTAGGCCTAATCTGGCCCAGGGGCCCTATTTTGCACCTGCTTCTGCTTTACTGCCATTCTGGCTATTCAAAACAAGTAGCTCAGTTACAGGGACCTAAACGGGAAGAAAATTATGATGGTTTTAGGGGCAACATCTCACCACCCAGTTCTCTCTCACCCAGCCTGTCTTTATTTTATGCTTCAGTGGGGGGGCAGAGAGATTTTTTGCAATAACAGCCATAAAAGCAGCTTCTAGCATACTTTGACATCTGGTTAGAATGAACAGTGCTCTTTAAATGCAAGGTCCTTTTCATCCAGTGCTGTTACATATTTTTATAAAAAAGAGATGTAACTTGCTTAGTTGCCCCACATTCTGTAGTAACAGAACAGAGATGGCTGCATTGCTAGAACAGCCATATAAATCAAATGAGACAGGTACTGTTGCTAGGGAAAATATGTATTAGTCTTGACTTAAAGATTTGGTATCATGCATCCAGTTCAATAAAGAAAAAAGGGTGGAGGGGAGCCAAGATGTGCAGTCTGCAGTAACTACATGAGTAATGGATCTCCAAAGAGTTTTAACTGAATGTTCAGTTTAGAGGACCTACACATAATAGAACCATAGAGGAGGAAAGCTTGAACTGAAGCATTCTAATTCTGAGAACAAAAACTTGAAAATAGTTATGTAAACTTATCAAAATGAACTATTAACCCTTCAAGGAAAATTGAAAGGATAAAACATAATTGAGCAAAAGCCTGGAAGAGAAGGAAAAATTGTTTCTAAGGGCAACTACCTTTATGCAAACAACAGCGTACTTTATGTATTTTCAAAAGAGGCTACGAGATCTGAGTGTTTCTAAAACAAATGGCAGGAGTATAAGGCAGTGGTAGTCGTGTTGTTGCCACTGTAGGCCACATGAATAATATGGGGCTAGTCGTGGGCCAGATCAAGCATCACACACCAGAATTACGCTGCCTTCACCCAGCCCCAAGCACTTAGATAGGGTTTCCTAGGGCCTTGGCCAGCCCCAGTATACCAGAATCAGGCCCTGGTGCCCCATGCTGCTTCTTTGCACTTTGATTGGGTCCAATCCTGGCCCTTCACACAGGATAGGGCCCCAGCAGCTCATGTTGCCCCTGCCCAGATCCATGCACAGGGATCTGGCCCTGTGCCCTTCTGCGTTGTAGATCCAGCATGCAGATCCCAAAGACTCTCCATGGGTCTAGAAATTTGGCAAATTTTTAGGTTCATGGGGAGCCCTGTGGACTACATGACCCAGTGCCAGAGCTGGATCTGCCTGTGGGCCAAGGGCTGAGCACCTCTGTATAATGGGACTCCCACCCTGTTACTAGGAAGATGACAAACACTCAGAGCCTTCCCTCCCCTCCCTTTCTCTCATGCGGATACAAGTATGCTCTCCTTCATTATTGTCAGCACCTCCATTACTTTCTTGCCTCAATCTGTGATCACCCCGATTGCTCCCCACACACACACACACACACACACACACACACACACACACACACGTGCGCGCATGCGCATGCGTGCTCACCCCCTTACCGGCAGCACGTGGTTAAGGCTCAGGGACTTCTGGGTGATGGCATGGTGAGGACTCAAGCTGTAGCAGCTGAGGCCAGTAACTGCCGTGTACTTGCACAGGCATACTGATCACTCAGGGTGAAAGTGGAGGGGTCAGATGGCTTGTGGCCATGATATGTGAGGCTCTGGCCAGCTGATCCAGGGAGGAAGGAAGGAGCAGAGAGCAGAAGCTAGGGCCAGAGCTGAGGAAGCTCTCAGGAGCTGCAGCAGACAGCCAGTGTCTGTACCACCAAGCGGAGTCGAAGCTGTGGCTGTGTAAGGATGATGCAAGGTGTCACTTGGAGGAACCACCTAAGGACATGTGTAGACAGAATTGGGGTCCTAAATTCGGTGGGTTTTAAAAAACACTGCTTCAATTTAGGGCTGATTAAACCCCCATGTCACGCACACACCTCACTGACCAGCTCTGAGTTCATCTGGGAAGTACCTGCTGGGGCAGATAAGCATCACCACTGTCCAATTTGGCAGCAGTGAGCCTGGGACAGACTATGCTGAACCTGAATCCTGTGGCCCTGAACAGTGGGCCCAAAGGTACAAGGCACAGCAAGAGTAACAGGGGACAGGGGTAGGTGGGGTGACCACCCATTCCTATTTGGGTGGAACAGTCCTGAAATGGGAATATCAAGTCCTGGTCCCACGTTGCATGAGTCCGAGACAGTATTTGGCCCTTTCTGTTCACCATGGAAAATCACAAGAAACAGTGAGTTTTCCCTTGCAGGCTGGCAGAGCTCCAGCCTGCTATGAGCTGTGGGGAGCAGGATGCAGGGGGTGCCATGTGCATGTGTGCACACGCACATATGCACATAGCCAGGAATACAGCCCCAGGCAGTGGTGAAAAGCAGCTCCCCCAGCTACTTGTAAGTAAGTTGGGGGGGGAGGACAGATTGAGCCCCCCATCACGAGGGAGGGAGTGGGACAGGGTTGGCAGCTGGGGCTGGGGTTGCTGCAAAGCCGGGGTGGTGTATGGGGCCTAGGACAGGAATGTGTGGCTGCAGGACACAGCCAGGGAGTGGGACAGCACCACAGGTGGCTCATCCAGGGGGTGGGGAGGGGCAGCTTCAGGGAGGGGAGAATGGGTGGGGGGCACATGCCCCCCAGGTTTGTGCATGGAAGGATGCAGGTTTGGGGCTCCCTGTCCTGCTGTCCTGTCCCTGGGAGCCTTGCGCTGTCCACACCACCATGATGAGGTGACCCCTGCTCTCCTGGTAGCAGTGGTGCAGAGTTGTGCTGCTGCTGGGTGGGTAGGGGGTGCCTTGCTATGGCAGTGTGGCCGGTGCAAGGCTCCCAGGAGAGGGCAGCAGGGTGGGGAGCCCTGAGCCCCAGCAGGCAGCTTGCCTCCACCCGTGCCACTACCTCCCATGGGCTCTGCTCCAGCTGTGCCAGGGGGTGGGGAAAGGGGGAGGCAGGCATGTGTCTCACCTTCCAAGTTGGAAAAAGTGGTCATCCTAGGAGTAGGTAGTGTGGACCCCTATTCAGACATGGGCCAAATACACTGGAGCCTGTTCCTCTGGGGAGACTGTTGCTGTCCGCATATTCCACCAAATTGTGGCAGGCAAAACCTCTGACCGCGACAAGGCTGCAGTGGGAGTGAGGCGACTGGTGTAGGGGGTCCCAGAAGGTCTCTGTGCATAGACAAGAGTGCACTCTGGTGAAAGGAGTAACCATGACATTATAGAAAGAACTAAATGTGCTCAACATACCAAGGCTAATGTTATCAATATTTTAAGAACTTACTTTGCTTTGAGACATCTGGCAGCTAGTTTTCGTATAATGGTAACAATTTTTAAAGACTGGGTTTGATTTAAAGTCAACTTGGCAGGATGTGAGCCATCCACAGATTCAGCTATTTTTCCTTGAAGAGTAAAAAGTGTAACTGAATGTGGATCTTCATTACTTTTCTATACCAGTTTGTATACAAACTTGTAAGCCTGTATAAAAGGATTCTTTTGACTTTTAAGTGCTTACACTTTCCTTTCTTGTGGCTCAACTCATCCATCAGGCTACACAGGTTAGGAGATTAAAAATAACCATTGCTTTAGCCTGCAAAGGTTTTGAGATCTGATTGAAAATGAGCCTCTTTCTAAACAAAGAAAATGTGTCACCCTGAATTTACCAGTAAATATAACATAACTTTTTTTTTCTTTCAGCACACACTACAGAGTAGTGAAAAACATCTGTAATGTCCTAGATACATGAAATTATTACTTTGCTAGAAATAGCCAAGCCTGACAGTTCAGTGGCAGTAGCTGTACCATCACAGAGTGTTTTACTGGAGCATTATAGTTTTGTTGATGAGCATTTGCCTCTTTAAAATATAGTCGCTAATCTCATCAAGACATCATTAGGAAAGAAATGAGAACATATCACCCTCATCTCTTGCATTTACCTCCATTTCCTTAGATTGTTTCCAGTTTCACACCTCCCTGTTCTTCGGCTTCCTGTCATCCTTGTATTGAGGGACTGCTGACGATAAGTGAACATTTTTGAGGCTTGAAGGGACCACATAAGGTCATCTAGTTCACCCTTGTGCTCAAGGCACCCGTGAGTAAATTATCCCGGTCAAGTGTCTATCTGACCTGCACTTGAAAACTTCCAGGGATTGAGATTCCACCTCATCAGGTAGCCTGTTCCAGTGCTTGGCCGTCCTCACAATCAGAACATTCTTCCTAATCTCCAGCCTAAATTTCCTCCCTTGCAGTTTGAGGCTATTGCTCCTAGTCCTTTCCCCTATGGGCACAATGAATAAGCTATCTCCATACTCTTTACTGTCACCTTTCAGGTATTTGAATAATGTTATCAATTCTCCCCTGTCCCTTCCTCCGCCCCACCCCCCGATTTCTCTTTTCCAGACTAAATAATCCTATTTCTATTAGCCTTTCCTCATGTCTTTGTGCAGTATTCTTGCACGCATGCTTCTGGTCACAATGGAAAGAACCTTTACTATTGTGTTCAAATATTTGGAGAATACCGATTGAGGGTAAATAGGTAGCTCCTAGAATTTAGGAGAGATCACATACAGCTAGCTTGTATACAGCTGGGCTATATCCTTCACAATACAAGAGAGTAATTATAGGCTTGCTAATTCATTCTGGTCCTTCCTCTGCAGATGTATCAGACCTGCAGTTTTCAGAAAGGTGGCAGAGGAGTTTATATCTTCCTTTTGCCTGAGGGAGGTTAATTAGAATAAATTGCTGCTCAGCTTCTTGGATTGAGCAGGTTGCAGAGCCCTTCTTATCTATATGGATTCTTTACTCTTCCCTAAAATGACTGGGAAAATCCTGCACATGTGTAAGATTATGTACTGTGAATACACATTACACCTAAGTCCTGACATTGGCAACCTCTTCAGCACCTATCACCTGCATTCTCTGAAGGGTTTCAAAAGAGGCATTCCCATGCTTGCTTTAATTGTGGGATCCAACCTGTTGGCATTCACAGACATATCTAACCACAAAAGACAGTGCTGGAGGAGGTGGTCTCCTCCTTTATTCAGAAGCTCAGTGGTCAACTTGGAATGCGGGACACCCAAGTTCAAGTCACTTTTCTTCTTGATTAGATTTAAACCTACATTACCCATTTCCCAGGAGACTCCACCTGAACCAAGAAGGCTGCAGCAGGGGCTCAGGTCCAAGGCAGGTTGGCGTTAGAATCTGGTCACCATCATTGCCACTGCTTCTTCTTGCGGTGCTCTGTGGGCAAAGCTGTCATCGCGAAGGCCCCCTGCTATCTTCTGGGGTGTCACCTCAGTGTTCGGGGGTGGAACTCTGTTAATGCCTCCTCCTTGTACCCATATCACTTAAATCCTCATTGGAGCAGTGACAGCCAACCTTTTTAGTAGGCATGCTACAAATTGAGTCCCATACCCTGCCTGAGTGCCACTCTTTCCCCTGCCCCATCTGCTGCTATCACTTTCTGCTCCCTAACTTGTGCTCTCTGCTCAGTTTGGTGCATTGCTTTCTTCTCCTTACCCTGTGTCCTGTGTACAATCTACAGGTTGGCTTTGTGCTCTCTGTCCTTCCTGCCAGTGTGTTCCCAGCCCCCTCCCTGATCTGCTGCATGCTACACACAGAGGCGGTCTGTGAGCATGGGCTACAACATAGCTGGGTATTCTAACACTAAGCTGCTCAGTAAGGATGGTTGCCCTCCACTTCCTTCTCCTGTGCTGTTTTGAGACACATGACCTCTCTTTGTTTTTCAGGTACTTAACTCCAGATGAAGACTCAGGGTTGTAAATCCTAAGAGATGGGAAACTCAAAGTTAGGCACTGGAGCCCCTTAGAGGTAGGAGCTTCAGGCACAGTTCTTCTCCAACCAGCTAGCTTAGGCAGTGTCTCTGCACAGTGTGCTAGGTTTTTCTAATTTTTCCCAAGTATTGTATAGGGTGTTTTAGGCTTACCCCAGGGTGGTGAAGTTCATTGTGTGTGTCAGGGCACCTAAAAATCTCCCTTGTTAATTTAGCCCTAAGTCTTTCCTCACATTGTCTTTAATCATAGTAAGACAAACAAAGAAAACATAACTTCTTGAATGAGCTTTAGTTCAAGTGACTCCACTGTCACTTTTCGGCATGGAGATGCTGATATACGTGGCACTGGGGTCTGCAGGAGAGCAGTAATTACCACATTCCAGCAGAATTGATGATTTGAGTCTGCTTCAGTGCGCTGTAATTACGGTGCATTGGAGCAGCCTCACTGTATGTGTATAGGTGCCCTTTGGTTCCCCCTAAGTAAGAGTTGGCTGCACTAAATAAGAGCTGTCCCTGTGTAACAGAAGTGCTATTTGGCTACTGTGCAAGAACTTTAGATGCACATGTGTGTGAGAAAGTTTAGATCCAATCAACTTTACATCTGGCAAAGAGTTTTCACTAGGTTCTTCTACTACAGTAGGATTTGGCCTCATTTATTTTCATCTTCCTTGATATCTCTGGAGTGTTTCAAACCTATCTGCTTGTGACATACTTGTGTATTCTAATATTAACTCATATGTACCCAAGCAGATTGCCTGTCTACTAAAGTGATCCAGGAAAGTAGCTGCTCAAATGGTTTATCCTGTAGATAGGCGATAGGAAAGATTACCTACCAGTATCAGCAGGATAAAAAAAATAGGGTGTGGTTGTTAATGAATTCAAGTGAAGACCCAATGTTCCAGGGTTAGACTCTTATCAGGATCCTGGATGAGATTTGCCAGCTGTAGGAGGGCAGGGTAGATTTGCACCTCATAGACTAACCAAAATAGACATATACTGGTATATATAGCATTTGCCAGCTGTTCAAGCCCAAGGGAATCAGTGCACTTATTCCTGCATCACCATACATTTCACATGGTCTGGGTCAGCTTTGATACCCAGCGTCCCCTTTGCTGGGTTAGATTTAGTTCAGTTCAAACTGTTGTTAATAAAAGCTGTATTTAATTAGGCATGGGCCACATCTGTATCTTGAGTTGCAGTTTTCAGCTGGGTAGTAAACATCAACTTTGTAATAATATTTACATTTCAGCACAGAGTACATATTGCACCAAAACAAAGGAATACGATGAACGCCTCTGTTTGGAAACCATAAACCAATAAACTGGCGATTTTTTTTTTGTTTAACCATACAGTTTGAAAACATAGAAAACCTGTAAAACTTGTAAAAACGCCTCTTGAATATATGCAAAATCAGCAGGGTGCATTCAGTTGATTTAATCCAGATGTTTGCATTTTAAATAATGTAGGAGAGACATCAATGAACATTTATAAGAGAAGCAAGAACATGCATAATATGACACTGGAGAAAAGATTCTTTACCTTCAGCATCAGAAAAGATTAAGGGTAAGAATGCTAGTACCTGATTAGTATCAGTCTACTCTGAGTCACCCAAGTTTGAGATTCAATTTGACATAATTTGTAAACGTGTTACATTGTTACACTCACAGCATTATACCATGTGCTGAGATTTTCAAAGGAGCCCAAGTGAGCTAGACACCCAAATCCCATTGAAATTCAGTGAGGCAGTCATAGTTCTATGTCAACTGCAGTTCATGAGATTCATTTACATGGTAATATTGATTTCCATTTATGTACAACAATGTTTTATAGGTCATATTCATCCCTGGTGGCAGCAGCTACAACTTCTATCGACTTCAGTTTGAGTCATGTTCACTCATACAAGAACTGAATTTGGGCTTCATGAATACCTAAGCAGTAGAAGCATTCACTGGGCAGCATATTGCTGTTAGAAGTTACTAGTATGAAGCCAGTAAGATAAAAAATATTTGACCCATGGAATACCAGAGTGCTGTAAGTAATGCCACTTTGCCACTTACGTACATGTATAGTAATGGCATTACCAGCCACTAAGTACAGTGAAAACCTCAACACCATTTACCTCACTGCTACATTTAGACTCAAGACTGTAAAATGCGCAGAGAAATTTGTAGTTGAAATAACAGTTTGGGTGATTTTGGACAATCAAGAAAGAAATGTATCTATCCAATATGCTGCCACCAAAGTTGTGGCAGAAAGCCACATCTGTTTCTCACCAAAAACTCTGCGCTGTGACAATTTGGTTAGGATGGGCCCAGCAGAGGGTACACACCTTACCCTATCTCTTTAGGTAACCTGAGCTGGATACATTCCTGAGGGAGGGGGGAAACCTGCTCTCTCTGCATATGTGACTGGCATCACATTCCTGGGTGAGGGGCTTGGGCTCCCTGGGGAGCTAGGAACTGCCAGTCTGCCCAGCAACTAGTGATGCATTTCAAATTGGTTGGCTGACAGCCAACAGGTGCTGGCCTCCATTGGACCAGGTAAATGAGGTCACAAGGGCTATAAAAGTCAACGACTGCCCAGGAGGAGGGGGCAGCAGCTATGAGGAAGACTGAGAGAGAAGAGCTGAACCATCTGAAACTTTCTCTCTTTCTCAGAACTCATGATCAAGGAACTGCCTGCCTCCAGAGGGAATCTCCACCTGTCTCTGGATGATATTTGTGAGTAAGCTATCTGAGATCTAACTAGATATATAGCTTGCAGTAACACAGATGTGTGATCAAAGGCCACCCAGTCATGGGAGTTTGCTCTGTGGGATTTCTCTGATATTGCTCTACCCTGTACCCTATTGCAACCCTACCCCTTGTAACCAATAAAGTTCTCCTTTGCACTTAGTGTGGGAGACTTATTGGGTGTGGGTCTAGATTATGCCTTGGGGTCCCCTTGGTTCGGCTGACTAAGGGAGACCACTACTTGTGCTTCTGACTGAGGGAAGCATCCCAAGTTCTTGAAGTGAATCAAGTACCCTTGAGGGCTACTAGGTCTGTGTTTCCCAGGGTATGCAGAGCCAGAATCAAGCCCAGCTCTGGGTGGTGGCAGTGGAGCCACCAGGCTAGTGGGTGTGCTCCAGGAACAGGGTCGGCCAGATGTGAGTCACTCCCAGGGAGGCACTTGGAGCCTGGAAGGTGGTTGGGCACAGTGAGGTGGGTGGCTTAATGCAGGAGTACCCCCTACTGGCCCTCCAGAAAAGTAATCTTCTTAGCTTGTCATTTTGACCATGTCATGCCCCACCATTTGTAGGCCTCTGTTGGTCCCTACATCTTCTATATCACAGGAAACCAAAGCTTGTCTTTAGTTTCAAAGCCTTCTACAACTTATCCCTACTGATCTGACATCTTTCACTCCATCACCTCCTGCCTCCAGTCAGCCCACGATGTAGCCTTCATCATACACTCATTAGATTTTCAAACAAGCAGCTTTTGTTCTCTCCCATCTTGCCCCTCATGGTTGGGAGGCGTTCCCCATAAATGCTTGCAAAGTTACCTCATTATCCTCCTTCACATGCCTCATTAAAACTCTCCTTTGCCATACCATCTACAGAAAGCTTGACAAGTGTTAGACAGCTGATGTGATATGATTGCTGTATGCATATAGAATAGGGGATAACTGGCTTGCCAGTAGCACTGCCAAGAAAGATATGGGGGTTTTGGTAGATCACAAACTCAACATGTGTCAGCATACCCTCTCAAAATAAATAATTAAAACAAATGCAATATTGGGTTGCATTTAGCAGAAGCTTTGTATGCAAAGCATAGGAAATGATAACACAACTCTACCCCGTGCTGGCTGGGTATCAAGTTTAGCTTTAGTTTTAACATTGTTCTTTGTTGCCATAGTGGGAAGGACATATGACAATGAGCTTAAACTGCAGCAAAGCAGATTTAGATCAAATCTCAGAGAAAAAAAAGTACTTAACTGAAAGAACAGTAGGACAATGGAGCAATCTGCCTATGAAAGTTGTGGAATCTCTTGCATTGGACTTTTTCATGAAGAGGCTGAATAGGCATCTGTCTGGGATGATTTAGGACTACTGAGCCCTACTGGGTGTGAGGCTCTGGATAGATGAGCCATGATGCCCCTTTTAATCCATGATTATTAAAGTAATTATTTTTATTAACTGGTTTTAATCTTATTGCTTCCTTATACTCCCATTCCTGCCTGAGGTACATCTACCTTTTGTTTCTCATCATTTACTTAGTTTCTAAGTTCTCTGGGGCAGATGACACCTTTTTGTTGCGTCTTGTACAATGCCTAGTGCAGGGCTTTCCTGGTTTGTTGCTCTATGCACCATGGAATATAACTAAGAAAAAGAAAGGACTCCTTTCATAAAATGTCAAAACACTGCTTCTGCTCTAACTTCCTCCAGCATAAATCAGAAATGACTTCACTGTAGCTAAAAGACTTACTTCAGTATAAGGAAGAAAAATCAGGATGATGGAGTTGGGACTGTGTGTCTGAAGGAAGGCCTAACACTGTCATTTCCTAAATGAGGAGTTTATTATCCTGATTATATAATAATAAATATATACTACTGGATTCTGTTAGAAACTTGTACAATCCATTATCAGTTATAACATGTGAGAGAGTTTGTGTATGAAAAGACTTACTTCTATGACTGACATTTTATGTAAGTGTTATAAAGTAAAATAATTAAATATGCCAGTATGACCAGTACTCCCAATGACCTCTGTCCCTGATATTTTTATCGGCTGAGTCAGGAGCTTTTTTTTTTTACTGTTACATTCACAATGTAATGGTGAGGTTCTTTTTTCTTGGAACCTCAGGAAACTCCAATGTAGTCTTAATCAAAGAACTGAGTAGATACGTCCTCTCTCTCATGATTAAGAATAAATGAGATTGCCAGCCTTCTATACACAAGTTTACAAATGTAGCTGTTGTTTTCAGTGTAATTTATGTCCTAATAATGCAAGTATATTGCAGAAAAGAGGTTCAAGAGAAGAATTCACTCATGCTTACTAAGTAACTGAAAAGAACCATAAAAATACTTTCTATTACCTTGTAAACTAACATTCATGTTTTGTTACCGAATTCTTTATTTGCAATTCATAGCCAACTCCCCCCCCTCCAAAAAAAGAAAAAAATGCAAAAAAACTGACAAAATCAGAAGTGTAAGGAAAAATGGAGATGGCTTGCGATGACAGGAAACTTGAGGATCTGAGTAGAACTGGAATATCATCAAGCCCAGTATTCAACAGCTGGTCTACAATAAAATATCATATAGAAGTCACCCAGAAATGATAAAACTGAGTGAAGTTGTCTTAACTAAACAACACAATCTGTTCCCTGCCTCCCACCCCCAATATTAATATTGTAGCTTTGTCTCATGTCCCCTGGATTCTGGCCTTTACTGAGAGCTTAGCCATTCCCTGACATAATTTAAAGCAGAAGTAAATAATCCACTGCTTCATATGGTCATCCCCTCTTTACTGCATAGGACTTTTATAAAATTACTTTTCATTCTCCCTCAACACACAGGATTCAGCCTCAGCACAGTCATCCACACTACTTTTTATACTCTGAACTTTCTTGCAAGGAATATCTCAGACAGACTTGACCATAGGAAACAGAGTTATTAGGGTCTGGTCCTAAGTCTACTTGTGTCTCAAAACAGTCCTAAGGCTAGAAGTCACGTGGCCTATGAAAGCAATAGTCCTTCCTGAATGGAAGCTGTTACTACCAGAACATTCAGTGGTTTAAATTACTTTTGCACATACATTTGAGTTTGCTTTTTTGGTCTTCTGTTGTGGCTCAACACACTAAGCCCTATCTAATGTTGATATGAAAGAATAAACGCAACTTGGGAAACACATTCATCAATTTATATGGGATAACAGGATTTGGCCCTGTATTAATAAGGGCACCTGGTCTTCTGTAGGCTTCTTTCATAGATGCTAGGGTTGAAAGGGACCTCAGTGGATCATTGAGACTAACCCCCTGCCAATGGCAGAAAAAACCTGTTCATGGTACACCTAATAATGTATGACAAAGTGCGGTTAGCTCTGCTAATTACTTCATCACATTGACAACTCATATTCATCTTGGAGACGACAATGACTCTGAGATTTCTTTCCACCTCTGTCCTTCTAAGATCATCGCACAACCTATATGTGTGCTGGTGATTCCCTCTCCCTAGGTGTAGCACCTTGTACTTGTCCTTGTTGAACTGCATCCCATTGTTCTCTGTCCACTCCTCTAACCTGTCCAGGTCCACTTGGATTTGGTTTCTTCCCATCAGTGTGTTTGCTTTGCCCCATAGTTTGGTGTCATTTGTGAATTTGGACAGAGTGCTTTCCATACCCTCATCCAGGTTGCTGATGAAGATATTGAATACCACCAGCACAAGTATTATTTTATATCATTGGTCACAGTCTTCATGACAGAATATAACTTCAAGACCTATTTTCAATCCCACATTGTTTATTCTTTTAATATATGACATTTCTGAGTACATCAAAGAAAAAGTATAGTCAGATCTTTTCACCAGTCCTTAGGAAGCTAATATATTTCTGGAAAAGACAAATTCCCAGGCAACCTCATGAACCACTTAATATTTCAATGAAATGTTGCTCATTTTGTGTCAAGGATGGCAATTTCTGGTCATGGCTGGTAAGCAACAGAAAAAAACATTTTTAAGTACAGCAAGAGAGGACCATGAAAGGAAAGGTGTTTCAAACAGGCCATTTGTCTTTCTGCTTAGCATGCCTGATTTGTCTGTTTGTGAAATGAAACCCATCTGGCATTATAGTATTTAACATCATTTTCCTTCACAGTAGGAAAGCGGCGTGATTTCCAAAGCTCCATGATAAATGACAAACAGAATTGTTTCTAGTATTTGTGTCTGTTCTTTAAGGCCTCTTTCTTGTTTGACAGCACGGAGATTTATTTAATTGTACAACTGGACTTGCTGAGTTTTATAGCTCAATTAGAAATGGGTGAAACTCACCATTTTTGCTATGTTCATTTTTTATACTTGAAGTATCGCAAGAAAATAATTCTTGAAATGTTGAAAACTTTGTCTATCCTGAAATGAGTCCAGCAACTACAAAAAGCCTCCAGTTAGACATATCTAAACAAGATAGCTTCAAAAACTTCTGTTAAGACTCTCTATCTTTGGGAAAGCCCTGGGTTTTTCTTTGTCATGAGACTAGTGGATAAGTAGGCTCTTACTTGTGGTAGTGTTTCCAATACTTTCTTCAATGAAAAAAAACCAAACAAACCTACAATACTACTGAAATGCCAGTTGACTGTATTTACATAGTATGTGGTAGGGGCTAACAAGTTTATTGTGGCTGGCAACATTGGGAACTACAAAGAAACATACAACAATATATTACACCTCCTGGGCTAGGGACAGACATTACACATAAACCAGTTTAAGTGATCAGAAACTGGTTTAATCCTGTAACAGTGCAGATGTTCTATAAACCAGTTTGAAAATGGCTAAAACCAGTTTGAGATAAACCTGGTTGAATTTAGTATCAGGCTTAACTGATTTGGGTTAAACCAGTTTTTGCAATGTTTGTCCCAGACCCCTTCTTGGTTTAAGTTAAATCAGAGTTTCCTAGCATCTTGGCATGCTCTCTGGGCTGAGAGGGCCTCTCCCCTCTGCTCCGTGGCAGAAGCTCCAGCAAAGACTTGCAGGTACAGCAGGGTCTGCCTGGCTTCCTGTGCCCTACTCACAACTTGCTGTTTAAGCAGGGACCCCTTCCTCCTTTCTCCCACAGCACAGACCATAGCCAGCATGTGGTATGCTAGCTAATGCTGAGAGGTATCTGTGTAAGGCAGACAGGACAAAGGCAGACAGAATACTTAGGGCTTTTTGGAGCTAATCAACAGGTCAGCTGGTAATGTCCCTGCATTTCTTCCTTCTTAAAAAGCTGTTTAAGAAGAGCTTGAGCTAAAGAGCAAGGCTTTGTTTTCTGATAGTGTGCTACATGTTGATAACAGACCTGATAAATGCTCTGTTATGAAGGGGAGGGAGGAAGGACCCTTCCCTAATCAGAGTGTTCTTCCAGGAGCTGTTAACACAACCCCACAGCTCAGCATTTTGGAAGGGAAGGGAGGGCTGCTCTAGTGCCCCCCAGCTTCTAACCTGAGCCACTGCAGGCATGTGCCTGCATTTTTTCAGTCCAGAGGGGATGTCCGTATGGTTACAAGTCAGTTTAGCCTAGCCAGGTTAGACTAACCTGGAAAGATTGAATCAGTTCAGGTTCAGGCTTTTTGAATGTCTTTTCCTAGCCCTGTAAGTCCCAGCAGAATTCTAAAGCCAGGAGCTCCCCCAGGCGAACACATCTGGTAGGTGTTTCTCAGATCACAACAGCTTGGTGCTTAGGGCAGACACTTAAGAAGCAAGAAACTTTCTTTCAAATCTCCATTCTGCCTGATTTGAACCAGACATTCCAGTATTCTAGTATTGTGTTATCCAGTTAATCAATCTCATTCCTTCCCCTCAAAGGTTTTCTGTGGAGGGCCTGATGTGGGAGGTATGCTCTAAGGCTTGTTGGATGAGGCCCTGGAGATAACATAGGAAGAGCAAGTGCAGGACACTTTGGCATCTGTGAAACCTATTCAATACATGGCTATTAAAATTATCTTCATATTGCTTATCAATCTGTTCCCCTTGGATATCTCTACTGTCTCTTCCTTCCACATTGTATCAGATTTCAGCTTCTTGTTCTGACTTCGTAGGTGTTATGTAAGTCATTCCTTCTCCTGTCGCATGATTATCTGTAAGCCTTTTGTTTCTGTCTTTCCTCTATCTCTATTGTACTGTATGATAGGAACTTCATCTCTAACCCACTACCTGATAATTCAACCAACCAAGCTTGGAGCTAGTCCCAATGAAGTCAAGGAGGTAAATCTTCATGAATGGTGCCTTCGAACCATTGCAGTCAAAAGAGCTGTAATTTACTTCATTTCTCCCAGTGGGATTAATTAAGTGCTTGCCAAATCTGGGGACCTGTCATCAGCATTGGCTCCCTTTCATCTTTCTGTGTGCATAGCCATCATAGCCCCATAACTAGTTAACTACTACCTAAATGTTGTTTATAAAATAAATTTTGAGCTAATATTTCATTTTTATTGTATGTTCCATCTATATTTATTACTAAAGGGAGGTCCACTTTGCTATGTACACAGTTTGTTTTTCCATTTCCTGTCATTTCATATTTGTCACTTCAAAAGATCTCTTTGAACCTGGATAGTTGTTAGCTAATAACACAGACCCCTTTTGAATACAGCTTGGTTAAAATAAAATCTGTTCTCAGGTAAGAGAGTTTTGTTCCCAGCAGGTGGTTGTTTGCTGTGTTTGCTTTCAAAGACAGAAGCTTCCTCCCTTTTCTTAAGAATTTTACAGGGAAATTCAGGAACTTCAGTTCTTATTTCTGTTGAACAGAAGTGCAAGCAAATAGCATACAGCTTGCCACAGCTACATTCAAACATAAAACAAAACATAACCAAGTTTCTTGTCTATTCAGGTTGTTATCTTAACTGCCTTTTTGTTATGTCATTGACTTAATAATATAATTTCAGCTTTTAATGCATATGTTCTTGTGTCCACTGTTATACTAAGAAAGCACCACTTCCAAATTATAAGCATGATCTAGAAAGATATAGGACAGAAATTAAAAGTTTGGCAAAGTAAATTTGCTGGGTTATTTTCTCCTGTCCCTAAGAAGCAGTTGCAAATTCTGGTTTTACCAGTTGAAACAGTTTATGGAGCATGCTGTAACAACACTATTTTTACTGTCCCTCTCTCCAGTGTTATTTGATACAATTTACCTAACAAATGCTAATTAAGTCTTTGCTTTGTGTCTGTGTTTCAGACTTTTTCTCTCTTTTTCAGCAAATGGAGCAAGGAACGGGCTGAATTATTATTGAGGTAGGAAAACAAATTGCATCAAGGGGGCAATATAAGACAAGCTTTAAAGCAACTTTAGAAATGTAAAATGGTAATTATTTTCAGGTAAAGTAATTAATGCTAGTTAGCTGCTGCTGTCTTATGGGGAAGGTGAAAATATTTGATGTTTAGCAAACAAAACTGATATTCATCCTGAAAATACATTGCAAAAGATTTGCAGCAATTAGACAGAGGGGGATATTGGTATTAAAACTCTACAGAAAAGGGAAGCACCAGATGGAGCGAGCGGAAAAGCAAATGAGAAAAAAAAATCCTAGAGAATCAAGTCTGAACTAGCTTTTCCCCTTCAACGCATGTTGCAGAGCACCTTAGTCAAAGGAAACCAACTAGACCAATATCCAAGCAAGGTACTATTTGAGATAAATATGGTCAGGTTCGGTATGTGGATATGGGAATGTAGAAAAACAGATACCACAGCATTGCACACCAATCCCAGGAGGGAATCCTTCCTTCATTTTCCCCTTATTCTCTAGATCGTCAGGAGGATTCCTGAAAGTTAAACAAATAGAGGTGTTGTGAAGCCTAAACACTGAACCCTAACATCTGCTACAACATAACCAGAGTTTTTATGATAAGAATAGGACTAGAGTTGTCAAAAAACCCCTCTGATTTTTAGCATCTGGGTATTCACAGGAAGAAACTGCTGTTTTCACAGAAATTAACTCTATGACTGCTGATATTCACACCAGAGAACTGGCTTCCTGCAATAAAACTGGTGGAGTTAACATCCCTTTATAAAAATTTATATTTTTTGTGTGACTTGACCACAGATAGAAAGACAGAAGAGTCATCTTTTCTCTGTGAAATTCAAGTCTTATGTCAGTGGAAACTTACAAAAATAACCAAATAAGGACTTTTGCTTTCCTGTAACCTTGCCACAATTTTATTATTTTTACCTGTGTCAAGATTTTTTTTTTACCACAGGACCGCATATGGCTAGAACACTCAAAAAAGTAAGTATTCAATGAATCAACCAACAGTCACCCATCTATTTGTTCATAAATGAAATAATATTACATAGGTGATTAGCTTATGTAGCATAGTTAATAGGATAAATGAGGTGAAACCCTCCTGACCAATTTCTTGGAACTTTGGAAATAGAGGTCCCACTCCTTAGGTAGCCATCTTGCAGTAGCTGAAGTTCGGGCCCAGCAGAAACATTACAGTCAGTGTTTACACCCTGGGCAAGTGCGGTGGGCTAGCAGTGGTGGTGGCAATGGTTGGGTCAGGAACAGCAGCAACCTCTGCCAATTTTGTGCCTTCCTTAAGTCAGTACTCAGGGCTGGTCCCCACTTTCCCACCCCTAGTTACGTGACTGTGGCCTAGTATGATCATTTATTTTGCTTTGTCTATGACTGCCCAGGAGCAAATTGGCTCTGGTGATAGTTGCTTGGATTATATAAATATTCTGCACTGAGAAGGCAAAGCAGTGCCAACGCAGTATTGTCCTTCTGCAGTCCAAATGTGTAAAACATTCAGCCATTTGTATAACACCCTTTTCAACAGGAGCAGTGAGAAAGACTAAAAAGAGAAAGGGAAATAATCATCATGACTCTGCTTGGCATACCCTGGAGTAGGAGACTTCAGTGAAAGCAACAAGTCATGGATTACAGAAGGAGCAGCTGCAGTCAGGGCACAAGTTCATGAGCGAATTGATGACTTGCTAGTGGCTCAGTCACCACAAGCATTGTCCCAGGGATTATGTTAAAACTGTGGACTAATTAATGAACCATTTTCCATCAGAGGGCTAGATTTAAGAGCCATTCCAGGGTGGCAATCAGCATGCAGCAGAGCTGTGTTTTTCTTTCCCTAGCTATGCTGGAACAAATGGTCCTGATTTGAACAGCATGCTAAGGAAATGTTTTACCTTGCCTCACTTGGCTATCTTTGTCTTAGACCAAATTAGAAGGGATGTGGGAGATTTTTCAATCTCATGTCATTTAGAGATTCTCTGGCTTCTGACTGAGCAACATAATTAAAAATGTAAAGCAAGGAGCAAGGGGAGGGGATGAAAGCCTTGATGCTATAGCCCAAGAGTATCCCCAGAAAAAAATCTCATTAAAGTGGGCTTGAATGCCTTCTTCCTGTGCAGAGGAAAGATCAGAGAGATAGGAT
>NW_017728948.1:17333913-17344121 GCF_001723895.1 Crocodylus porosus
GCGTCTGTGGGGAAAGTAGGTCAACAATGATTGACAGCTCCGCAGGTCACCCAGGGGGCAAGGACTGGGTGAGCCTTGGAAATTTCCACTCACAGCTTCAAACCGCGCATGTCAGTTTAACCTCTTCTGTACTGGCAGCACAGACTCAAAAATTTCCATGACAGGTCCAACTATAGAATCATAGAAAATTCGGGTTGCAAGGGACCTCAGGAGGTTATCTAGTCTAAACTATGCATGCCTATCCCCAACTAGATAATTTCAGCCAGGGCTTTTTCAATCTGGGCCTTAAAAACCTCCAAAGATGGAGATACCACCACCTCACTAGCTAACCCATTCCAAGGCTTCACCACTGGAAGGGACCTTAGGAGGTCACTTAGTCTAACCCATTCCTAAACCTCCCTTGCTGCAACTTGAGACCATTGCTCCTTGTTCTGTCATCTGTCACCACTGAGAACAGTTTAGCTCCATCTTTTTTGGAAGCACCCTTTGTGTAGTTAAAAGCTGCTACCAAATACCCCCTCAGTCTTCTTCTATGCAGACTAAATAAGCCCAGTTCCCTCAATCGCTCTTCATAAGTCATGTGCCCCAGCCACCTACCACAGCCGCCGTGCTCATAGACAGAACATTCTTCCTAATCTCCAGTGTAAATTTCTTCTGCCGCAACTTGAGGCCATTGTCCTAGTCCTGCCCCCAGTGGCAACAAAGAACAGTTTACCTCCATTCTCTCTACAATTGCTCAATCAGCTGATAGAACCAGCATAAGATTTCCTTGTAGAAATTTAACTCCAACTACCTCATTAGGGAAAGGAAGTGTTCCTTCCATAGAAGGTCCCAAGTCTTGAAGTTTCCAGGGCCCAGAGAACATGCCATACCATGCCATATAGAAGCCCTTGGTATCTACCATCCTGCCCTTCTTAGTCTTCAACAGAATGGCTCCAAGCAATCATAGAATCTTTGACTCACAGAAAAATAGGGCAGGAAGGTCACTTCAGGAGATCGCCTCCCATTTGAAACAGGTATAAACCACCCTACATAAATGTTTGTCTAACCTGATCTTTAAAACTTCTATGGATGGAAACCTTGTGTTTTCTCTAAGCAGTCTGTTTCAGTGCTTAATCAAATTCATAGTGAGAAAGTTCTTCCAAAAATTCAATCTGAATTGGCCTTTAGATAATATATGACTGTTACTTTTTGTCCTGTCCCCAGTGGCCAGTCTAGTCTATCACCATCTTCTGTATAATCACCTTTCAGGTATTTCAAGACTGTTATCAAATTCACCTCTCCCCCATTCTTCTCTTCTCCAGACTAAATAATCCCAATTCTGTCAATTTTTCCTGTAAGCCATACTTCCTAAATGTCAAATCATTTTTTATTGTTCCATGTGGACTCTTTCCAATTG
Organism: Crocodylus porosus; assembly: GCF_001723895.1. Taxonomy (NCBI): domain Eukaryota; kingdom Metazoa; phylum Chordata; order Crocodylia; family Crocodylidae; genus Crocodylus; species Crocodylus porosus. Next base: position 17,335,313 of record NW_017728948.1, read on the forward strand.
TGCATGGCTTTCTTTGAGGGTGGTACCCAAAACTTGACATAGTACTTCAGGAGGCACCATTGCTGAATAAAAGGGAATAATCACTTGTACAATGAATCCCTCTAGACTAACACAATGCAGGCACTTGTTCTAACATGTTAATAGCACAATGAGTGTTGTTCACCATAGTAGTGAGGTACATGCCTGGGTTTCTGGCCTTGTGCAGTTACTTTCACATTTGCAAAGTAGGCTTTCAAATGTTACAGGTTTTTGTAAAGGTGTAAGCAGCTGAAAAAGCAGTCAAGATTCTGCATGGTCCAGTAAGGCTGACTCTTTTGTGAATCGGAGGCTCCTTAGGCATGCCCTTTGATTTATGATGGTCTGGTTCCTTTAACTGATCAGGTGACTGGAGCCTCAGTACATGTAGCATTTCCTACCATCATCATCTGTTTAGAAAAGAGGAAATTTTCCATCAAGTACCTTTCATCCATCTACTTTTTTCAGACAGTAGGGGCTGGTTCCACAGAGGGCTGTAGCAACCTAACAAGGTGGGTTTCAATCCAAAGCACCCCGAACTCAGAACATGCTCTACTGAACCAGGCCTTATGGTAGCACAGTGAAGGGAAGGAGGTATCTTCCTCTTACACTCCATAGTCCAGTGATTAGGGCCCATACTGGGAAGTCGGATCCCTGGTTTCTTTCCTGTCTGACTTGGAGCACACAGTTGAACCTATATCTTCTGACTCTCAAGACTGTCCTAATCCCTGGATATAGGGCATTCTTGGGTGGGACTTTCTCAGTACATGCCTCATTAAAACAGAGATTATTATACACATAAATTGAGTACATGCAACAGATTTCCAGTCACTATTTATAGCTAACAATACCCTGCTGTCCAGATAAAAGAATTAGGGAGGCAAGACAGAAAGACAGGATGTCAATTCTAGTGTATACTCCCATGTGTAAAGGGAAGAAAGGAGTAAAAGTGGATTTGAAAGTCAGGTAGAACTATGGAGAACAGATGAGTAGTAGCCAGAAAAACGTGAATTACACAAAATTAAAGATGCCTTTGGGTGACGGAGTATCAAAGCTTCTATTTCTTGGCATTCATGCACAAACAGATTGCCTTCAATTGTTTGTATGTGTGAGTGATGTGGGAAACTCTATTTTTGTTTTCTGGGTTGTCTTGGTTCTGATTAAATAAATCTGTGCAAAGGCACAATCAGCCTGATATATCTCCTAAGAAATAGCTGGTCTGCAGGCAAAGCTTTCCTAATGGAAAGTTAGAGTTTTAGATAATCAAATCAGTAAGCTTCATCATTAGTAGTGATAAATTTTGAGTCTCTTGGCAGTTTGCAAGAGTTCTGCTGACTCTTTAGTTTGGGTATTGCTTGGAAACCAGATCCTTGGATCCTGGGTATTGCTTGGAAACCAGATTTGCAAAATATATAGTTAGGGGCACGGGTTAGGACAATGATTATTATCTGCATTAACCAACCTCAAAAATGACTGATTTGAATAACAAGAGAAGTAAGCAACAGAAGTCAAGCAGGTGAAATTTTGCACTGCTGTCAGAAAATGTCTTGCTTTTGGCATTGCTAAAATATAGTACATCCAGGATAGACACTGTTAGTGCATTACATGATCTCCCTGTGGGAAGCATGCAAGGCTCCTGTATAAATTTGTCATGTAATATTAATGACTTAAGCTTAGATGTGGACTGCAGCAAGACATTTTCCTTGCTGGCAAGTGGCTCAACAATAATTGTAAACCTTACTCAATTTTTCCTTTGGGTAAAGAACAACTATAGTTATAGACACGTTAATGAAAAACTGACAAAAAAGGAGGAGCAAAACTCTCTTGGAAAAATGGCTCATTGAACCCTTTCGTGGCCTCCTTCTTTCATAATACATGGAAATCAAGATTTCTTTCCAAACTGTTGGGGCCTTTGTATAGCCTCTCTTCTTCACTAGGGATACCAGCCATTATCAAACATTTTTCACCCATTTGTCAGCCTTTGTCCTCAAGGCACTCTAAACTGAGTACTCTCCAGAAACTAATCCATAAAGTTGAAACTTCACTGCCTTCAGATCCCTCCTCAAGATGCACTGCTGCTTTAATGAGTACAGCAAATAGTCCACTGATAATGTGTGCATAAATGGATGATGGGGACTACTGCATTAGTAATGTAACGTCTCCTATTTCTTTTTCTAGCACAATTACATTTATTTCAGAATTAGTACTTCTGATCTTTCTCTTTTGCATTAGGCATATGTGCTTTGGCTTACTTCCCCCCCATCCATATTAGCTTGCATACTTAAAAGCAAACCCATTTTCCCAAATCCTGTATCATCCATTGAACAAATGTGAATTAGCCAGCCAAAAACTGGGTCTTAATCAGTGCACCCAGGACAGATTCTTCACCTGTGAAAATGTATTTGCAGGATGACAAATTTTTTTCCTTCAGCAAAATTTTGGAACCTTGAGTTGATCTCTGTGGCTGTATTTGTTAACTATCCAGATAACATAAAAGCAGATTTGTGGTCTATGAAGACCTCTCCCTCAACAATGCCCTTAAGTTAAAAATATTTTGAAGGTTACTCCAGGAATTTTTGGTTCTTGTTCTTCTGTAACAGTGTTTAGCTCTCTCTCTTTCTTTCTCTCTCTGTTATTCTTTCTGCTAGGAATTTATCCATCACTTCCTTCATTGTCAAACTGCAGCTTCTAGGAGTTTTACAACACTTCTGACACACAAAACCACACCTTGATCATTACTCATTTACACTGACTTCTCTCGTGAGACTCACCCCTGCAAACCATAGATGACAATCATAGCTGCTTCTGTTTCTTTGTTTCTTTTCTATGGTCCATCCAGGCATGTACTGATACAAACACGATACTACATTCATTAATATGTTTTCTAACTCTACCTTTAGCTTTGCCTTGGCTGTAGAAAATATAGTCGTTTGGATTAAGTGAAAGCTGCAAGTTGGACTTTCTCTGCTTAGGATTTCATCCAATGTTTATTGAAGTCACTAGGCCACTGCTTCCCAAATTTTTCTTCAGCATGACCCCATTTATGGCTCCATTTCCTTAATATGACCCTATTTTCTCAGCATGGCCCCTCAATCCCAACCCGCGGCCCTCCACCTCACGACCCCATCCATTGATGTTGCAGCCCCATTTGGGGTTGCAACCCACAGTTTGGGAACTGCTGCACTAGGCATAGTCCCTCTGACTCCAGCGGTGGGTAATCAGGCCCCTAAAGACTTTGCACCAACCTATGTCATTTTTAATCTGTTGTTCTGAAATAGTGTGTCTGCACTATTACCAGCATTGTCAGCACACTATGACTATAAAGTCTCTAACAATGTATAACAGGTATGAGAAGAAAATAAGATTTTTTTTTCCTGCTGGTTGACATAAAATTTCTTCATTAATCAGTTTATTTCCTATAGAAACTCACAAATGAACTGATGAGTTAGTTCAGATATAAACTGTTTGTGAAACAAACCAAACATTACTAGGATGCTGTGAAGTAGAAGATTACACGTTGTTTTCTCTATGTTGTGTGAGGGGGAGCAAAATCAGATCATTTACAAACTCTGTGATGTAATGTGCAGTGCCCCCCTTGCCAAGGTAGTTTTAACCACCGCTCTCAATTTCTCATTTGGCTTGCTTCTTCTGTGCCGTGTAACGCCAGTGTGACATTCTCCTTGAATTGCAGTTAACAGGCCTGGTAAATTATTGCCATGGCAACTTCAGCAGAATCGGTGTGTTACACTGCAGCTGTATATATATAAAAAATACTTTTAATATTCTTTTTTCTTTTAATATGCAAACAAGTAAGTTCTCAGTCAATACACTTTTCATTATAAAACAGCTGGCTCTATTTTCCCTCCTTTATTATAACACTTCAGACAGGCTAGTTTTTCTTTTTTCCAGTTTGAATGTATTTTTAAGAACAAAATGACTTGACAGCTTTGATGCCACATCTGCTGTGCTTCACAGTCTAACCATGTGTCTTCTTGATCACAGCTCTACTATTACAGTCACTGCAGCAAGACTGCTAATGTGCAGGTTTCACAGCAGTTCAGTGCATCATCTTGCAGAAGGGTGCAGTTGCTGGATAGCTAACTACGCCTGTCAGAGGCAGGGAGAAAGCAGTGGATGGGGTTTTTTTCCAATGCTTTTTGCTCCCTCGAATTTTCAGGACTAGATACACTGGCAATTTAAAAACAAGTCAGATTTAATTAAAAAAACAACAAGAAAACCACCCCCCAAACCAAAATCACACACCACATTGCCAGCTTTTGTCATAGTGAAATACCTTGAAGCCTGCTTCAGACAGGCTGGTTAGGTTTACAGTGGATGTGAAAGCAGTGTCTTGGGTTTATACAGAATATCTAGATGCCCAAGTATTTTGTGCCATCTTCCATTGCTCGGATGGTGCTGCCTTTGTGTGGAACTTGCCTGAGTTTTGAAGTTCTCTTAATTAATTAAACACATTCTGTTTTACTTCAGTGCCAGCAGGTGGTGGGATAGGATACATGTATCATATGTACTACTGTATGGCATGGAGATTTTATTCCTTCCCATCTCCAAGAGCTGTGCTACATTTCTTGACAAGTGCCCTTTGCTGCATTATGGAATGAACAGTATCTCAGCGGTACTGCAGTAATTATTCCTTTAGTCCAGCCAGGAATAGAGTGCTGAATTGCAATCAAGTCAGAGGTTTACATTTATTATTGTATTCTGAAAGGGTTAAGAGAGCCAGTTTTTAACAGGTGCTAATGCGATCTATTGGAGTGCATGTATAACAAGTCTTGCTCCCCACCTGGTCCAGATATGAATTTTCACTTACACCTCTTGGCAAGCACATGGAGAAAAGAACCTCAGACCAAAGTGTGAGCTGGAAAAGCTTTATAGCTGGGGCCTGGGACAACTTTCATCCTCCGTGGACTCTGCACAGAGGGAAATCTGCCACACATATTCATCAGGGAGTTATGTTCTTCCTGTGCTCAAAGACAACTGGTAATGAACATCAGAGGCCTACTGTGGGTTGAATCCCGTATGAATTCTCACTTGGCTGCTGATTCTCCCTTGGCTGACACACGAGGAACTGAATCTGGGACCTCCTCCAGAGCTAAAAGCACAGGGTGTCTGCGGTTCCCAGCTAGAGAATTTGGCTCTGCAGTTCAAACTGTAACAGCTTATAGCTCAGGTAAGATCTGTACTGCATGCTCAGCCAATGAGTTACACAGAAGATAAAACACAAAAATGGTGCTGGAAGCCAAGACTGAAACACACAGCCTCCCTCTTTCTGGTCCTAACCACATGGCTAGAGAATCGTGCTCCCCTCCACTGTCTCTGGCTCATTGAATTTAAAATGACTTGCTGAACAACTTTGATAGGAGTAGAGAGCAATCCCCCTCCTCCTCCTCCTCCTCCAAGACTGGTTCATAGACTGGTGGTTTGAACTCTACTAAGGGGTGAAAGAGGTTGAGGGAAACACTGAAACTAGTTTGCCCACTCTAGTGAGTGCTCTGATCACTCTTCCATTATATAAAAGGTAAGAAGCCTGCTGCCATCTCTTCCAGCTGTTTGAAAAAAAAATGGGGTGCCTTGACTAAAGAGCCAGATTCTGTCAGCACATGTTAAATATGCCCAGAAAATGCCCACTACATTGAACCCTGCTGGGAACCAGGTGGAGAAACCACCTAGATCCTGATTAGGCTTAGCCATGGGCTACCTGCTGAGCTGCTCAGTCTTGTCTGGGCTCTGACAATACTGCATGGGTACAGAAGTGCAACTCCATGTACCTGGGAAACTTAAACCAACAAAATAAAAAAAAAACCAATAAAACTAGGCACCTGTGGAGCTCAGGTGGCTCTGGAGCTAAGGGATTGTTGAGCATCAGTTTTGTGGGATTGTGATAATGAACTACCTCATAAATCTTACTTTAGTCACCCAAGCCTTTGGATCTGCCCCTAAATGTAAAAAGCACCCTGGGAAAGAATATGTAACCTTAGGAAGAAAAGCAACCTATGTCAATCAATGGGTTGTGAAGCTTGAAGCTTAAAGAAATGCTTGATCCTGTTTTCTGGAAAAAAACCCAAAACCTTCATACTAGCTGCCCAGATGCGGAAACAAGAGTCATATCACTAGCCCCTCCAAAGGGCTTAATCAAAAGCAAAGTTTAAAAACCAAACTAACCCCTTTCATCATCCCCTACCAGCATAAACCTCATTAACAGTTTTAGCCTGGGGTAATGAGAACTGCAAATCTGTAACACTCTCTGCTCAAAAAGGAGTTGCACAGGCTGAACAAAATAAATCAGCTCACTGCACTGAAAAATGGTTTAATTCTCATGCCGTGGGGAGATGAACAAATACCTTGTAGCTCAATTGTGAGCCAAAATGGTATTTAAGAGAATTTAGTTTAATTTTCCACCTGTTAGAATTCTAAGAGTAAAAAGTCTATAGATTCAATTTTTATATCAGATAAGAAAACCAAGGTATTAGAGATGAAATGCACAAAAAAAATTAAAATTAAACACATACACACATACGTGCTGGCATATATGATTTCTGCAAAATTCTATACATCAGTTGACAGAAAAAACCCCAAACTAAACCTACACACACACACACACAGATAATATATTTTTATTAATAGAATGGTAGATTTTAAAGGTTCCAGTATAATATAATATTGATAGACCATGTCCCAAGAAGTTTAGTATTCTAATAGAAGAGACAGATTGGATGGGAGAATGTTTTATCCTCATTTTATAGATGGAACACAAAGATTTAGCAATAGATTTCCAGCTGGCATGAGTTGCCACAGCTCTACTGATTTGTACAAATTCATGGTGAAAGTCTGTGGCAGCATGAGGAACTGGATTTACCTATGTCTACACTGCATCCATGGTGAGTCTAAGAATTATATTACCAAAGAAGAGACCCTTGCACTCATTCCTGTGCTGCCCACACTGCCTCCTGAAAAATCATCATGTGGTCACTGTTACAACAGGGCTGGTTGTGCCGCACTCAGGAGCAAGCCTGAGACAGATCTCTATTGCTTCCCCAGCACTCTTCAAAAAGTGCGCATGATATATTTTAGTAGTGGGGTGGGCAGAGCATGAGTGTGTAGGCACAGGCTGCTTCTCAGTGACAGTGATGAGATCATTAGGGACATGGTATAAACAATCTAAATATCCCACACACCATTCTAGTGTGTTACCTCTGAAACCACCCTTCTTCCATAAAGAATTCCATGATAGATTATGGTAATAGATGTAAGGTAGTACATTAACCCCCAGGCCCCTCCAGTAACAAGATGATACAAATCCATTTTTAAGAGTGTTTTGGTATTTCCAGACAAACTTTCATGTGAGGTATCTAACTGATTCTAATTTTGAGGAATGTTCCTCCAAAGCATAAAAAAAAAAAGAGTTTAAGAAAACAAATTGACTTATGCCAGTCAGCTAGAACAGGGGATGGCAAAATACAGCCTGAGGGCCAGATCTGGCTTACCAGGCCATTCTATTCAGCCTATGGGACCCCTCAAAATTTTAGAAAATTAATATTTATCTGCTCTTGGCTGCCTGTCAAAGATGACAGTAGCCAAGGGCAGTAGGACCCAGGGGGAGCTGGCAGCAGGACACAGCAGCCCAGATCCACCCCACCCCCAGCCATTTCTTTGCTTTTCTGCCCCTGCACATCTCCAGCCTGTATCGCTGGACCATGGAAGCCTGGGCCCACACAGGTACCCATGTGTGTGTGTGCGCATGCATGTGTGTAGGGTGAGTCCCACATGCACACCCCACCATACACATACATCCCCCCCTCACACTGCCATACACACAGACACCCACAACCCTCACACCCCACAACCACGCTCTCCCTCCCCACAGCCTCCCACAAACCCCATGCTCACTGACACCCTACATATCCATGCATACCCACATGCTCCTTAACCCCACTCTCACACCTATCCACTCCGCAGAGGCACACCCCTACCCCCCACATACCCACACACCCACAGCCCCCGCAAACCTATACCCACCCACCACAATATACAAGAGTAAGACTTCATTTTAAGCTATTATGTACAATCACCTCTATGTACACTACACAAACACATGTAAACCAGAACAAAAAATATCTTTTGAAATCAATTAATTAATGTTGTAGATGTTTGCTTTTTAGAATATAATTTGGTATTTTTCTGGTTCTAAAGTGGCCAACCTCCTTGCTGAAAGGAGTACTTTTGGGGGCAAGGGGAGGGACTTCTGGTGGCAAACCTCAGGGGTTAGGGCATGGGACTTCCAGTCACAAGATGGAGTGCCTGTCAAGGGGCAAGACTACCTGTGCAATCCTTGACAGCTTGCCAAAACTTGATAAGTGGCCCTCCAGTGGAAATAATTGTCCATCCCTAAGCTAGAAGGAATCCTGTAGTGTGAACTTAACTAATGTAGCTAATGTTAACATAGAGTGTAATAATAGTAAAACATAACCATGTTAGTTTTGTCCTGTAAGTAACTTGAAAACTCCATTTTGTATACTTCTGCTTGACATAAATGACTGAACTCTGCATAGCCTTTATGTATGTGTGTGTGTAAAAGGGTGAAGGGTAAGAGAATGGTAGAGACACAGAAGAAGAAGATTTAACTGTTTATGTAAGCAACAAGGCACCAGATGTGTAAATTACCAGCCAGTAACTAAACTGACAAATGGCTGAAGAATCCCTTTGAAGCTTGATGGCACAAAGGAGATAGAAGAAGAAATGTTGCCATGCGGGCAGCAAAAACACTCAAAGGCTAAGA
>NW_017728948.1:17344196-17351394 GCF_001723895.1 Crocodylus porosus
TCTGACCCCGGTGCTCTTTCCTGCCAAGGCAGGGGGTCGGACTAGATGATCTACCTAGGTCCCTTCCGACTCTAGCTACTATGAAACTATCTGTTCACCCTGCTCCAGCTGTTATCTTCAAATCTGCTATCTTCAAATCATCATCTATTCAATAAGCTGGGGTTAGTCCCCCTGGGCTGATATTGAGCAACTATTGCTGCTAACTATATCTGGTTTATATGTGGATGAAATGGCTGTTTTGTGTGCGTCTCTGTGTAATGATGTGTAATAAATGCGGCACCTTGCCTTATCCCCCTTTATAAAGTCTTGCTCATGATTTGAGCAATTGGCAATTCGTGTAACAATTCTCCTGGCTTGCAAAGAGTTCATGCCAACACAAGCTTATTTAGACAGTCTATTTTGAGTTATGGATTAATGCCAAGAAAAGTTGCACACACAGCAGCCATTTTGAGGACTTGAACAGACAAGAAGTAGCTTTCCATTAAATAGTGTAAAAAATGAGAGGGAACCCTTTTCCCTTTCAAGATCTCTGAACCAAAGTAAATTTAAACTGTGTTAAATTGAATTATTTCTGGTGAGTGAATATTAGAGTACAACTGGGTCAAACTAGGGGACTTAAGTGTTAACTACTGATCTGGAAAAATGCAGTCAGAGACTTACATACATTATGGGTCCATTTAATTTTTATATGCTATTTCCTGTTAATAATGAGATTAAAATATGCTTGAGGTGGGTATTTAAAAGAACGATTTTGTATGGGTTAGGCTATTGTTATTTTAAGAGGCATAATGGAAACTGACAAGTCATTTCAGAGAAAAAATGGAACTCATATTAAGGCATATGGAACTTCACAAAAAAATGCTAAGACTCTGCGTATCATGCATTATTCCAGCACTGCAAGTAAGCTGAAGATCAATGACAGAGGAGAAGGGAAGTTGGACTGGAGCAACTAATGCCATGTAGAATAGCACTGACTTGGAATACAAAGCTTGCCAGTTAGATTTATTGGATCCCTGAACATTCACTGCATCTGTTGCTTTATGGAGCACTTCTTTATTAGTTCAATTATAGCAAGACAGGCCCACGAGAACTGGTTCCAAAGGCAGCTCTCCTACCTGTTCCATGCATGAAGTCTGGTACTGCATGGAGAAAAGAGCAGTGTTGCCACTCCAAGCAGACCAGTCAGTTTAAGTGGCATTAAACACATAAAATGTTGCCTTAACCATGCTTGGGTGGTATGACACTGACCTTTCACTTATCTGGATCTCTTTCTCCAAAGCATATATTACACACCATTGATTACTGACACATCTGTCTAATCGTTGACTTGAAAACCAATAACTTCTCCACCCCTCTTTCATAAGCTCTGTATTGTTTCCCACTCCATGACTTACTTCAGCAGTGACTTCCTTCTCTCTCTGTCTCATAGCTTCCTACATATGTTTTAGTCATGTGACTCACATACCTATCTAGTTTTTGCTCAATTTTACCACTATTGTGTTCTGTCACAGAGCGACTAGCCCTTTAAATGTAAAGGTCCATTACTTCGTGTGATTTGCATAACCCATCTCATTTGAACCTAAATATTAGAGAGAGACGGTAGTCCCAGCTGAGGGTAGTTTATGATTCAGTTGTACACAGACAATGGAATCAGAGCTTATGTGAAATTTTGAATTGTTCTAGGATACACCACCAGCTAGAATTCTACTGAATTCAATGCTTTGTGCCCTGGAAAAAGTAATTAACTCAGTGTTTTACATAATATGCATGTCCTCCTGTGTTCCTGGTAAAAAGTTAAGAAGTAGAAGCAAAAGTGCAAGTAGCAAAGCATCCACGAACATGTCTGCAGCGCCACATACCACGCAGTCAAGTGTTCTCTGCGCTGCAAGGACATGCTGCCCATGTGTGCACTGCACTGTTTTCTTTTCCTGAGGGTTTTTTTGACTCCTGGATATCCAGGGGTAAAAAACAAACAAACAAACAAACAAACAAAAAAAATCATGGAAAAGAAATGGAACAGCGCACACTAGCAGTGTGCTCTGCTGAAAAGTGGAATCAGGCAACCTGAAGCTGCGCTGCAGCTGCCAGCCAGGCTCCACCTGGCAGGATCACCACTGATATAGCCCTGGGAGACCCCCAGGACTCAACCTCTCCTACCCCATCTGGGATAACTTGCCACTCTAGGGCTGTGAGAAATTTTGCTGGCTGTTTCAGTGTGACATTGTTTTGATTCATTTTGAGCTGGAAACAGCAAAATCAAAATGAAATGAAGGTTTCGAAACAGCAGTGTTTTATCTCTGAGTATCCAGGTAAGGAACTTTATAGGGCTGTGGAAAAGATTAAGTGACTTGAAGAGCCTGTGGAAAGTCCAACTGTTAAATTATCTATAGCCCTTTATGCCCCAAAGATATAGAGATTTTGTGATCATTTGTGGAGTCTGAGGTTAAGGGGAACATGTGGTTAGAGCAATTTTTAATCCTCATATTGCTAGTTTTTTCCATGCTGTTGTTGCACTTCACTTCTCCACTTGAGCATGGAGTAGTAAATGGAAGTGATGTCGTAGCTGTTTGGGGTATTTGGAGGTGATCTAATATTTGTGAAATAACCACGGAAATACACAGGTACCGACAAAATGGTAAACAAGTATCAATTATTTGGCTACAAACTAAAGGGACTAGGGTTGGGAAGCTGATCAATTGACTGGTCAACTATTATCAATTGACTGTATATTTATTTATTTTTTGACTGGATATTTATAAAAAAATTTCATATTTATAGCTGTTTTATATAAAGCACTACTTTTTGTATTGTTTCTTGATTTTTTTTATTTGACACATTTATTAATGGAAAGGTGGTGCTTCTTCTGTGCATTATTCACAAGTCATTATTTTGAACTATTGGCAATTTTTTTTTTTTTTTTTTTTTTAAAACACAAATTTTGACAGATCAAATATCCAACCCTAAAAGGGACCCTTTCTGGAAACTGATCAGGATTCAATGATTCTACTGCGGGTTCTACTCTAAAATGGTTATCTTTACACACTTCCCCTTGCCTACTGCTTTTCTTTATTCACTGTTAGTTGGTCACAAGAAAGACAGGACAACGAAGTACTGCTCATGGAATCAGATTTCAGAGGACTTCTTTTCCCACAACTCTTACCATTTTCAGTGTCAGAAGCTCTCTCCCTTTTTTGGCCCTTTTGGGGACTCACATACAGGATGACCTCCCTGTGTGGTTTGTAGTGTACTCTTGCTAGACAGGAAGTAGAAATATAGTGAGTAGTGCACTTTCTCAGCTACTCATGAAATGGATTTTACCCCATTCCCATCAGCTAAGGGACTATAAGAATTCATGAAAGAAGCAGGAGGTTGAGGACACTGCCATCATCCTCATGCTATGCTGACTGATGAGGCAAAAGACAAATTATTTTTCTTCAGTTTGTCTATTTTTCCTTCATAGGATCCTATTTTACATTTCCTAAGACAATAATCAGATTTGCAGTCTTCATGTCATTGCAGATGTAGATATTATGGGTCTGTATTTTCTAAGTTCTGTATGACAAAACAGAGAAGCAGACTACAAACAGACAAATGCAAACAGAAAAAAAACCTAACATCACCATGAGAGCACAGCATGTATGACTTATTCCATACAAGTATCCACTCAGAACATTTCTACAATGTATGGGAGAGCAAGGGCCTTACTTTAATATTAAATATCCAGTATATGTAGCTGTATGACTGACAGTTATTCATACCTAAAAGTAAGTTGAGAGCAATACCTGAACGATGTCTATAAAGGACTAGCACAGGGAAACACTTTCACAGTAGACTGTCATATGCTGGAAACAAACAAACACTTGTTGAGGCAATCTCCCTACCTTCTCTTGATAGCAGGTTTTCTAAGTCTAGTTTCCCCTCCTCTGGCCCCTCCATATTCAGCCTCCCGTTCCTCGATTAATCAATTCCAGTGCTTTAAGATGCTTCGGACTCCAACCAAATCAGTCAACTCCCATTCTTCAGGAAAATAAGAGTCCAACAGAAGAGTCAGCTAGCAGCCTCACACTAAGGCAGCCACAGCCTGATATCAGGCATCATAACTACATTTGATCCCCGTTTTATGGCTTCATGGCCTGGCTCTTGCTTTCTAGCTTTTCCTAGCAAGTAATCCCTATCATTCCCACTCCAGCTTTGGAGTGGTTCAGAGAGAAGTGTTTTCCTAGATACTTACCAAAGGGCAAGACCTATTTTGTATCTCCTTCCCCAGAGTTTATCACCTGTCACATCTTTCTTAGGTGTTTTACCCCTCATTATAGCTAGCTGCTTCTTGGACTGGAAGCAGGTAAAGTGCACAGTAGTGTATATAAATGGGAAGTGAGAAATTGTTGAACTCTAATAAGGGAAGCCAAAGAATACAAGTGCAAACTTTGCTGGCCATAAATAAGCACAATACAAAGTTTAAGGATATTAAGAAAAAAGAAACCCTAACTATTGATATTGGTTAACAACTAAATGGAACTAGCTATTGTCAATAATAATCGATAATACAGAAAATCTACAGGCATTCAATGAAGAATTTGTCCTGTATAAGGGGAAAAAGCCAGACATCTTCATTTGATGATAAAGCAATACTTTTCTTCCAACAACAGCTAATAAAGCAATACAATTCAAATGAACAAGTCCAGATAACTTGCATCCAATAGCTTTTTGAAACGGCTGGCTAAGAATCTCTCTGGACTGTTAATAGTGATTTTTCAGTAAATCATAGATCATAGAGAAGTATCAGAGGGATGAAAAAAAATCTACCATTTATTCACTACTTAAAGTGAACAGGGTGGTCTGGGTAATTATGGCTGCCACCCTGACACACCTGACAGAAGATATTGGAATGGCTAAAATGAGACTTTATTAGTAATGAATTAAAGAAAGGTAACATAAGTAATGGCAAGCAACATAGATTTATAGAGAATGGCATCTGTCAGACTGAGAATATCTTTTTTATGATGTTATGAGCTTGGTTTCTAAAGTTAATATTGTTGTTGATGCACCAGGAATTTTGTGTGGCATTTGGCTCAATGCTGTGTGGTGTTCTGAGGTCTGGAGAGTGTTTTCTCAGGTGGTATCTGGTTGCTGTTGCTTTTTGATATACAGACTGCTGAAGTCAGTATGATCTGGAAGGCAAGGGCTAGCAAGCTGTCTTCCAGGTCTTGAAAGCGATGCAGAAAACACAACCTGAATACATTTGGTGGTGAAAGCTAAAAAAGGTTTGTCATTGGATGGCACACTAGTTGGTCTGATTAACAACCAGTCCAACCTAGTGAAGATTGCCTCTGATAAGTAGAGATACTACATGTTATTAGCGCTTCCCTAGATCTGAGGGATGGGTCTCTTAATTCCTTTATTTATACTTAAAATTATAGACAGGGTTGGAAAAGACCTCAGGAGGTCATCTAGTCCAACCCACTGCTCAAAGCAGGACCAGCCCCAACTAGATCATCCCAGCCAGAGCTGTCTAGTTGGGTTTTGAAGTCCTCCAAGGATGGAGTTCCTACCACCTCTCTGGGTAACCTGTTCCAGTGTTTTACTACCTTCCATGTGAGAAAATTCTTTCTAATATCTAACCTTAACTTCCCTGGCTGCAACTTGAGACCACTGCTCCTTGTACCGTCATCTGCCACCACTGAGAACAGTCTGGCTCCATCCTCTTTTGAATCCTCATTCAGGTACTTGAAGGTTACTATTAAATCCCCACTCAGTCTCCTATTCTCTAGACAAAATAAACCCAGTTCCCTCAATTTTTCCTCATAAGTTATGTACCTCAGCCTCCTCACCATTTTTGTTGCTCTCCACTGGACTCTCTCCAATTCATCCACATACTTTCTGTAGTGGGGTGTCCCCACTACGGAACACACTACTCCAGATGTGGCCTTGTTGAACTTCATAAGATTCCTTTTGGCCCAATCCTCCAGTTTGTCTAGGTCACTCTGAATCCTAGCCCTACCCTTCAACCTATCTTCTACTTCCCCCAGCTTGGTATCATCTGCAAACTTGGTGAGGGTGCACTGTATGCCATCTTCCAGGTCATTGATGAAGACATTGAACAAAACCAGCCCTAGGACCACCCTCTGGGCACTCCACTTGATACCAGCTGCCAACTCGACATTGAGCCATTGATTATTACTCTGAGCTCAATGCTTCAGTCAATTTTTGTAGCCACCTTACAGTCCATTCATCCAGCTTGCCTGCCAAATGTGGTGGAAGACCATATAAAAACCTTGCTAAAATAAAGGTACACCACATACACCCGTCTCTTGGTATCCACAGAGCCAGTCAGCTCATCACAGAAGGCAATCAGGTTAGTCAGGCATGACTTGCCCTCAGTGAATCCATGCTGACTGTTCCTAATCACCTTTTTCTCCTCCAAGTGCTTAGAAATGGATTTCTTGAGGATTTGCTGCATGATTTTCCAGGGACTGATGTTAGGACAGGGTCTATGTTAAAGAAAGCTATGTGTCCCTGCAAGCTTATGTTGGTGACCAGGTTGGATGACTGGAGACCCTCTGAGTTAAAATCCATGGGGAACATGGCACAGGGGACACAACGGTGGGAGTCTACTATAGACCTCCCACCCAAAGTCAAGAGCTTGACCAGGAGTTCATCTGGGAAGTGGCTGAGGCTGCATGCTCCAGAACCATGGTTGTCATGGGTGACTTCGATTACACAGACATCTCGTGGGAGGATCACTCAGCAAAATCTGAGCAGTCGTAAACCTTCCTCTCATGCGTGGATGACCTCTACCTGACTCAAGAAGTCTGTGCCAATGAGAGGTAAAGCACTGCTCGACCTGGTACTGGCTATTGGGGATGACCTAATTAGCGACCTACTGATTGATGGGAAGCTGGGTGAAAGTGACCATGAGCTGATCACCTTCACCATCCACCGTAAAGCTGGAAAGTCAGTCAGCAACACGGAAGTCCTTGACTTCAGGAAAGCCAACTTTGACAAGCTCCAGAGCTTGCCAGTGAGGCCCTAAGGGACCACAACCCTAGGGAGTGGGGAGTTCAAGAAGAGTGGTTGCTCCTCAAGGGAGCAATCCTCAATGCCCAAGCTAATTTGATTCCATCTCAGAAGAAAGGCAGTGAGAGGGCACACCTCCCTGCCTCTCCAGGGATCTAGCAGGCCTCCTGAGGCTAAAAAT
>NW_017728948.1:17353514-17389621 GCF_001723895.1 Crocodylus porosus
TGTCATTCTCTCTTTGTACTTGGCCTTGGTGAGGCCACAGCTGGAGTACTGCGTCCAGTTTTGGGCTCCACAATTCAAAAAGCATGTGGAGAAGCTTGAGAGAGTCCAGATAAGAGTCACGCACATGATCAGAGGTCAGGAAAACAGATCTTATGATGGTAGGCTGAGAGCCATGGGACACTTTAGCCTGGAAAAGCGTAGGCTCAGGGGTGATCTGATGGCCACCTACAAGTTTATCAGGGGTGACCACCAGGATCTGGGAGAACGTATGTTCACCAGAGCGCCCTAAGGGATGATGAGGTCGAATGGTCATAAACTCTGCAAGACTGTTTCAGGCTGGACATAAGGAAGAATTTCTTTACTGTCCGATCCACTGTCTGGAACAGCCTGCCATCGGAGGTGGTTCAAGCACCTACATTGAATACCTTCAAGAGCACATTGGATGCTTATCTTGCTGGGATCCTTTGACCCCAGCTGACTTCCTGCCTTTGGGCAGAGGGCTAGACTCGATCATCTTCTGAGGTTCCTTCCAGCCCTAATGTCTATGAAATCTATGAGGCTGACTGGTCTGTAGTTTCCTGGATTCTCTTTCTTCCCTTTCTCAAATATGGGCACTATGTTTGCCCTTTTCCAATCAGCTGGGATGTCTCCTGATTGCCATAAGTTTTCAAAGATGATGGCCAATGGCTCTGCAATCACATCAGCCAACTCCCTCAGCAACCTTGGGTGAAGCACCATCCAGCTTTTCCAAGTAGCCCCTAACCTTTACTTTCACCACTGAAGGCTGCTGACCTCCTCCCCAAACTGTACTGTGAAGTGCAGTAGTCTGGGAGCCGACCTTGCCTGTGAAGACAGAGGCAAAAAAGGCATTGAGCACTTCAGCCTTTTCTGCATCCTCCACCACAAGGTTGCCTCCTCCTTTCAGTAAGAGACCCACACTTTCCCTATTCCTTCTCTTACTACTGACATACCCTTGCGAGCTGCAACTCCAATTGCGCTTTGGCCTTCCTGACTTCATCTCTACATGCCTGAGCAATGCTCTTATATTTTTCCCTATTTATTTGTACAAATGTTCCACTTATAAGCTTTCTTTTTGTGTTTTAGGTTACTGAAGAGTTACCTGCTTGTATAACTCCCCATCTTGTGCTCGCTCTTACCTTTCTCTGTGTTGAGATGTTCATCTTTGTTTTGTTTGCCAAGTTCATACACCTGCACTCTTATGAATTTTAACTTTTATATATGTAGCTCCTGTTTTCATATTCCCTTCCATTTCTATTTTGCTCATTAGTATGCGTTTGTGGGAGATTTTTTCTTCCTTACTGGTTAAGTCAGTTGTCCTTTCTGTCATACTGCTTTTGAACACTATAGCTTACTATAGATTAGCATGACTATGGCCTAGCACAACATACTGCATGGAATTCCTACATACTACATGGAACCAAAATAGAATGACACAACATTAATGTGGTTCATGTTAAAGGGGATAACAATTGGATATCTGATGGGTCTCAATGTAATTGTATAAGGAAATCACCACTGAGTGGGTGATTTTCCTGCTGTGGTCCTGCAAAGAGTGATTCTTAGTCAATGCAATTTAAACTTATTGATCAGTGAAATGCAAAATTATTGCTGACAAGTTTGCAGCTGGTACAAAGTTTGGGGGAAGGGGCATGATAATAAAGAGGACAAGTCATGGAACCAGAGCAACTAGGAGTCACTTCAAAGTTGGGCTAGAGCAAAGAATGCTTATTGATTGTGACCAAATATAAAATCATACACCTAGAAAGGAGGAATACCGCCCATACTTACAACATGGGGGACTGTCCTCAGAAGCAGTAACTTTGAAAAAGTTTTGGATTCACAGTAAACTTCAGTGCAATAAGGCTGATGGGACAAAACTGTCCAGTTTTGATGTTAACAATTAAAAAGGAATATTGTAAACTTGAGAGAGTTCAGAGAAGAGTCACAAAATAATTGGAGTTTTGGAAAACATGCCTTAGAGTGAAAGATTCAAGCTCAAGTTGTTTGCTTAACAAAGAAGAGGTGTAACTTGATCACAGTTTATAAGTATTTACTTGGAAACAGACAGTTGGTAATAGAGGGCTCTTAAATCTGACCTACAAAAAGTATAATAAGATTCAGTGGCTAGAACTTGAAGTTAGACAAATTCAGGCTACAAAATGAAGTGTAAATTAAATAGTGAGGATATTTAACTATTAGCTTACCAAGCCTTGATTCTCTTTGGACTTTTAAAAATTAAGATCATACGCTTTTTTCTAAGAGGTGCTCTAGTTCAATCAAGAATTAAGTCTTTTATATAGGATGTAGGTAGATTATAAAGCCAGAAGGGGCACCACGGTGATCTATAAATGTCTGAGCACTTCACTGCATTTCCACAGATGCATCCTGTACCTCTCATCATACCTTCTTCCAACAAATCACATCACACATGAATGTATCTCTTCAGGAAAATCACTTAAGCACATAATTAAAGTTAAGCTCATGCTTAAATCCTTTGATTCAGTAAGAATGAAATATATGCATAAGTGTTAAATACAAAAGCTTTCTTGAATTTTAACAACAACCCAAAGGCCCAATGTTTAGTTGGGAGGAGATATGAAGTGAGGTTCCCCAGGGGTCTGTCCTGGGTCTGGTGCTGTTCAGCATCTTCACTGATAATTTGGATAATGAGATTGAATGCATGCTTATCAAATACGTAGATGATACCAAACTGAGTGGAATTGCAGACACTCTAGAAAGGAGAGCTAGGATCCTGAATGACTTGAATAGACTGGAGAAATGGTCTGCTATCATTTAGGAAAGATTCAATAAGGGCAAGTACAGTGTCTTGCACTTGGGACAGAATAACTGTATGCACAGATACAAACTGGGGAATGACTGGCTAGGTTGCAGTACTGCAGAGAAGGACCTGGAGGTTACAGTAGACTATAAACTGCATATGAGCCAACAATTAAGCGTGCTTTTGTTGCCAGAAGCATCTTGGGTTGTATTAACAGGAGTGCCACTTCCAAATGAATGGAAGTTACTCTTACTCTCTCTTCAGCACTGGTGACGGCTCATCTGGAGTCCCACGTCTAGTTTTGGGCCCCACACTTCAAGAAGGAGGGGAGCACAGCCTGTCCAGCTGCCTCTATCGCTGGGGCTCCATGTCCTGTGCCTGCAACTCCAGGACTTACAGGGGGAAATTTATATAAAAACAATATTATTTCTGATGGCTGTTAAACACAAACTATTCCTTACTATTCCCACACCACAGAGTACGTGGTGTCTTTTGCATTTAAGATTACTTTTGCATACTTTCCACAAGCTTTAGATTAAGTTTACACAATGAGGTGACCTAGAACTTGAAATACAGCCAGACTGCAAAAAATAGCTGGCTTGTTTCATGAACCTCCAGTCGGAAGCCAGATTAAAGGGAAACATCATTTAAAATACTGCATTGCAGGTTAGTCAACTAGGCCAAAATTACTTTTTGCAGCTGCATAACCTGTTCAGTGGTTTTCATTCAGTATTTTTGTTAATTAATCTAAATTATAGATAGGTTGATAATGACAGACCATAAAGTTCAGGACTGACAGTTTTTATCTTTCACAACTGGGAATCCTTGTTTGTTATGCCCATGCATGATCAACTGGCATGTCCATCTGTTTGGATGGCAAGGTTAGACTGCTGGCCTTGCACGGTGTTGTACTCTGCAACATCTGTTGACATTTTGAGCCAAAGTAGAATATATCAACAGTGAGGAAAAGACAACGTGGCTTTTTAAACTCTGCTATGTGGTTCCAGATGAGTTGTATTTGATGAAGCTCAGGGAAAGACAATTGCTTTTAAGTGAGTGTGTGTATGAGATTTAGCTACATGCAACTTTGAGATATTCAAGTTAATTGACAGACTTTTATAGGAGGGTGAACTGAACTACCCATAATTACTAAATTGGATCTCAGGATCCATCTGACACTCAGGTCACTTACTGCAAATAGGCTCAGTCAAGGGCTTGGTCAAAAGGCCAACCAAGTAAATGGAAGAACTTCCATTATTTTTAAAGGGTTTCACATAAGAGCTAAGTGAGTGATGGATTTCTTTCCAATTTGATGCCCAAATTGAAAAACAAAAAATTCATATTGATCTGAAATGTATTGTTTCACCTTAAACAACATGTGCCATCTTGTTTTTGACTTATTTAACCCATTTGTATGGTTGTGAAAAAAGTTTTGAAATGAAAAGTCAAATCGATTCGCCAATATCAAAATGAAACTTCAATTTTTCTGCAAGTGGTTTTGCCTTTTACTGGAAGTGTTTTGATTTATTAAATCTAAAATTGTGAACAGCTTTGACCCTCTCCCTATATTTTTGGATCAATTTACTACTAGTCACAACACTTTGCCCAACTGTACTTTGGAGTGGGTCCTAAGAAGACAATGGTTTTATGCACTAGTGATAAGAAGAGCTAGCATTCTCTTCGTCAGAAACATTATAGTTGTTGTTTTAATCTACCTCTCTTAGTATTTAATCCTATTAGTTTCCAGTAATTCAGGACCTGTGCTTTAACAGCAAAATGTGGTTATTGTTCCCATTTTGTGGTATTTTACAACTTAACTGTTAAGCTCTACCCTTCCAAATTTACAGATAAATGGTTAATATCTACCATTTTCACATAAAGATTCGTTTTGAAGAAAACAAATTAACTTCAATTGTGATTAGGTTCCTTTTGGTTTGCTTCCTGCCAATATTGCAGCATGGTAGTTTATTAGAATTCATGTGATTTATAGAACTTAAAAATTCTTCATCTGCAAATACTCTTTTAATCTTCACTTATTGAAGCATAAGCTTGGAGAAATAGCATATGTTAAGTGATTTTTTTAGTGAATATCTCAGAAAAAAATAACTAAAACACAAATCTTTTCAGTAGAAATCCAATTATAAAAATACCGACTGTACTATAATAGTTTGCAAGCTTTCAGAAACCAAGTAAATTCAAGGAAATCCTAGTTAATTGTAGACAACTTGCAAGAGGAAAGAGCATAAAGTTGTTGACTACATCAGTGTCACTGGTTATTTGCTCAGCTGTCTGGTGGACTGAAGATTCCAAGATGGTTCTTGAAAGTGGAAAGAGTATTGTGTAGATTAAGCTGGATAGGAAGGAGCAAGTTTACTGATGCATATGTTTGATTTTATACTCGTTAACTGGCTGATTTTATAACTCTTCTACTCAGATGTAGAAAGGAACAAAAGTTTTAGCGTGCTCCTTTTTCTGCCATCGTCACTTTTCCTGGATAAACCCCCAGTTCATAGTAGAAATTTTTGTTAGTCTCCAAGTCAGTGGCCAGAAACCTTTACAAGTCACCAGCTGGAAGAACCAGCTCCATTCTGGTGTGTGCCAGGGAGCTTTGGCAACACAGTGGTGGTGGGTCATTGTGGTGGGAGGGCAGGATGGCTACTTGGAGCATTGTATTGCACCCCATCTCATATGTGCCTGGGATTGGGAAGGTGGAGGAGTCTGCGCATTGTTCAGCTCAGCCCAGCCCTAACTCCTGCAGAGTGGAGTGGCATGGGGCACAGTCCTCTCTTCCTTTTTAGGCTCACAGTAGTGGCAGGTGGGTTGGATAGGATCAATTGGTGGGCCATATACAGCTTATTGGCTGTATTTTGCCCACCCCTATACTAAGCATAGTTTATGACAATGGATTTGTTTTCCAGATTCTTATTTCTACTATTTACCGCAACACATCTCATGTAAGGGAAAGTTTTGTCTCTTACTTCACATGACAGCCATACTCTAAATTAGTCTTTTAAACATGGACAGCAAGTAGAAAGCTCTTATTCAAGCAAAACCATCATTAAGGCAAATGGCATTTCTCAAGTAAGGACTGGAGTATTAAGGCCTTTACAGACCTATTGATTCAGCTACTAAAGCACTGTTAGGTATAATTGATGCATTTATTTTGTGTTTGTTCTAGAATGGCACTGTTTAACAATTGGCAGCTTTGTGACATTTTCAATCTGAAGAGCATAAAGTATTTTAGAAAGGTCAAGCTTGAAGAGATACCTCAGTATTATTCCCATTTTATAGCTATGAAACGTTAAGTACTAATACTCTCATAACTTGCTCAACTCAAAAGGTAGAAACAGAAGCAGAAGCCAATATACTGAACCTGAAACTTGTAAGCAAAACTAACTAATCAATACATTCTACATAGAATTTCTCCATCTAAAAAATGAAATGATATTTTGGAGACAACTTAGAGCAATTTTTTTTGTAAATAGAATAGGTAATACAGACTTTTAAAGTTTCACTTTAATTGATTACCATTAATACAAAGGAGGAGGACTGCCTCTTAAGTCTTTTGCTTCTTTTCCCCCCAGTCCCTTCCATATAACAAGAAAAAAAAAGGTTTGATTAATTATTACAAGTCTATTGAATTATTTTCTATAGTCCATTGAAAGTGGCATCATAAAATAAATTGGTAAGCCCACCTCCAGAAAGGTATACCAGCTACTACTCAATATTGCTGTAACTGAAGCCCCTGGCAAATGTTACATTTAAGACATGATTAACCCATTAATTACATCTTAAATAGTAATGTGGCTATGCATTTAGGCAGTTAGTAGCATGACAAAATGGGAGACCAGCCACAAATCATTCCATAAAATGTGTAAAATTTTTGTGGCTAGTTTCCATTGTACCTTAAAATGAACATGTGGTTGAAGCTTCTGCCCTGCTTTGATAAGCATTGCAACTCCTGTGGCATCTGGCATCTGAATCTTGTAGGGATCCTGGGCTTTCATGACAACCTGATCCCTCGCCTCTCATAGTCTTTTGTTCTAAGATTCCAGTGCCTGTGCCCGCTGTTTTGCAGCTTGCACTTGAAGCTGTAGCTGCTCACCCTGTGCGTGCATCCCTGCCTCTTTAGCTGAGCCATCTTCTGCAAGAGCTTTCAGGAGCTGTACTTATTCTCCAAGTTGTTCCTTTTCTGTCTCCACCCTCTGCAACTGGGCCTGCAACCTATCACTCTTCTTATTCAGGGCCTCTACTTCCTTCTCAAGGGACAGCTTTCAGTCCTGCAGTGCTTCATAATTTGCCATATAGGTTCTCACCTTCTCCATCTCTTTTGAGATCACCTTTCCTGCTTCTTCTGCTTGGGTATGGCTTTCAAGCAGTTTGTCCTGCAGCTCTTGTGCCAGGTGTTCTGCATGTATGCACTTCTGTTGCCAGTCCTCCAACTCCTCCTACAACCCCTCTATTTAGTCTTCCTGGCTGTGGATTTCTTTCTGTAGAACACCTATCTTCTTGACACTTCCAACTTTTGTAGCATCTCCTTCTGTTCCCCTGCCTGGGTTGTGTAAGCTTCAGGAGACCTTGATGTCCATGCTGCTATCTCCTGCTGCATTTTCTCATTCCCAGCTCTTCTGGGCTTCATCCATGATAAGCTGTTCTAGTGCGTGAGTTCTCTCTGCTTCCACCGCTATCAAGTGCCTGATTTCTTTGGAGCCTCTTTCCTTTTTGCCTGCTTGTACCTGCTGCTCTGAAGTGGCAATCCTTGCCTCAGCTTGTCTCTTTGGGATTGGGCTACTTCTAACTCCCACTCCAACTGTGCCATTTTTCCTTCAACTCATCCACCTGCAATAGCCAGGTGAAGTTCTCTTGTCTGGGCTCTCCAGAGCCCTGTGTCTGTGCCTGACTGGTACCTGGGCCTGTGTACCCCAAATGCTGTGCCCTCTCTGGCACCAGGGTCCTCACACTATAGCAGGGCCCCAATGAGGCCTCCTCCTTCCCCAATAGCCTCTCCCAAACCACCAGTCTTATAAACCAACAACCAAACATAAGCCCCTGGACTATAACATAACACAAGCTACATAAGATGTGCTCAGCCCCTTTACATTACCCAGAGCAGAACTTAGACCTCTTCCCTTCATTTACTCTAGGAGGGCTCCTTCTCTATTGGCCACCAGCAGGGAACTGAACTCCCTAGTCCCCGTCCTGGGGTTTATATGGGCCCAGGGCCATGCCCCTTCCGACCAGCTGACCAGGTGCAGGTGCAGGATAATTTCCTTATTAGCTAGTTACCATGGCAATCTGCACCTGGGCTCCTGTCTGGCTCTTTGGGTTCTTCCCAAGGCAGTTTCTGCTCTTCTAGGAGCAGGCACCTAAGTGCCCTGTGACAGGGAGGTAGCGGTAGGTAGGAGCAGGTGAGTGGGTTTTTTTTTTTCAAAGAGCCAGGAGCTGGGGCTGGGGCTGGGTGGAGCAGCCATTGAGAGTGGGCGGGGAATGTAGCCTGTGTGATTTGGAGATTCGGCTGATTTGGCTGCACCTGAATCTCTGAATCAGATCTGGCTGAATCAATTCGGCACAGCAATTCAAATCACTGAAATGAATCACTGTCCCTCAAATCAGATGAATCCAAATACAAAGTGAATACTAGCTGCTTTGCACAGGCCTAAAATTTATCACATAATGCCTTATGTCTAAACAATCATTTAAAAGGAATATTTGAAGGGATTAGGAGTACTATTCCTAGGAAATGGGACTCCTTTATGCTCAAAATTCATTTATAAAGCTCTAGTCCCAGAAATTGGCCATCAAATCTTTAAGAGAATACACATATTATTAATGTATTTAATCTGTTACTAGCTTTCTAAACCCCCCCACAACAAATCCAAAGTCACATGGGAAAAAACATTAACATTTTTACACAATCTTTTATTTTTGCAAATATTAATGAAAATTTAAGACACTGACAATTCCAGAAAGGAGAAACGTTTTTAAGAATCACCCGATGTCAACGCGACAAACTATCATGACAACACAAGATTATCAAAACCAAACTGTTTCCATTCTGTCCTTTGGGCACACTGTCTTTAAATGAAGCCAGTTTACATAATCTAATCAGGGAATATGCAATTCTGTGATCAATTGATTGGTTTAGTTGTTTAACTAAATAGATCTTGTAGAGAGAAACAGTGTTGTTTAATGTGTGCTTATTTGCATGGTTCAATTTTAGCTCTACAGTAGTATGAGGTAATAACTACATTCAGCTATTATCTTTATGATTGAACCTTGGGATTTTTATCGAAGAATCTAGGAATCTAGGACAGAAAAGGTGATTCATGTACTGCATTCACATTGTCAGGTTCCTACAGAGATGTAATTTTAGTCTGAATTTATTTTGAAAATACCTTTTCATGGATATTCTTGACAGTTCTTCATCAGCAATCCCAATGAAAGAGTTCTGTTCTTAAAATCTTTGTTTCTTCTTTACAGATACCTAACTTCTTCCTCCTTAGTTGAAAGATTAAAAAAAATAGGCAACTCATTCCCCCCACTCTGTTTCTCGGGCAAGATGAAATACAGACTGGGCAAGGTAAAGATGGAAGTGCATTGTACAAGGAATGCTAACTCTAGGGCAGCTTCTCCTGTTGCTTCTACTTCTATGTCCGGGGTGTCAATATGGCCTGTGGGCTGGATCTGTCCTATGAAGCTGTGTGACCCAGCCCATGTGTCACTGGACTAACCCCATGCACCAGCCCAGCCCTGCCTTCCACATGCAGTGCATGGCCTGGACACAACATAGGGACTTGGTTTTGGGTACACACTGTATCCAGAGCCCTGCTAGACTGGCCCTGTGTACTCACTTCATGGTTGGTCTGGACTGGGCCATGCCAGAGCCAGTGTGCTGGGCTTGTCTGGTGGGGCATTGCATACAGAGTGTTCCCTGTGCTGCCCCCCTTTGCTGTATGCAGTGTGCATAGCCAATCTGATCCTGTGTACTCTATACAGTATGCAATGGTCCCGGGGCTTGCTGTGCATGTGACACATGAGGATGGCATGGGTGTGCACTGCAGGCTGGGCCCAGTACAACACATGGCACAGGGAATGCATGTGGCACCCTGGACCAGCCCCTTGTGCTGTGTGCAATGTTGGGTCAAGTCTGCGTGTCTCTAGCAGTGCGTGCCACATGCTGGCCCTGTGCTTTGTGCAAGGCAAGCTCTGGGACAGCTGCATGCTTTGTGCAATGCATAAGCTGGACCTGGTGCCAAGGGCACTGCACAGAGGATTGGTCCCAGTCCAGCAGAGCCAGGTGAGTTTGATACCTGTTTTAAGGAAACACAGTGGAGTTGGGGTTACATGGAACAGGTGTGACCAGAAGAGAGAGAATTCCTTAAGTATTTGTTCAGCCCCATAGATATTGAACAGCATAACATAATTATGGCCCAGTTGGCAAAACTTTAAAATCATTGCCTTTGCATATAAAAGAGCTGTTTACTCTGTTATAGTGGGAGAAGTGCCCTTGAATAAATTGAAAAGGGCATTAAGAACCTGCCTCTTCATTACCCTGCATTTTCTGTAGTCATTTATGTCTGTGCAGAGTACAAGCAAACAAGGTATAAAATATCAGACTTTGTGGGACAAAGGCAACAGAAATGGGGTGGGGGTGCCCCTTTCCCCACACTGTGACAAGGCCGGGAGAGGGGAACTGTCCAGTCTAGTCACCCTGTTGCCACTGTCCTCTCTCCAGTTTGACTAGATTGAAGGCTCTTTTTTTTTAAACAGGGACCTTACAAAACTCTCTGTACGCACACATAAAAAAAAAAAGGAATAAACACTGCTCTATGAGAAAGCTTGGGAGTTACAATTGCCTCTCAGCTTTTTAGTGCTTTATCTAGCTATGTAAGAACATTACTTTTAACCTATTTTTCATGCATCAGAAAGTTTCTTTATTGCTGTTTTCTAAAGAAAAAAGCCAATGACGAATATTAGTAAATGTTAAAAGTGTGCTCAGAGATACATTGCAAATTCTGTGCCAGAGGCAAAGAGATACAACAACACTACAAATACAGAAAAGGCATCAGCATGCCAGTGCCAGTTTTATTAACCCCTTAATTTGAGGGTGTGACAGAGTTTTTTAGAAAAAAGAGCTCCTCTGGCCTTCTCCCTCTGACAGAACCATAAAATACTACGGAGGCAAGTGGCAGTTCACTTTCAGCCATTCACCATTAGAGGATTTGAATGATATTTGAAGTCTCTGCTACTGAGATTAATTGGCAAATGTAACCGGAAGGTTATCATTAGCACCTTCCACTTCAGCACGGACATCTCATCAGAGACCATGCTTAGTGCCCTTATTCCAGCATGTCCCCAGGCACTTGTAAAAACTCACTCTTTAGTTCCTCCATGAACTAGCTGATTTGCACAACAGCAATGAGCCTCAAAGAATGGCCTGAACTCTTTTATGTATTTAATACAGTCTCCTAACATCTGGCAGTAGCATAATTTCCATAAGGGCCAATGTCTTCACTTACTGTACCTATCAACTTCATAGATCCAAACAAACAAAAAAATGCTTTGTCTAGTAGGGATGTATGAAATGGCATTATTCCATTTTGCCTTCAGTTTCGATGGTTTGACAGAAGAGTGTTCTGTTTCAAATATCATTTCAATTTGAAACAGATGTTCCGTTCCATTCCATCAAAACAGAAAGGCTGTTTTGACATTGTTTTGACATTTTGCTGGGGACACCATCCCCTTGGCTAGATCGTGCTGGGAGCAGGAAGTCAGCCCAGCTGGGCTGATTCTCTGCTTCCAGCCAGATTGCAGCACTGGACTGATTCTCCACCCTCCTGCCCAATCACAGCACCGGGGATGAGGGAGGAGTCAACCCAGCTGGGCTGACCCTCTCTCCCTGGCATGATCTAGCATAATTTCCATTTGGCTTAGAAACATGGATGACCTATGCCAAAAATATATGCCAAACCTATGCCACCATACTGCAGCATCTGGTGGGAAGTCAGCCCATCTGTGCTGACTCTCTATACCCCCACCTGATCACGGTGCCAGGGACGGAGAGCCAACTCTGCTAGTCTGACTCCCCACCCCTGGCACGATCGCAGTGCTGGGTGGGAAGTCAGCCCAGCTGGGCTGGGTCTCTTCCCCCTGCCAGATAGCAGTGCCAGGGGTGGGAAGTCAGATCAGCTGGGCTGACTCTTGGTCCCCCTGCCCAATCACAGCACCCTCTGTCCAACTGCAGTACAGGGGAAGGGAACTGAGTCTGGACTCAGTTCCCTTCCCATGCACTGTTAGCAGCTTCCTGCAGCCCAACGGCAGGAGATGGGGAGAGCCAGAGCCCCGCTCCTGGCTGGTGCTGGGAGCACAGCTATGGCTCTCCCTATCTCCTACTGCTGGATTTGAAACTCGAAAACTTATGAAATGTTTCAACTAGCCTTGTTTTGTTTCGAGGCTGTTTTTAAGCCCTTCATTTGGATTTGATTTCACTGTTTTGAGCTTGAAATGAGTCAAACCAGTGTTGAATCAAAACAGCTAGTGAAATTTCACACAGCCCTACTGTCTAGCACTGTCAGCTAATGTGAGTGATTGCTGTCATAGGAAACTTAAGGCATTGGTAGGCAGCAAACAAAACACTTAAAGCAGGGGACTTCAATAATATAAATCCCCAAAAATCCTTTCTTCTCACACACAATATACACTTTTGATTAAGAAGTTTACCCTGAAACTATAAAACAGGACCCTCAGTAACAAAGTTTCATTTTAGAAAATCATGCCCTCTATAGCATCTATTTAATTCAGAAATTGCAGTCATATTCTCTCACTCTTCATCTTTCTACAAGAGTTCCCTATTTCCTCTTAACAATTAAGAAAAAATAAAAACAAGAAGTTAGTGCTTGTCCTTAATCTCACCCATCTGTAAGAACTGCACTGTTAAGTAGCTATTGGAAAGTAGCTATTGGAAAGAGTCCAATCTATACACAGTGTAAGAAATTCAGAATTACCTGGGGGCCGACTTTCCACACACCTAATCTTCTATCAGAAGAAGTTTCACAGCACAAGATTATCATGTAAAATATAATGGTAATGCTTGTGAATGGAGGACAGGGATTTGTCCTTTATTCTGAATGTTCTATCTATTGCCAATTTAATACAATACTATAACATCATCTTGTCTGTCTATATTTACATTCTGCCACAGATATTAACCTCGGAATCTCTTTTGGCAAGCCCTCGCAGTCAAGGATGATTGTTTTCTATGATTTTCTTGTCTGTGTGTCTGAAGATGATTGATGAGACAGATCCAGGATTGACAGACCCTGCTGCAACTCAGGCACATGTTTCTGTACAGGGTGGCTGGTTCTGGATTCTTGATTTGGTCTGCAATACTGTTTCTACTGCTCCCACTTTCTCATCTCCTGTTGTCATTGTAAGGTTTCAAAGTACTGAGATCTTGCAGTAAACTCTTCCTCCATTTGGGACAATCTGGGGTGATAGTCTGTCATAAGCTGATGTTGATGTTGCTTTTTTTTTCCAAGTTGGCCTTGAGGTTGTCCTTGAAGTACTTTCCCTGCCCTCTTCTTGAGCGTACACCTTGACTGAGCTGGGAGAACAAAACTTGCTTTGGGAGTCTAGAGTCAGACGTCTGGATGATGTGGTTGGCTCAGTAAAGTTGATGTTGAATGGTCCTCACTTTGATGCTCATGGTGTTTGCTTGCAACTGGATGCTAACATTGGTGCATTTGTCTTTCCACTGGATTTGAAGGCCATATGGTGGGGAGCACAGATGCTTGATAAAACCTGAGCTTGGTTTTGGATCTGTTGTTGCAATCTTTGAACATTCATTTCCTCATATGCCCAAAAGGTACACTTGCACATTTGAAGCAATGTTGGATTTCTTTGTTGATATCAGCCTTCTGTGAGAGATGGCTTCTGAAGTATGGGAAATATTTGACATCCTCCAGAGTCTAACCATAAATCTGAATTGCCATTGCTAGGGACTGCCTATTAAGAGCTTGTTGATAGAGGACCTTAATCTTCTGAATATAAAGTGTCGGTCCCATTTTCTTGTATGCCTCAGTAAAGATGATGACAATTGCCTGAAGGTCTGCTTCTGAGTGAGCACACACTACAGCATCATCAGTATACTGGAGCTTGATAACTGAGGTCAGGTGGTCTTGGTTTTGGCTCAGAGTTGGCTGAGATTAAACAACTTACCATCCATTTGGTAGTTTAACTCTACTGTGACTGGAAGCTTGTTGGGGGTCAGATGTAGCATCACGGTAAGGAATATTGAGGAGTGTTGAAGTGATGATGCCACCTTGCTTAACTCCTGTCTTAACCTCAAAGGGATCTGTCATAGATCCATTACTGAGAACCACTGCTTGCATACCTTCATGGAGCAAGTGAAGAATGGTGATGAATTTCAGTGGGTATCTGTACTTCAGAAGGATCCTTTACAGTGCTTCTTAGTTAACAGTGCTTATTCATAGATTGTAGAGTTGGAAGGGACCACAAAGGATCATTGTATCTGGCCCCTTCCCCTGGCAGGAAAGAGGACTGAGGTCAGATGACCCCAGCCAGGTGTCTATCAAGCCTCCTCTTGAAGACCTCCAAGTTAGGCCAAGTTAGTACCACCTCTCTTGGAAGCCCATTCCAGATTCTGGCTACCCTTATTGTAAAAAATTTCTTCCTAATGTCTAACTTGAATCTACTCTCTACTAGTTTGCACACATTGTTCCTAGTTACTGCTAGGGGTGCTCTTGTTAGTACTGCACCTCCAATTCCCTGTTGTACTCCCTTGATAAACTTATAGGTGGTTGCAAGGTCTCCCCTCAGCCATCTCTTGTGAAGGCTGAAGAGATCCAGATCACTCAACTTTTTCAGATACTACCCCCTCCAATAGCAAGAGGAGGGGGGAAGGCTGATTATGCAAAATAACAAATAAATGAGTTAGGCTCTGGGAAGGAGGGTTAGGAATGTACAGAGCATCAGAATGTTTTTTGCCATAGCAGATTGTTTACATTATATAAGGTCCACTTAATAAACAGTACACATGTGCACTTTGGGCAAGTTTTGGTCTATGTAGGAAACAGGCAAATAGTTGTTTTCATTTACTTCACAGCATACATGACTACACAATACTGAAGATGGAATAATTCCTAACAGTAGAAACCTCAGGAGCAAGCAAGAATGCTCATACAAAGTGATGGTATTTTACAATGTTGTGGGCATAACAGTAACTTCCTGGAATGACTCTTACAAGTGAAATGTTAATATAAAGAGGTATTGTGTGTATTATCAAGAAAAGAGATTAAAAGGGAAGAGAAAAGCTCTGGCTGTATGCCCTGAGCACCAACAGAGGAAGAAACTTCAATCAGGCAGTGAAGAGTGAGATGAAGGAAAAGAGAGAAGGAAACAAGCCTAAGCATCTACTATAGATCACAAGAATGAAGGAGACAAATATTTTTGACCAAATGTCACGATAACTGTACATATTTAGACATTGACTTATGACTTAGGGTTTGGGAGACATAGAAACAAATGAGAATGTTTCCAGATGAGAGATTATTTAGTGTGTTAAACAGAAATATAAGTAGAGTATAGGGGATGAGGAAACAATGTAGGCTGTATCTGAACAAAGGATTTCTCACAGGAAGCTGGTTTAGGCTGCGGACAGCCAGCAAAGGAAAAAGGTGGAAGCACAATCTGAAAAAAGTCCAGGGAGTTCAATTCTGCATTTTCAGAAAGACTCCCTAAGTCTCTATGAGACCTGGGGACACTCCCCACTTCTCCCACAGACTTTCTGAGTGACATTAAGTCACATCATCTCTAAGGGACTTTCTATACTGTCTCCATGCCAAGCCTGGGAGCTGTGCTGAGAAACTTAACCCAACCAATTGCTCCCACTCTTCATGTGCCCACTCCCAGAAATCAGGCAGTGTAGCTGCTTTAGCTTAGTGCTAAGCATAGGTTCTCTGTCTCAAGAGAGCTTTTGATGCATCTTCAAGGCCACAATAAAGCAGCCCCATAGCCTAATTTCCGAGAGCAAGTGGCTGTGGCACGTTTCTCAGCAGTGCTCTGAGTCTTAGCACAGAGGCAGTATAGACATGTCGTTTATGTCCTACTTCTCAGCGCAGAGTCAACTGAGGACTGATTTTTTTTTTCCTCCAACTTTTGTCTCAAGTCTTTGGATTGCTATTGCTTTGGTGTAGGAGCCATCTCATACTGTGTGTATGTACAGAAGCAAGCACAAGGGGCCTACCTTGTTGGATTATAGGTAGTATACTACAAATAATATATATGTTATTAAAAAACCCTCAAAACACAATTTAAAAGATGACAACCTATGGATAACCACATTTTAAACACTATTTCATTTCATATTGACTAGAAAACTGATCATCCTATTCAGGCTGATTTTGTCAGTTAAACTACAATGAAGTAGAGAATTATTGCAGCTCTAAGTGGCTTTTTCTATTAATTAGTTAACCTTGAGTAATGGGTAAATCATATCTGTTAGGCAGATATTAATAGTAGCTATCAAAGAGTAAAAGATCACAAATGTCAAAATTTCCAGCTGAAGACATAATTACCCTGAAAAGCAAGTTATATAACTATTTGCTGCATCTGCTGGAATTTATGAATCACTAACAAGAGACTAATCATCCCAAGAAGTAAAAGAAAAAGCAAACACCTCCTTTTGTTTTGCGCAGACAGGAGAGTGTGTTACATCTTTAGGATTTATTTAATGTAAAATTAAAGTTGTTTCGAATACTGGTGATTAGGCCTGTGAGAAGCAGCTAGTATTTGCTTCACATTCGGCCAATTCAGGGGACAGTGATTTCATGTGGTGATTTGAATCATTGTCCCGAATTGACTTTGTTGAATCCGATTTGGAGATTCAGCTGCCACAAAGTGGGCCGAATCCCTGAATCAAACAGGCCCCATGCCCCATCCATTCTCCCAGCCCCGTCAATGGCTGCCCCACCTGGCCCCAGTGTCCCGGTTCCTTAAAACAAAAGCCCTGCATTCACTGGCTGCTGCCAGGTGTGTGCATGTGTTGGGGGGGGTTATCCCTGCTGCCTGTCACTGCCACACACTGTGTGGTGGGGCTCTGCCACAAGCCCCCACCCCCTCTCTCAGCCCCACCCCATGACTGCCTTGCCTGCCCCCCCAAAAAGCCCCACACTGACCAGCTCTTGCCAGGCGGGGCTGGAGGGGGGGCAATTCCTGCTCCCCTTCACCCCTGCCTGGCAAGGAGCCCTGTGGGGGGCTCTGACATAAGCCCCGAGAAGCCCCAAGGCTGCTGCAGCTGGTGAGTGGGGATTTTTTTTCTTTTTAAAGAGCTGGGAGCTGGGGCCAGGTGGGGGAGCTATCGATGGGGCTGGGAGAACGGGCAGGGGATGGGGCTCATGGCAGAGCTCCCCACACAGCAAAGGGCAGTGGGGGGCAGTGGGGATTGCCTTTTTGCCTGGCAGGAGCCAGCAAGTGTGGGGCTTTTTATTTATTTTTTTTAAAGAACCAGGAGCTGGGACTGGGCAGGGCAGCCATTTACAGGGTTGGGAGAATGGGCAGGGGTCAGGGGCTGCTCAGGGGGGCTGGGAGGGCAGGCAGGGGATGGAACCTGGTGGGGGTCCCCCATGGTCCCCTCCTTCAGCCCCCTCCCTCCCCACCTCCTACTTAATGGTATGGAATCCAGGTGGGGCAGTGACTCCCTGGGGCAGTGACTGCTCAAATCTTGGAAGCAGTCTGAATCTTTTCCAAATTGATTCAGAGAGCTTCATATTGATGCAGACCTTTATACTGGCCTCCTGATTCAATTCAGATTTGGAGACTTGGCTGCTGAATCAGGCTGAATCTCCTCTGAATTGAATCAGCACCCAAAGCTTTGCACAGCCCTACTGATGATATCTGTTTTGGAAGGCTGTTTTTACAGAATTTACAAAACACTTTAGAAAAATAGATGCATGAACAGTGTTTCAGGGCTTCAGGCACAGTGAAACAGAATCACATTTAGGTGACTACATGGAGTAGGATCTGAGCCCCAGAGTTTGAGACCTGGAACCTTACTGAATGGGGGAGGCAATCTTGTGACAGAGGATGAGAAAAGACTGAAGTGCTCAATGCCTTTTTTGCCTTTGTCTTTACAAGCAAGGTCAGCTCCCAGACTACTGCACTAGGCAGCACAATTTGGGGAAGAGGTGAGTAGCCCTCAGTGGTGAAAGAACAGGTTAGGGATGACTTAGAAAAGCTGGATATGCACAGGTCCATGGGGCCAGATGGGATTCACCAAAGGGTGCTGAGGGAGTTGGCTGAAGCTATTGCAGAGCTATTGGCCATCACCTTTGAAAATGCATGGTGATCAGGAGAGGTCTCAGGTGATTGGAAAAGGGCAAACATAGTGCACATATTTAAGAAAGAGAAGACAGGGAATCCAGGAAACTACTGACCAGTCAGCTTCACCTCAATCCCTGAAAAATTGTGGAGCAGATCCTCAAGGAATCCATTTCTAAGCACTTGGTGGGGAAAATGGTGATCAGGAACAGTCAGCATGGATTTACCAGGGACAAGTCATGCCTGACCAATCTGATTGTCATCTATGATGACATGACTGGCTCTGTGAATGCGGGGAGATGTGTGGATGTGGTGTTCCTTGATTTTAGCAAGGCTTTTGATATGGTCTCCCACAGCATTCTCACAGGAAAGCTAAGAAAGTATGGGCTGGATGAATGGTCTGTAAGTTGGATAGAAAACTGACTGGAACATTGGGATCAGAGAATAGTAAACAATGGCTTGATGTCTAGTTGGCAGCCAGTATAAAGTGGAGTGCCCCAGAGGTCAGTCCTGGGGTTAGTTTTGTTCAATGTTTTTGTTAATGACCTGGAAGATGGCATAGAGTGCACCCTCAGCAAGTTTGCAGATGACACCAAGCTGGGGGGTGGGGAGTAGTAGATATGCTGGAGGGTAGAGCTAGGATTCAGAGTGACCTAGACAAATTGAAGGACTGGACCAAGAGGAATCTCATAAGGTTCAACAAGTACAAATGCGAAGTCCTGCACTTTGGACGGAACAGTCCCACGAACCGCACAAGCTGGGGGTTGACTGGCTGGGCAGCAACTCTGCAGAAAAGGACTTTGGGGTTACAGTGGACCATAAGCTGAATATAAGTCAGCAGTGTGCCCTTCTTGACAAGAAGGCTAACAGCATACTGGGCTGCATTGGTAGGTGTGTTGCCAGTAGGTCAAGGGAAGTGATTGTCCCCCTCTATTCAGCATGAGTGAAGCCATTTCTGGAGTACTGTGTTCAGTTTTGGGCCCCCCTCTACAGAAAGGATGTGGACAAATTGGACATAGTCCAACAAAAGGCAACACAAATGGTGAGGGGGTTGGGGGACATGACTTATTAGGAAGGACTGAGGGAACTGGGTTATTTAGTCTAGAGAAAAGGGGACTGAGCAGGGATTTAATAGCAGCCTTCAGCTACCTGAAATGTGGTCTGAAAGAGAATGGGGCTTGACTGTCCTCAGTGGTGGCAGAACAAAGAGCAAAGAGCAACAGTCTCAAGTTGCAGCAAGTTGGAGCCAGGAACTCAGGAACTGTAGTTCTGAATCTGTCACTGACTGACTATCTGTCAAGTTGTCTCTCAGAAACCAATCATGCTTTTTAATTGAAATGAAATTGCTTTAATTTAATTAGAAGAAGGAAAACAAGGAGAAATAAGACTGTCTGGTTAGCACAGTGAACAGATTCTTGTTCAGACAACTCCATTCTTAAATTGTGCTTAGTATAACTGACAACTGTAAGTGACATACCAGAAAGTTCTTGTTTTTATAGTGTCACTGTTTCTTTGGATGCCAGCAATTCATCTCTGCCTTTTTTCTCAGGCTTAGAGTTTTACATATAGAATGTACAAGACTTTATTGAATAATATGCACTTCAAAAAACATGTTATGAGGATATGATAACTACAGGATGCCTTACAAGATACTGCATTTATTTGCATACTACATACACATACTACTAAAATTTAAAAATATCGATCACCTTCCCAGTAATACCCTCCTAGCCACCATGGATGTTACTAGCCTGTATATCAACATCCGACACCAGGATGGCATTCAAGCCTGCCTTACATATGTACAAGAGAAAGATCATAACTCAGAGTATAGACCCAAGAGATATTACTGAACTTATGCACTTCACCCTTACACACAACAACTTCATTTTCAATAACCAACACTTCCTCCAGATGCTAACCTTTTCATGAGCCACCAGGAAGAAAAATTCCTCAATGACTGCACCATCATACCCTTGGTATACTTAACGATTGCTATACTTTATCAATGATACCTTCATCATTTGGACTGACAACTTGCAATCTCTGATTGATTTCCATCAGAAATTCAACATGCATCACCCCTCCATCATTATCTCTGGAATACTTCTAATGAGGAATGGAAAAGTACTAAAAGAAGTGTATACATGTCGGGTCAGGATGGAGGGGGAAGATCTGGGTGAAGGCCGAGCAGGAATAACACAGCAGCCTTCAGGATAAGCTTATCACAAAGCAGCTTGAGAAAACTTGCTCGGCTCAGCCAGACGCCGAGATGAGTTGCTGTCAGACTGCCAAGAGCCTGTTGTGAGGCGGGTTGACTTCTTTGTGATTTATCAGTATATAAAGCAGCCTGTTTTTTACTCTTATTGAGCATCAGCCACCTTTTGCTGTTCTCCCGTGGCCATGCAAAATAAAGCGCTTCTGTTAGCCAAACAGTAATCCTGTCTGAATTTCTCCATCACTCCAACACCAACATCTCCTTTTTAGACATGATGTTCACTATCCAGAATGGTAAAATTCATTCCACCATATACAAGAAGCTCATGGGCCAACATACATATCTGCACAGAACCAGCAATCACCCTAAACACGCCAAGAAAGCTGTAATATACAGCCAAGCCCTCTGATACCACCAAATTTGCATGGAGGAGAACACCTGGGATCACCACCTCACAAATCTCAAAAGGGTTTTCACTCAACAAGGACATTCCTGCAGAGATAGATTGCACTTTTGAAAGATCCACCCAGATACCACATGAAGAATTGCTACAGGACAGAGAAAAACCCCCATGAATTGCATACCACTCGCTATGACATATCATCCCTCTCTGGAATCTGTACAGAAAATCCCCAAACAATTGCAATCCATACTAGCAGAAGACTCAGTTCTTAAAGAGATCTTCCCAGACCATCCATCCTAGCCTTTAAAGAAGCATTGAACCTTGCTAGCCTCATCACCAGAAGCAAACTTCCTACATCCCAAAACACACTGAATAGATCTAGACCATGCCATGCCAAGAAATGTAAAACCTGCCAACATATCTCCACCACCACCACTATAACTAAACCTCACAACAGTACCATCACCATTCCTGGATCTTACAGCTGCAATTCCAGAAATGGTATATATCTCATCCAGAGCACCAAATGGCCTGATGGGAAATATGTAGGAGACCAAACAACAGCTGTGTAACACAATGAATGCACACCAAAACTCTATCAAAGACAAGAATACCCAACTACCTGTGGGAGCACATTTCTCACAGGAAAACCACTGTCTCTCCAATCTCAGTTCTAATTCTTAAAGGGAATTTACAAAACAACGTTCACAGATGAGTCTATGAACTTTACTTCATCAACTTATTGGATATGAAAAATCACAGACGAAATACAGACATTGGATTTATGACACATTATAATCTGTCTGACATCGGACTCCCCAGGTAAACCCTCCACTTTTACCAGCTATTCTCATTCCCTTTCCCTTGCCTCCTCCCCAGTCTCGCCCCTACCCTGGGGGTCTTCAAAAGGAGGCTAGACAGCCACCTAGCTGGGTTCATTTGACCCCAGCATCCTTTCCTGCCCATGGCAGGGGGTCGGACTAGATAATCTGCTCAGGTCAGGTGTTAAGGACCCACTCTGCTTCTTAATAGCCTTGATGTTCCACTAATGAATTGATCCTTTCTTCAGCAGTTTTGCTGAACAATTTGCAATTTAGCTACTCTTTGTCTCTCTCTTTCTATTTCACTGCCTTGCAGACTATTTTTTTAGTGATTCTCAAAATCCTGGATATGCCCATACAGTCCTATCTTCAGCAACAGTCACAGGTTTAGCTTTTTTGACAGAGCAGTCAAAAGCTTCTGACAATTAATTTATGAAAAGGTTAAAAATGTAGCATTTGTCTGAGCAAGAAAGGGAGGTGACTGAGCTGAAAATTAGGCTCCTTTCCTTCTGTACGTGGCTGTATCTCTGGAAAAATCCTTTTACTTCATTCTGCCTTTCCAAAATGAAGAGCACATCTTATTTGGGAGCATGCAGTATGCACAACAATAAAAATAATGTTCAGCCCTAGCCATTTTCCTTCACATTACATCTCTTGAGCAGGAAATACCATCAACATATTCAGTGTATATATTTTCCTCACAAAATATACACTTTCAAATATGTATTTGGCAACACTATATATTGTCAAATAGGTACCTGGATGAAGAATTTATTAGTGGAATAGGGAAGAAACAAACATATTACTAAACTTCTTAACCTTTCTTTGTCTGTAAATGTTATATGTCCCATAAGATAATATTTAATCACAGATTAGGGACTATACAAGGGCTGTTCAAAAAATATCAAGACTGATGCTGTAGGAAAACAAATATTTTATATACAGCAGTTTTGACTTAATCTTATAGTTTCATAGTTTCATAGTTGGTAGGGTTGGAAGGGACCTAAGTAGATCATTTAGTCTGACCCCCTGCCATGGACAGGAAAGGATGCTGGGGTCAAATGAACCCAGCTAGGTGGCTGTCTAGCCTCCTTTTGAAGACCCCCAGAGTAGGGCCGAGCATCACTTACCTTGGAAGTTGGTTCCAGATCCTAGCCACCCTGACTGTGAAGTAGTGCCTCCTGATATCTAGTCTGAATGTACTCTCAGTCAACTTATGGCTGTTGTTCCTTGTTACCCCTGGTAGTGCTCGGGGGAACAGGGACTCTCCTATTGCCTGCTGGTCCCCCCTTGTAAGTTTATAGGTGGCCACCAGATCCCCTCTCAGCCTTTGTTTGTGGAGGCTGAACAGTTGCAGGTCCCGTAGCCTCTCCTCACAGGATCTGCCCTGCTGCCCCCTAATCATGCGAGTGGCCCTCCTCTGGACCCTCTAGATGCTGTCAACATCCCTCCTTAAGTGTGATGCCCAGAATTGGACAAAGTACTCCAGCTGCAGCCTGACCAATGTCAAAAAGAGGGGGAGGATCACCTCCTTGGACCTGCTTGTGATGCATCTGTGGATGCATGAAAAGGTGCGGTTAGCCTTCCTGACTGCATCCCCACACTGCCGGCCCATGTTCATCTTGGAATCAACAGTGATTCCAAGATTCTTCTCTGCCTCTGTGCTAATGGGAAGGGAGTTCCCCAGCCTATAGGTATGCTGCTGGTTCTTCCTCCCCAGGTGCAACACCTTACACTTGTCCATATTGAAACCCATCCTATTTTCATTCGCCCACCTCTGTAACCTGTCGAGATCTAGTTGTAGCCTGTCCCTCTCTGCTAGTGTGCTCACTTCTCCCCACATCTTAGTGTCATCTGAGAACTTGAACAAGGTGCTTTTCACCCCCTTGTCCAAATCGCCGATGAAGATTTTGAACAGTGTGGGCTCAAGGACTGAGTCCTGGAGAACCCCACTGCCCACATCTCTCCATGTTGAAAATGACCCATCCACCACCACTCTCTGGGTGTGGCCCTCCAGCCAATCTGTGACTGATTTGGCTGTGTAGGCATTGACACTACAGATGCCTAATTTTTTAATGACAATGGGATGAGAGGCAGTGTCGAAGGCCTTCCTAAGTCCAGGAAGACTACACCCACTGTGACACCTGCGTCCAAGGTTTTTGTGACCTGGTCATACAAAGCCACCAGGTTGGTCTGACAGGACCTGCCTCTAATGAACCCGTGTTGGTTGCCCCTAAGCATACACTCCCCTGCTTGCCCCTCGCAGATGTGCTCCTGGATAATTTTCTCAGACAGCTCCCCAGGACTGAGGTAAGACTAATGGGCCTGTCCTGGGAGAGAGTGGGGGGAAGGACCCCAAAATAAAAAGAGAGATCCCTGGGAATGAAATACACAGAAAGAAAAGGAAATAAACATAAAGTTAAAACAAAAAAACCCACTTACCTACAGCAGGAGCTGCGGTGCAGCTGGAATGGGGAAAGAAACCCATGCGGCTCGTCAGCTGCATCTTTATTCAGCTGAAGCTGGCTGGTGACATCACCAGCAATCACTGGCTGGCGGGAATAAAAACAGCTGTTGGTGGAGACAGAGGGAGAGGGGGAGCAGACCTGAGGAGGGCAGAGCCATAAGGTGCCTCTTGGGAGTCCCCCAAGGAGGAAGGCAGACAGCCCGAAGAGCCAGAGGAGGCTCTGGATGCTGACCTTGGCAGTGGCAGCAACGAATGGCTTGGCAGAGTGAGGGATGAGCCAGAAGCAGCCCCTGCAACCAGTAAGAGGGAGAACAGAAGGGTGGACTCGACGACCCACACCAAAGCAGGTGGGAGCATCAGGGCCATTTGGGAGGTGAAGGAATTTCCCCCTGTGGGAGAGTCCTGACAGGAGCAGCATGAAGGGCTGTGAAGAGGCAGGGTGCCTACCCTGGTTACAGGAAGCAACCAGGCATACACAGAGGGGCTATGAGATTCACAAATAATGACGCCACCTAGGGAAGAAAAGTGGAGCAGGACCGTACCCTGGGAAGAGCCAGATAAAGTGGGAGAGATGACTCCAGCAGGAGACTACAGATACCCGGCCCTGTAGGGGGGTCATCCTATGGAGAGGCCTTAGGGTATGAGATACCCAGTGCTCTGACACAAGGGACCAGGAAGGGGGCTACTCAGATTCCCTACAATATAGTAGGGTGTTATTTGGTGGTTTCTTTTGTGTTTGGATGTTCGAGGCCCGGCAGTCACAGGGCCTATAGTTTCCTGGGTCCTCTTTCCTCCCTGTTTTGAAAATGGGGACCACATTGGCCCTTTTCCAGTCATCAGGCACCTCACCAGAGCACCATGAGTGCTTGTAAAGCTGTGCCAGGGGTCGTACAATGACCTCTGCCAGTTGCCTAAGCACTCTTGGGTGTAGATCATCAGGACCTGCTGATTTGAACACATCTAGTCCCTCTAGAAGTTCCCTGACTAGGTCTTCACTGACCCTGGGCCTGGCTGCACCTCCCCATGGTCTGTCTGGAATCCCAGTGGGGGATGCTCCTGCTCAGAAGAATGGAAGCAAAGAATCTGTTAAAGAGATTAGCTTTGTCATCTGGTGCTCCCACCAGATTACCAAGCATGTTCTGCAGAGGCCTCACATTATTTGGTACCTTCTTTTTACCCTCTATATATTTAAAAAAGGAACCCTTGTTATCTTTAATCTGGGTCACTATTTCCAGTTTCATCTCTGCCTTAGCCTTCCTAATAGCCCCACTACAATCTTGAGCCAAGGAGGTATAATCCTCCTTGGTGATGGCCCCTCCCTTCCATTGGGTGTACACCTCCTTTTCGGCTTTGAGGCATTCATGGATGTTTTTGGTGAGCCATGGGGGCTTTTGAGCACTTTTGCTCCCTTTGATCCACAAGGGGATTGTCATGCTTTGGGCTTGAAGGATCGTCTCCTTAAGGAACAACCACTCTTCTTGGACTCCCAACTCCCTTCCCCTCTGGGACCTCAGTGCCTCCCCAACTAGTCTTCTTATCTCATTGAAATCCACCCTCCTGAAGTTCAGTGATGCTGTCTTGCTGCAAACCTTTGACACCCTGCGTTGGATGGTAAAGTCCAGTAGGCAATGGTCACTATCGCCCAGGTTGTTGAGCACCCACAGTCCCCTCACCAGGTCATCACCTGTGGCACATACCCACTATGTCTGGGTATGTGTTAGTGTGAGAGATCCCCAGCCCCGAGCAGCCTCAGGAGCAGTGAGGCGGGTCCCGCTGCATCAGTAAATTGTCGGTGGCTGCGGGGCGTGGGGCGTGATATAGGCGGTGCAGCCATGGTGGGGGCGAGATCGCACGCAAGCCACCGAGCGGGCCTGACTCCGGAGGCGAGCTTCCCGCGGTGCCCCAGGGCACAAGGCTTAATTACCTCTCCCAGGTGTGTGGCGGCGCCGGTGGGCACAAAAGCAGAACCAGCACGGGGAAGCGGTGGACTGGAAGGGCCGGGAGGGGAGCGGATCCCTGGCGGAAGCCCGGAGTGGTGGAGGCTTGCCGACACTCACCCGGCACGTGTGTTCTGGGGAAAGGGTAAGGCCCCGCAGGGGCAAGGCACCAGGGGTGACAAGCCCCCGAAGTCATTGGAGGCGGTTGTGAAGGCTGGGGGGGGGCACCTCGCCCCAGCTGAAGGCTGTTTGGCCGGTAGCCAGGAGAAGCAGGCTACGGGCCTCGGCCACAGTGCATTGGGGGCAGGAGGCAGAGCCGCCCAGGTGGGGCAGGGACGCTCCGGTGACAGACGGCGGACCCCAATAGAGGGACGAAGGCCTCCCGAAAGAGTCGAGCAGGACTTGAAGAGACCCGGAGTCAGACACCCGTACGGGAACTGACTGTTCAGCTTATGGGTTACCAACTTTGTGTTTGATATTCGAGGCGTTGTCCCACCCCCTCACCCGAGGGGAGGCTAGGTGGGCAACCCGGACTTGTATATGGAGGCCTGGGCGAGGGTGTAGGGGAGGAAGGAGCCCTCAAGGATCTTGGACCTGGATTGAAGGGAGGTCCTACTTCCGGATGTGCACTCGCCATCATAGACAACTGAACCGAGGAAACATCGAAGTCGTGGCAGGAGGACCTGGCGTGAGCATCTCCGGAGCAAGGGCCCCAACCGGAGATTAATGGACAATCATCCCTAGATGCCCGAGCGAGCATACTCATTGATGGGCGCGTGAACAGTTAGCTAGCAGGAGGTCCAGTTCCTCCTGCTTGTTCCCCATACTGTGAGCATTAGCGTAGAGGCATTTAAGGCCTCCTGAGGGTGTACAAGCCTCCCCACCAATCCCCGGACTGTCCGGGCCCCTGTTTCTTACCTGGGTATTTCTTGTGCTCATCGCTTGACTTGGCTGGGCTGTTCTTGTGGGTGTCTCTTGGTTTGGTGTTCTGTGGCATCTCCTTTCAAGTATGCTCCTTCTGCAGCCACACACTTCTCCCAACATTTCTGCCATTGTTGGAAGCATCTCTGATAAGCAATTTGTGGAATCGCCAAAAGCTGCTCAGTTGCATTTTGTATTCTGGTTTCCATATCACAAAATCTTCATCCTTCCAAGGTTTTGTTTAGTTGAGGGAAGAGAAAAAAGTTGTGTGGGGCCATATTAGATAAATATGGAGGGATATGGTGTTTGGCTAAAATTTGGCTAAAAATTGCTTCACAAACTGTGCTGAGTGGGCAGGTGCACTGTTGTGGTGAAGCATCAAAGAGTTGAACATTCATGTTTCTGGTCATAGTTTCATAGTTTGTAGGGTCGGAAGAGACCTGAGCAGATCATCAAGTCCGACCCCCTGCCATGGCAGGAAAGAGTACTGGGGTCAAACGACCCCAGCGAGGTGTTTGTCTAGCCAATGACTTTAAGGTCGTTTCATTCCCAAATCTCTGATTAGAATTGAATGACATGAATAAACAGAAATTCCAACTTTTTTGCTATCTCTTGGACAGTCAATCACCTATCATTTCTAACCAAACTGCAAACCGCTGCCACATTTTCTTCGTTTCATGATGTTGAAGGGTGCCCTTAATGCTCATCACTTTCAACTGATCATCATCTTTTAAACCAATGATATCATTCAAAACCTCTTCCATGGCTCATAGTGTCATCACCAAAAGCTATTTAAGTAATGCAAATGTTTCACTTGACGTTTTCCTGATTTTCATGCAAAATGTAATGTACATGCATTTGTTCCGGACACTCTGACATAACGAAAGGGGATGTGAGACCCAAATGATCTTACTTCCACCACTGGCCACAGAAAACTGGGGAAACACCATGAGCTGTAAACCTGTCTAGAGGAGTCCTGATATGCCCAGACATGTTCAGTAAAGCCATGCCCCCCATCTAATACTTTGTACCACAAATATACATCCAGTCTTGATACATTTTGAACAGTCCATGTATGTGTAAAGGATACCAATTATCTGATCATTGTGTGAGTCAGTGAAAGTTAAGGAAAGATGAGTGTAACAGGGAACCCAGAGGCTCCTGTAACTTTAAGGCAGGGATAGACCATCCCTGGCATGCATGTCACTTAGTGGCACAAAGAAATATTTTCCTTGGCATACCAGGAGGTGTGTAAGAAAATTGTTTTTTTTTTTAAAAATATT
This sequence comes from Crocodylus porosus, assembly GCF_001723895.1. Taxonomy (NCBI): domain Eukaryota; kingdom Metazoa; phylum Chordata; order Crocodylia; family Crocodylidae; genus Crocodylus; species Crocodylus porosus. The sequence continues at coordinate 17,381,701 of NW_017728948.1, forward strand.
TTAAAGAGCCACAGGTTCCAGTGCTGCAGCAGGCACCAGAGCTGGAGTCAGGAGAACACAGGCAGAGATGCTGTTTGCCTTCTACTGACCCTGCCCCCTACCTCCAGGCTGTGCCCCTCAGTTCAGCCTGGCCCCTGGAGGGGAGCTGTGGGTGAGTGATGCCACAGCCCATGCAAGTGGTGTGAAGGGCTGCTGCACTGGAGGCTCCCAGCTGGCTTGACCCTGAGCGCCACCCCTGGTGGCTGTTCCCATAGCCTGGGGCCACTGGGCCCTTGCACAAGGAGTGGCTCCGCCCCACTGGCACTGTGCCCAGAGTGTAGGGAGGCTGAGCGTGGAGCTGGGAGTCCCCTGAGCTTGGCATCCTGCCTCGGCCAGGCAGCATCCCCTCATGGGCAGTGCAGCTGCGGCCCATCCCCATGGAACTGCATGGGCTGGGCCAAGCCAGGCCCAACCTCAGGTTCTGCTGGGTTCCCTTGTCCACCCATCTGCCTGCCATGGCCTGAGTCTGCCAAGCCCCATGGAAGCCCCTGCTTCCTGCCTGGTCTTTGCACTTCTCCAGCTACCACCTTCCTCGGGGCCTGGCTAGGCCAGCCTGCCCACAGCGCCTCCCCCTGTGCCTGCTTCTCCCCATGCTGCCTAGACTCAGTGCCCAGCATCCTGGTTCTGCCCCCACACAGGTAGGATGGGTTGTCTGTCTGCCTGAGCCCTGGCTGGACCCTCCCTCCCAGGCCTGGGCCTGGGCTCCCCCTGCTCTGAGACCATTGGAGAGGCCTGAGCTGCTGCTGCTGGGGTGTCACTACCTCCCTCTGCTGAATTTTCTAGTCTAGTCTAGATTGGTGGCTGACTGTGCATTAGTAGGTGCGTTGCCAGTAGATCAAGGGAAGTGATTATTTCCTTCTAGTTGGTACTGGTGAGTCCACATCTGGAGTACTGTGTCCAGTTTTGGGCTCTCCACTACAGAAAGGAAGTGAACAAGTTGGAGAGAATCCAGTGGAGGGCAATAGAAATGGTTAGAGGGCGGGGAACATGACTTCTGAGGAGGGGCTGAGGGTACTTAGCTTATTGATTCTGGAAAAGAGAAGACGGAGGTGGGATTTAATAGCAGTCTTCAACTACCTGAGTGGTGGTTACAAAGAGGATGGAGTTAGATTTTTCTCAGTAGTAGCAGATAACAGAACAAGAAGTAGTGGCTTCAAGTTGCAGCAAGGGAAGTTTAGTTTAGAGATCAGGAAAAATGTTCTTACGAAGAGGGTAGTAAAACACTGAAACAGGCCACCCAGAAAGATTGTGGACTCTCCATCCTTAGAGCTTTTAAGACCCTCTAAGGGGCTACAAACCCCTGGCTGAAATTATATAGTTGGGGGTGGTCCTGTTCTGAGCAGAGGGTTGGACTAGATGACCTCCTGAGGTCCCTTCCACCCTAATTTTCTATGATTCTATGAAAAACTTTGGGAGTGTTTTCTTTATAATGGTTACGATTTTGTATTAGGACCTTTGCATTGCTGTTTGTAAAACAATTGAAAAATTATGTTACTTTTTACTTTTACTTTAAAAGAGAACTCAAAAAACAAAAGGTGAGAAAATTTAGCGTCTTATACTAAATTTTGCCTTTCTTAATGTAGAGGTAGAAAATAATGTGATGATTTCTTTATTATGCAGGATCTCTCTTGTAATAGTCCAGTGTTTTTGAGAAAAAAACTTAGAATGCCATGTTGCCCAAGTCCTTATAAATACTATATATCAAATTCCTTGTCTTTTGATCCTGTAGTTGGACTTGCTAGCAGATCCCTGCAACTGCAGAGAACTCTGATGAAGGCAGTGAATTTATTAAAAAAAAAAAAAAAGAGGCCATAAACTTCTTAACTGGGGATTTGATTCAAAGCCTATGGAAACCAACTGGATTCATATTAAGTCCTACAGAAATATTAGCAAAACTAAGATGAATTGATTTCAGTTATGGTTTAGAGAACTCTGCATGTTTGTTCAGGGAATATGTAAAATCATGTAGTTTAGAGAAAATTAGACTTTAACAGCCACAACATCAACCATGTCAACAACAAAACATTGAAGAGCCTTAACTGTTGTTGTAACCATATGCTTGAGGGATACTGTGTAGCACTATTGTCCCCAAGAGGTAATCAAAATTACACAGCCAAATGGGGTTACAATAGCATATGTTGCTTGATTGAAGAGTTTAAAAGCTGTAGCTATAGATCATTTAGTGAATAGTATTGATGCATCTCAGAAGAGGATTTGAATTCCAGCTGGATGCAATTATCATTATTTTTTTATGTTCATGCACATACTCATCCAGGGATCTTGCTCTTTAACTTTAATTTTTCCTCAGCCAAGGAGATTCAAAACTAGCAGTCCTCAATTCATTAGGAGAGCAGTGCTGACCTAGCTCTCTCTGCTTGGTGCAGATTTTGCTCTTCAAATCTCCAAAACTAGTGAAAAAAATTAGGTCAACACTGGACATTTGCAATGTAGGAGAGGAAGGGAAAAACCTGAGTAACAGCATTTGCCCTTTTTAAATTAATCATTTGAAATGCAGTACAGTCCAGCCAAAGCATAACCCTAAAATATGACCAACATTTTCAGAATGTTCTGCCTCTGTGGGAAATGCAATATCTATTCATTAAAAATGTAATTCATTAAAAATGTAATTAATTCTTCATAAAATTACAAATTGCTGAGCTTATGTTCATTGTATTGAAGCATACTGATGCATTATATGGGCTTCTTTTTTGCAATGGGAGTCCCTTCTCCAATGGTGAAGCCTACAGCTGTATACTGCCTCTATTTGTTACTATAAAGATACTACTCTAGGAAGATTCCTTCTCCACAAAGGGATTTGGGCATTGTAATGCTGAGCATCACCACACCTAGCTTTTAGGCCAGTGATTCTCAACCAGGGTCAGAGTTGCAGGGTGCGTGGCTCTGGCCTCTGAGATGTGGGGAGCTGGGTGCCAGGGTCAGGATCTGCGGGGATGGATCTGAGCATGGGAGAATGTGAGTCTCTAGCTAGATGTGCAGGTGCCAGGGCCAGGGTCTGTGGGCCTGTACTTGAGTGCCAAGCATGCTGCTTCAGTGTATGGGGTTTGTTGGTGCATGGTGCACTGTAACAGAGGGCCTTCCCAGGGCCAGTTTGATGTTGGCCTGTCCACCTGTCTCTGGGCTAACTGCCTACCTCTCTGGCTTGCCATGCCTTTCTGATAAATGATTAAGATGTTATTCAGGTGGGAAGCTGACCATTTAAAACCCTGATGACTAGAGATGATATCCGCAGTTAATCTGGGCTTCCTCTCACTCTCCAGGAATTTTAGCCCTGGGGAGAGCTGTCAGCTCCTTGCCATGAATGGGGCATATGCCTGAGTGCTTTCCAGGCACCCTAGCTGCTCTATGGACATGCACTGTCTCTCCAGGCATGCTGGACTAGAGCACATGAGCTGGGTCCCTTCTGGTCATGGGGAGAGCATCTAGCTCTGTTGACAGTGCCCCCTCCTCTGTCCTCTCCTCTGTGGCTCTGCTTCTGGACTTCCTTCAAGCATAGAGCCTTTTGGCAATGCACCTATAGGTGCCACTCCTTGCAGCTGGGTGGGGCTGACTGCTTCTCCCTCAGACTGGCCACATGGACACCAGCATGGATGCAAGCGAGTCTTCATCCTGTCACATACTCTCCCCACCCTCTGTGGGATGGCTGGGCTGCCTGTGACTGGTTGGTCTCCTTCAGCTTTGGGGTCAGACCTTGGGCACACCTGATTGCTTGGTACTTCCTCGTCTTTGTGTTGGTATGAACAAAAATCTGCCACCATGTTCTTTTTTCCCAGCCAGTGTTGCACTGTAAAATAATGCATACCACATGATCCAGGAGTTGTCAGTTTTTGCAGACTTTACCCACCTTAGGGGAGCATGATTAGTTATCAGCATAAAAGGCCAGACCAGTAGGTAGTACTGTAAGAACTCCACTGCCCATTTGATGGCCAGACATTCCTGCTTGATAGCAGAGTATCAGTGGTCATGAGGGAGCCTTACAGCTTGCATAGGTTATTGGATTTTTGTCAGCTATCTCCTCCTTTGTCAAAACTGCCCTTACTGCAATCCCTGAGGCATCCGTTTGTAAAATAAGGGGTTGATTAAAATCAGGATTATACAACATGGGGCTCTGGCATAGGGCTAGTTTAGTCCCTTCAAAAACTTTTTGTGTGCTGGGTGTTCAATGAATTTTGTTTTGTTGGTGACCTTGGGTCAAATCCATCAATGGATTAGTTGTCTCATAAAACTGCAGGATAAACTTATGGTAATAGCTGGGGAGTTCCGAGAAGGAATAGAACCGTTTCTTCATTTTTGGCTTGTCAGAGGAGCTTATGACCCTGATCTTGTCTTCCAGTAGGCATATATGGCCTTGACCCACCAGAACCCCAAGTATGTGGTTTCCCAAGGGTGAGCATACACTTGACGGGATTGGCTGCCAAACCCTTGGAGCTCTTGGAGGACATAAAACAGCATCCTCATGTGCTGGTCTCAGGTCTTCAAGAATATAATTACATCACCTATGTAAGCCAAACTGTCTGCCTGATGGGGGGCTAAGATGTGGTCCATGAATCTTTGAAATGTGGCTGCTGTGCATGTGGCTGCCGAGTTCCATGGAGGCATGCGCCAGAAATCGAACAAGCGCTATAGTGTGCCAAAAGCATTTTTTTTCTGATCTACTGTAACGATAGGTATTTGCCAATACCCTTTGATCACCTCAAGTGTGGAGATCAACTGGGCCTGTCTCATCTTCTCTAACAGTTGCTTGATGCTTGGCATCAGAAAAGCATCAAATTTTGCCACTGCATTCAGTTTGTGGAAGTCTATGCTCTGCTCCATCCTTCTTGGGCACTGTAACTAGGGACTGTATCACTAGATTCCCACATTATACTTTTTCTTTTAACATTTTCCCCAACTCAGCCTTGACAGCCTTGTGAAGTTGGTGAGGGATTCACCTTCAAGTCTCAAATATGACACATCCCTGGGCGTGGCTATCTGGTGCAGGACTCCTCTTGCTTCCCCAGGTATGGCAAAGAATACATCATGGTATTCTGCTACCAGCTGTTGGACCTGGTGTTCCTGGGTTTCCAGATAAGTTTCCCCCTGCTGGAGGGGCCAGCTGGGACTCCTGCTTCTTCAAGGGATGGTCCCAACTCAGCTGAGTCAGGGTAAGGGGTCATCAAGTACCCGTCACGCGTGTGCCACTGCTTCAATAAATTAACATGATATATTTGTTTCTCTTGACAGTATCTTGGCTTTTCCACCTGATAATCAATGGGGTGCACATGGCATACTACTTCAAATGGCCCTTGCCATTTGGCCAGTAGCTGACTATTATGATCCAGGAATAGGACCAGGGTCTCGTCATCAATGTTAAGATGTCATTACCGTGCCCTTTGGTCATAATGGGCTTTCTGTCTGCCTTGGGCTTGTTTAAGACTCTCCCTTGCCACTTGGTGCACATGGGTTAAGTGTTTGTGTAGCTCCACTAATATGTCTGGCTATGTGAACTCCTGCCGATGCTTGTTACTCTCAGCTTTCCTGTACTATATCAAGCAGGCTACATGGCTGATACACATATGTGAGCTCAAAAGGTGAAAATCCTATGAAGGCTTGGGGGGCCTCTTGGATAGGAAACATCGAAGGTACCAGCATCTGGTCCCACTTCTTGGGGTCCCCCTGTAGACACTTCCTTAGCATCAGCTTCAAGGTGCGGTTGAACCGCTTACCCAGCCAGTTGGTCTGATGGTGGTAGACTGATGTTCTCAAGTGCTTGACCCAGATTATCTAGCAAACTCCCGTCATTACCCTGTTCATGAAATTTGTGCCCTGGTCTGTCAGGATTTATTTAGGGATCCCCACTCTTGCTATCCATTTAAGTAGCTCATCCATGATCTCTGGGACTGTTGTTGAGTGGGGTGGTATGGCTTCTGGGAAATGGGTGGCATAGGCCATTATTACCAGGACATACTGATAACCTAGACTGCTCTTTGGGAATGGGCCCACAGTATCTATCACAATCGACTCAAATGGCTTCTCCACAGTGGGCACGGGGACCATGGGAGCTATGGGGGGGGGGGGCGTGTATCAGTTGTGATCACCTGGCACACTGGGCATATTTCACAATAGCGCCAGACTTCCTCATAGACCCCTGGCCAAAAGAACCACTGCAACAGGCAGTCCTCCATTTTATCCCTGCCTAGGTAGCCTCCTATGGGCTCATCATGGGCCTACCTGACTAGGAATGCCCTGTAACGTTGGGACACTAGTAACTGGGCCATCTCCTGAAATCTGGGTATGATTTCTGCATTTCATTACTGCTTGTATTATAATTGTGTGTATTTTCTAATTCACTACAGATTCTAATGGTTGTCAGCAAATATCTTTGACAGGCCACATGGTGCTTTCCATTGTGCAGAATGGTGCTCTTGAGTAAGAAGTAGTAATTACTCTTTTATTGCTCATTTCTAAACCTGAATGAAATGGAATCCTTAAGCTCCTGATCAAAGAGGTGCTCTTTCAGGGTAATTCTAATATTTGTACACTATACTTTAGCTTACAACCATTACTTAATATGGTACCTGCAGGGAAAGCAAAAGAAGAGAAGACTAAAGTATATGCTTTAGATACATCCATAGGCTGGATATTACTTAACCCTAAAACTCACGTGGTCTCTTACAAAAGTTAGTTCTATATCCTAGAGGAACAGAAATTTAAACCACTTAAACTGTCCACATTTTTAAAAAATATTCTTCTTATGATACACATTATATTTTCGATTTGGTGTGATTAGGGAATATGTTATTAGTCCCCAAGAGTGGCATCTTATACAGACTAATACAAAAAACATATCCCTCTCCCTTATTTTCTTGAAACCAACTAGGCCATAGTTTAGTGATAAAGTAACTTAGCAGTTACTTGAATCAGCTTTGCTTGTTTAAACTTTAATGGATTCACTTCCTTTCTATTCCTTTCAACTCATAACTTCTTATCAATGCCCTCAGTAATATATGCATCAAGGCATATATCTGCTACAAAGATTGATTTCTTCCCATTGAGTACTTCATTACTTATCTTAGGTGGCGCCTGAATTGTTGAAATGATGAGTATATCTGACTTCTACTCAACACCCTATCTAGATAATCAAAAGGGTAATGTACCATGGTGTGAGATTTGATTACCAAGCTGAAAGGGCAAGTACTGATGTCCTTCAACTCAGTGTATGCTCTAGCTTGACTTCTAAGTGAAGGGAATTCATAGCAAGAAATTCCCCCTCCCCCATTGAAAAGCATGTAAAAGTAGGTTATTTTTATCTGGAGACCGCAGCATTGGCCACTGGCAATATTTAAACAGGATTGTTTCACAGTTAGGTGCAATATGGAAGGAAGGCATATTATTTCCTCCTTATTTTGATAAACCTAGATTTTCCCTGTGCTACCCAGTTTAGCCGTTTCTCAGTCTCACACAAGTACATTTACTGATAAGTCTTAAATGACATACCAAGTGAGCAAAAGGGGACCCCATGATTCACTTCAGCTTTCCAGTGTCCAGTTTATATAGTTTCATAGTTTGTAGGGTCAGAAGGGACCTGAGCAGATCACCAAGTCTGACCCCCTGCCATGGCAGGAAAGAGTACCTAGCAAGGTGATTGTTTAGCCTTGTCTTAAAGACCCCCAGGGTAGGAGCTAGCACCACTTCACTTGGAAGTTGGTTCCAGATCCTAGCCACCCTGAAAATGAAGTAGCGCCTTCTGATATCAAATCTGAATTTCCCCTCTGCCAGCCTGCGACCATTATTTCTAGTCACTCCTGGTAGTGCTTGGGGAAACGGACTCCCCAATGCCTGCTGGTCCCCCCTGACTAGTTTGTAACAGGCCACTAGATCCCCC
>NW_017728948.1:17389977-17401320 GCF_001723895.1 Crocodylus porosus
GTATGGTGCTGGTTCTTCCTCCCCAGGTGCATCACCTTGCACTTGTCAGTGTTGAATCCCATCCTGTTCTCATCTGCCCACCCCTGGAACCTGTCTAGGTCTGATTGTAGCCTATTCCTTCCTTCTAACGTGCCCACATCCCCCCACATCTTAGTGTCAGCAGCAAATTTGAACAGGGTGCTTTTAACCCCCTCATCCAAGTCACTGATGAAGATGTTGAACAGTGCGGACCCGAGGACCGAGCACTGTGGAACCCACTGCCCACATCCCTCCGGGTCGAAAATGACCCATCCACTACCACTCTCTGGGTGTGGCCCTGCAGCCAATTGGCAACCCATTTGACTGTGTGGGTGTTGACACCACAGTCCCCCAGTTTCTTAATGAGAACGGGGTGACAGATAGTGTCAAAGGCCTTCCTAAAGTCTAGAAAGAGTACATCCACTGCTGCCTGTGCATCTAAGGTTTTGGTGACCTGGTCATAGAAGGCCACCAGGTTGGTCTGACAGGACCTGCCACTAATGAACCCGTGTTGGTTGCATAACCTCCCCTGCTGGCCCCTCATGGACATGTGCCAGAATAATTCTCTGAAAAAGCTTACCCAGGATTGAGGTAAGACTAACTGGCCTATAGTTTCCCAGGTTCTCCTTCCTCCCTTTTTTGAAGATTGGAACCACATTGGCCCTCTTCCAGTCTTCTGGCACCATACCAGAGCACCACGAGTGCTCGTACAGCCATGCCAGGGGTCCTGCAATGACCTCAGCTAATTCCCTCAGCACTCTGGGGTGGAGATCGTTCAGACCAGCTGATTTAAATATATCTAGTCCCTTCATAATTTTCCTGACTAGATCCTCCCTGACCCTTGGCCTAGGTGCGCCTCCCCTGTGGCCTGAGGGGGGCCTGGTGGGGGAGCTGATCTGGTCCTTGCTCAGGAAAATGGAGGCAAAGAAGATGTTAAATAGGTTAGCTTTGTTGTCTGGTTTGATGACCAAATTTCCTAGCGTGTCTTGCAGGGGCCCCACATTACCCGGTAACTTCTTTTTGCCCCCTATGTATTTAAATAAGGACTTCCTGTTGTCTTTGATCTGGGAAGCTAGTCCCAGTTCCATCTCTGCCTTGGCCTTCCTGACTGCCCCCCTGCATCCCTGAGCAACCACAGTATAATTCTTCCTGGTGATGGCCCCTCCCTTCCATTGGGTGTGCGCCTTCCTTTTAGCTAGAAGACTTTCTTGGATGCTTTTGGTGAGCCATGGGGGCTTTTGTGCCCTCCTGCTCCCTTTGATCCATGTTGGGATTACTTCCCTTTGGGCTTGGAGGATCACCTCCTTAAAGGAGCAACCACTCTTCTTGGACACCTGGCTCTCCTCCCCTCCAGGACCTCAGTGTCCCCCGACTATTCTCCTTAGCTCATTGAAGTCCACCCTCCTGAAATCTAAGGCTGCTGCCTTGCTGCAGGCCTTTGTCACCTTGTGCTGGATGGTGAATTCCAGCAGGTGATGATCACCGTTGCCCAGGTGGTTGAGCACCCACAGCCCCCTCACCAGGTCATCACCCATGGCCAGCACCAGGTCCAACAAGGTTTCTCCCCTGGTGGGTCTGTACACCTCCTGGGTTAGATGGAGGTCCTGCATTTGGCTAGGAACCTATGTGAGCGGTCAGACCTGGCTGACTGCTCTTCCCAGCAGATATCTGGAAAATTCAGGTCACACATGATGACCATGTCCTTTGACCTAACTACCTCTGTGAGCTGACTTAAGAATTCCTGGTCTAGCTCTTCCCCTTGGTTGGGTGATCTGTAGTAGACCCCCACCGTTAAGTTTCTTTTCCCTCGACTGCCTTCTGTTCTAAACCAGAACACTTCTGTGTGCCTCTCCTCTGACTCTGTGCTACCTGGTGATTCCTCATTAATGTAGAGCACCACACTCCCACCTTTCCTCCCTGTCCTCCTGTACAGCCTGCAGCCCTTGATATTCACCGCCCAGTCATATGTTGGGTCCCACCACATTTCAGTGAGCCCCAGTATCTCTGGGTTGGTGTCAGCTAGCAGGAGGGTAAGTTCCTCCTGCTTGTTTCCCATAATATGAGTGTTTGTGTAGAGGCATTTGAGGCCTCCTGTGGATGTGTGCACTGGCCCCCTAATCACAGCATTGCCCTGACCCCAGTTGCTAACCTTTGTATATGTTCTGCTCGTCGGTCTAGGCTGGGCTGTACTTGTGAGTGGTGCTTGGTTTAGTGGTCCAAGGCCTCCTCCTCCCTTGTCTTCCCCTTCCCCTGATGAGCCTAGTTTAAAGCCCGCTGGAGGAGATCCGCCAACCTAGAAGAGAACACATGCTTACCTTTAGGGGAAAGGTGGATCCCATCCCACCCGAGCAAGTCTCTCATCATGATGTGCGGGTCATTGTCTAGGAAGCTGAAGCCCGCCTGAAGACACCATTCCCGAAGCTGCCAGTTGGTCTCTTTGATGCAGACCTCATGTCATCTTCTACATCTGCTCACTGGTAGGACAGAAGAGAATACCACCTATCTCCTTCAGGACACCCCCCAGAGGGGTGGTAGTCCGCTATCAGGTGATCAGGGGCTTCTCCTGGCTGCATCATTAGTACCCACATGGATTAGGACCATGGGGTAGCAGTCGGTGGGCTGGATCATGGGCTGGATCATCCCCATCATGTCATGAATCTTTGCTCCGGGTAGGCAGTAGACCTTGCATGTTGACAGATTTGGCCTTCTGTACCTCTCAGGATGGAGTCGCCTATGACAATCACTCGACGCTTTCTCCTCCAGGACTGCTTAGCTCCTTCATCTTGTTCGGAGCATGCAGAGTGTGGAGTTGCCTCCTCTCCCTCCTTCTCCTCCAGTGTTGCCAGGGCCTTGTACCCGTTCTCCAGCTGGACTGGAGGAACAGGTACTGCTGTGTTACGAGCAGTCCTGATTCTGGAGGTGACCATCTGCCACTCTGCAGTGGAGGTGTGCGGCCCTGCAGGGAAAAGAAACAGCTGTCAATTTCTTCCTCGACATCCCTGATTCCCTCAGCCTGCTAACCTCCTCCTGAAACTCCCTCACTTGTGCCTCCAGGGCCCTAAGGCAGACACCTGCAGGATAGGTGTGGGGGTCCCCAATCCCTGCCCCCCCCGGGCCTTGCTGGTCAACTCCCGCAGGCCAGTGGGTGGAGGCCTCAGACAAGCCCTGGGTAGGCTGCTCCCCCTGGGCAGGGGCCCTGGCAGCACTCCGCGTCAATACCATTGTAGGAGTTGCTGCTTGTTTTTAGCTTAGTGCAGTGCCTTCTCTCTGCCCTAGGTTCTTTCATCCCTTTCTCAATCCCCACCTCTTACCCCCTTCAAAGGTATGCTGGTTTGTGTTAATTGGGAAAAAGATCCAAGTTCTGCCATCGGCAACATTCAACACATTTTCTTTATTAAACACATGAAAAGTTTGGCAGCTGCAACAGTTTATTAAACCAAGGCACATCTCTTTCTCATGCTGCATCCTTTAAATCCTGGTGTGTACCACTCGGGGGAAGGTTGGGAAGGGAGTGGAGAAGCAGAATGGTTCTGGGGCAGCCTGGGTTGTGTGCAGCACTGCCTGGGACAGAGGAGCCCAGGGTGGGAGACCCATGGACCAGTGCCAGGGCAGGGGGGCTGGAAGCACTTTATCCCTACTCATTGGGAGGGGTGAGTTCCTGGTCCATGCAGGTGAGGAGGTAGTCAGCCAGGGCTTTCTGGATCTACATAACCTGCCACTGTGCAAGACCAGGGTCCCTAACATCCATGGGGAGCTTGTCCTCTTACCCATCTCTGTGCTGTGTGCGTTTACATTGCCAGGCCCAGTATGTGCACTGTGCCTCCTTGGTCCAAGCTTTGCAGAAAATCTCTCTCCTGGTCTCACAGATACTATGGAGGACACAGGAGTTGTGTCATGTTCTCCTTGTCCACCCCAAGGCAAATGCTGAAAGCCCACCAGCAAACCTTGAGGAGATCAAAGGTGCACTCCACAATCCTGTGGCACTTGCTCAGGCAACAGTTGAACTGCTCCTTCTGGTGGCCTGGCTGCCCCCCATAGAGTTTCATCAGTCAGGGCAGGAGGGATGATGACATCACTGATAATGAAATTGGGGACTCCAGGAGTGTAGTGCCCATTCTTCATCAGCCTGGGAAGCAGGGGAGTTGCAGAAGGTGTGGGCATCATGAACACTGCCCACGCAACCAGTGAAGATGTGGGTGAAGTGGCCCCAGTGGTTGACAATGCCCTGCAGGACAATGGAGAAGTAACCCTTGCACCTGATGAACAACTGAGTGGCAATGGCCACTAGCAGTGGGCCATCTGCAGAGAGGGGTGGCTCCATGGTGATGTCCTGGCACATGATGTGGGGCATGATGAGAGCCAGTTCCCTGGAGCATGCGCCCAACCACCTTTATGGCTGTTGCCCAGGAATTCCAGTGCATTGGAGCAGACTCAATTTATTGAGCTCCAGCAGCCTCCTGCATCCTGTGTGTTAGCATCCCTGTGCTTCAAAATGGCAGTTGGGGTACTTTAAAACTTTTTTGATGAGTTTTAGATAAAGCGCCCCTACCACCATCTTGAACTGTGGGGACCCTGATAAACAAGATGGTCTGGGAGCTTTTGGGAACTTTAATTGGAGCCACTTTAAATAAAGCACCTCTTGGAGCCATTCTAATTAAAGCATCCCCCACCCCAACTCCCAGAGCATGTGTATAAACACCTTATGAGTCTATAGGCAATGTAGAGGTACCATAAGACCCCTCAATTCTGTTGTCTATGCCCTAAAGCTAGTCAGGGCATCCCAATTCCAGCAAAACGCAAACTAGTATTAGCTACTTAGCTTTCTGCTTGAACTGTAACAAGTTTCTCCTACCTTACAAGACAGTGGGGCATGTAGGTTTGGCTGGAAGGACTGGAACCCAGGTGTCCTGCCTCCTGAAAAAGTACTACCAGTTTCATGCTATTATAAACAGGTCAGCCCCTCGCCATTTTAAAAAGAAAGTAGCTATCTGTCAACATACATTAGCCATGCCTATAACCTGCCTAAAGTATTTGGCCATTCAGAGGACATAAACACTAGTTTTTGGTTCTAATTGGTCTTTGGAAGGAGCTAGGTGCCTAGCTATTCAGGCTAGAACATTTCCAAGTACATGGAGAAGAGAGTACTACAGGCACTGAGGGATTTTTAAAGTTAAAAAAGGAGGTGCCTCATTAATTTAGGGAGCTACTGATGAAAGGTTTGCTGATGTATAATTTTGGACTGAGACATTTAAGGCCTTTTGTGGATCTGGCTTACACTCCTTAAAGTTATTTTTTAGCTGAAATACAGACTGTGTCAAAGTGATTTAAAATGTCACTTGCGGCATTTCTAAACCACATAAGTTACCTAAATAGATTAAGTTTCTTACACTTGTCCCGAGTGCCATACACAGGGGAGATACATAACAAGGAATGACATTTGATATTGAACATTCCACAGAAAATACAGAGCTTAAAGTGGTATTGGAAAAGTGAATAAAATAAATTTACATAGGGAGGCTTTTAAAAGGCCTGCAGCTTTCTCTAAAGTGCCAACCCGGGAAGATGCCTAAGTATGTGCAATCTTCTGGAACAGGTACTTTGTGAATTTATAGATGAAAGCATGGATCCTGCATAAAGCTTACACACGTAAATTTACTGAGATGTCTTGAAATAGCCAGAAAATAAAATAGGAAAATAAGATTTTACAATATCTATTGAAACTTGCTATTTTTTGTATGACCTCACTTTGGAAGGTAACATAAATGACAAAGATACAAAAAGTGTTCCCTAGGGTATCCTTTTCATAAATTTCTTCAAAGACTGGAAAACTCAGATAGAATAGCCTTTCCATACACTCCAAAAGACTGATGTGCTTCTGCCACCCCATTAGAAAGGCAGAGAAGTGGAACAGATGAGAATAAAAAAATTATTAAAACATAGAGATAGTATTTCTATCCTCTATGGTTTTAGAGTGATGAGCTATGAAGACAATTTATAAAGATTTTGCTTCTAAAACCTGTAAGTCCATAAGTCTCCAACACTAAAGAACAAGTAGTAGAAATTCGTATATACCAAGTTGAAAGAAATACCATTAAGGAAAGGTTCATTACTGCCGTATATATGATTCTGACAGGAATTAAGCCCAAACCTGCTTACTCATGGAAATACTATGACTATAGTTATGGGTCATATAACTATATTTATATATGTTGTTGTTTCTTACAAACTATTAAAATAGTCCTATGCTGCATTTCTTTGAATATACAACACCCTTGGAATTAAGATATGCCCAAATTTCTATACTCTCAATTTAAGAAAAAATGAAACATCAAATTATGATACATATACAAAGATATAACCTCTATGGTACATACATATAAGAGCTATTTGTTTATTTTTCACTTGAACTAAAGATCCATGCTGTTTTTAAAATAAATCTATTAAAAAAAACCAAATGTGTCTTACAATAAAAAATACAGTAAGCAAGAGAAGCAGGATTTAACCTTTATCATATCAAATAATAGATACATATTTAAAACAAACAAACAAACAAGCAAGCAGACAAAAATAACTGGTGACCACTGTGATAGAGGACACACACATTTACATAATTTAGGAGAATTCTCTCACATTTTTTCTCCTGGTAGAAAAACTTACCCAGAGCTGCCTGTATGGACATTTGAATGCTGAGGCCCTGAAGAGTGGAGAGCTTGCAGAGCCAGGGGGCTCCTATGTATATATGCTAGTGTGTTCTGCAGGATCTCTTATTCTTCCTGGCACCAGTGCTTAGGGCAGTCCTGATTGGCTGACCCAGGCTGATCAGGGTTAGCCTGTGTTTCTTTACAGTACAATGTGGAGGTTTTAAAGGGGAGTGTTGTGTTCCCTGCTGGAGAAGCAGAGTGACAAGTGACGTGTTGTCTGCCTGCAGGGGCAAGGCGGGAGTGGAAGAGGAAAGCTGGAGGACTGTGTTTTCTTCAGAAAGAAGCCACATTATTATGTAGATACAGGGTGCATCTACAAGTGCGCATTTACTGTGCAGTAACTGAAATGATTGTGCATGCCCATATTGCACAGTAAATATGGAAACTTATGCCAACTTGAATGTAAATTAAGTTAGTAGCTTGATTAGTTACTGCACAGTAATGCATGTGTAGACACCTTACCGTGCAATAACAATGTGTGAGTGGACTGACGTGGGAATAAAGTTAGTCCCAAGTCAGTCCACACACAACATTCATGCACCTCAACACCTGCATGTGTAGACACTGGCCTATTCCCATTTACTGTGCAGTAATTTACTGCTCAGTGTCACAGGATGGGGTCCTCACTTATGGCCATGTTACCCCTAGGGCCCCTCGACTGTGCCAATTTGGCTTGCTGGGCACCCTGTATTCTTGCCTGCCACATCTCAATGTAATTGTAATGAGTAGGGAGGCTACCTTTAAGTCTACTTGGGCACAGTACTGATGGACTTTCCTGAACCCCATGGGTCCCAGACCCCTTGTAGGTCCTGTTTCAAAACAAGTGTCCTGGGACACCCCAGCCTTATGGGCTATATGCGTCACTCCAGCCACCCCTTTACCACGCCCCAAGCCTTGTAGATGGTATTGCTGTTTTTTCTCTCAGGCCTTGCTACAACTCGGGCCTTTGCCCTGCAGCCATGTCTCTGTGCCCCTTGGTGCTGGGCTCTTTGCAGCCCTGCCTCTGTCTCTGCACCCCTAGAGCTTTGCCCTCACTGGTGCCAGGGTCTGTACAGCCGAGATACCATGCCCTCTCTGGCACTGGGGTCTGTACAGCCCAGAATACTGCACCCTCTCTAGCACCGGGGTCTGTGCACCCCAAATGCTGCACCCTCTCTGGCACCAGGGTCCCTATGCTGCACTGGGCCCCCAATGAGGCCTCCACTTTCCCCAAATAGCCTCAACCAAACCACCAGTGTTATAAACAGCAAACAAACATAACCCCCTGGGCTATAACATAATACAAAAGACCAGGATGTGCTCTGCCCCTTTAAAAGCATTGAACTTCATCCCTGGCACTAAGTGTCTAGTAGGCAAGGGTACCTGTGGAGCTCATGGAGCCCCATTAGCCCTTGATGCAGCATATCAGGCAGTTGCTGTGTCACTGGGCACTTCCCCCTGGAGGCTCCTTCCCCTCTGGCTGCTAGGAGGGAACTGCTTTCCTGGCCAGGCTCTGGAGTTTATATATGTGCCTGGCCCTGCCCCTTCTGGTCAGCTGACTGCTGGCAGGTGTGGGCCAACTATCTCCTTCTGGCTACCCTGGTAACCAGGAGATGGGGCTCTCAACTGACTGCTCAGTTTCTCTCTCCCTAGCAGTTTCAGCCCTTAAAACCCTAACTCATCTGAGTGGGTCTTCACATTTTTGGGTATCACTTCTTTCTTAGGCTTCTCTCAGCCTTTCTTTTGTCACCCAGCAACTCAGGAACAGGAGGCAGAGGTTTTCAGGTGCCTCCTACTTGCCTTTTCCCCAAGGATGGACCATGTGGGATTTGACGGGAGTTACCCTGCCACAGGTAGTCCCCCCATATTAGCCAACCTTGGCAGGGTTAACCTTAGACCTGGAGAAGGCTTCAGCATATGAATCAGAATGTCTGGATCTAAGCACTGGTTTTTTTAGGCTTTCCGAAGCGGTTCGGGGCTTCCGAACCACTTTGGAAAAAGCTTCAGAGCTGCCTCAGAGATCCGGCCATAGAGTATAATGGTGAATCAATAAAATATCTATAATTTTGTTGTTTTTTGTCTGATTTGGATGAAACTTGAAGGGGTTCTAGCCTCTGCTGAGAGCATTAAGCACGACAAGTTTCAAGAAGGTCAGTGAAGGGGTTCAGGGGGAACTGCGCCCCAAATTCTTGAAAGCAAAACTCATGTCATGTGTATGTATTAAGCCACGGGGGATCAAAACTGCAGGGGTGGTGGACCCAGATCAGGCCATGAAGCATGCCAGCTGTCAAGGAGATAGGTGCAGGGGAAGTCTGGCTTCTGGGGCCCTGCACTTCTGGCTGCTGACAAGCAAAATTCATGACATGGGTGACACTGTGTGTGTTAAGGTGCAGTGGGGTGAAAGCTGCAGGTCTGCTAGCCCCTGCTGAGGACACAAAGCCTGCCAGCTGTCTAGGAAATAGTGTAGGGGAGTTCTCAGGCCCTGCACCCCTAGCTGCTGACAGACAAAACTAATGACATGGGTGCTTGTGCAACTGACTGTCTCTGTCTTGGGGCAGTTGATTGTATTATTTCCTCTCCTTAGTCTGTGGTTTTGTAGGTGTTAATCCATGCTCATTAAGTCATTATGTAGTGGCTAGGTACTGTGTATTGAGCTGGTCCCTGAGTGAATCATGATTAATTGGTGTGAGAGGGGCAGTAAAAGCCCTTCTAGGATGTCCCAGACCCCTGCCCCAGGCACCCCAATACTCACCACAGAGATGGGGTCGAGCAGCAGCTGGGGAGAACCATGGATGCAGGATCCATGATTCTGAAGCTGTCTGAAGCTGTGGATCAGCACAGGACGTGGGTGGAGCCTTGGAGAAGCACAGGAGGCTCAAAAGGCAGCTGGGAGAACAGCTGCGTGACCAGCGAGGGAGGAGCAGGATGCCAACATGGAGATGCCAGTGGAAAAGAGGAGGATCACCTGACTGGAGGGGAGAGGAGGAGAACTGAGAGGTGATGGGAAGGCTCTGGCCGGGAAGAGAGGAAGCCCAAGTCTGAAGAGCCAGGGGACATCTACAGGTACAGTACCGAGAGATGGCGTCAGGGAGATGCTAGCCTGTGCAAGCAGCCCGGCGGGGAAGGAGCAGCCCAGTGAGGGAACCTTGCACCCTGCCTGCTCAGGAACAGCTAGGGAGTGACCCCAGGTCAGTTAGGACTCAGAAGTGGTCATGCGGGGGAGATGAATCAGGGTGGGAAATGGGGCGGCTGAACCCCACCCTCCACGAACACAGGGAGAAAAGGGATGAGCGAGTCCCCCCTTCTTTTTCTTTCTTCTTTTGAGTGGCCAAGTGGACACTGGGAGATAGGAACCCAAGGGCTCATTGGCAGAGGCTGAATGTTTTCTGTTGGTTCATTTCTGAAGTCCTAGTTAGTCATGAGACAGCGCACGTTTATAAGCCCAAGCTGGCCTGAAGCCAAGGAACTGGCGGTGGGGAGATTGTGTTGGCCAAGAAGGCCTGATGCAGTGTGGGCAGGTGACCCAGGTGAAAGGAGAGATCATCCAGAGGAAGACCTGCCAGGTGCAGCGTCTGTCAGGTCTTGGAAGTGGTGAGGGTGGGGTAAAGGAGAGGCTTGGAGCCCCATGAAGAAAAGACCAGGATTGAGACCTCTTCACTACCTAGGGGCCATCTAAAGGGACCTGCCTCCTCAACAAGGAACATCGAAGATGTGGCAGGCTAGTAGGGGCAGCACCCATACCACCTAGGTGGCACCTGAGCTGAAGCCTCATCCTGATGTCTCTTGAGAGCAAGGCACCTACAAAGAAGAGGCCAAAGCCTTAAAACACCTATGCACAACAATTGGTAACTGCTAACACAGTAGCTTGGTAGCCAGGCCTGCAGTAGTTCCCCCCGCCCCGAGCCCCAAGACAGACACAGTTGCACAAGCACCCTTGTCATGAGTTTTGCTTGTCTGCAGCTTGAGGTGCAGTTTACCTCAAAACCCTGCACTTATCTCCTTGAAACTAATCAGGCTTTGTGGCCTCACCAGGGGCTACCATCCCTGCAGTTTTGACCCCAGTTTTGACCCCACACATACACGTGGTGTGAGTTTTGCTCTCAAGATTTTGAGGTACAGTTTCTCTAACCCCCAGCACCTATCTTTATGAAACTTGGAACACATCATGCCCTCAGAAGGGGCTACCAGTTCTGCAAGTTTCATCTAAATTGGGCTAGAAATGACAAAGTTATAGTCTCTTTCAACCTTCCCCATTATATCCTATGGGTGAAATATTGAAACAGGGTCGAAATGGCAATATGTTTCGACAGAATGAAATTGTTTCGACAGACTCAAAACAGAAGTCAAAATGAAACACTGTTCTCTCAAAATATTGAAACACTGGTCGAAATGGAACACTTCCATTTCGCAGAGTCCTACTGAGCATCTCTTAGTACTACTCAGTTAATTTTTTTCAATTTATATTTGCTCTTTTTTGTGTGTGCAGACTTTGAAAAGAAGAAAGCTGTGTTTTCCTTGCCAGTGTGGTCCATCACTGTGCAGGGAGCCAAACAGATTGCACACATGCACGCATACACACACACACACACACACACACACACAATAAAGAAGAAAAATCAGATATTCATAGGAGAAGAAGACAGAC
>NW_017728948.1:17401900-17411258 GCF_001723895.1 Crocodylus porosus
GAGGTGGCAGATGATCATAGGTTTGCTATCTGCCAGCACTGCCAAAGGCACGAGCCGTGGCAAGGACATGAGATGCTTCTCCACCATGGCATGCTGCTGCATCTGAGGAGGAACCACCCCTTTGCCCTTCTTCCTGCTGCTTAGCCTGACACCAGTGCGAGCGTGCCAAAAGGGAAGTCCCCCACTCACTCCAAAGCCCCCTTATCCCCAAAGCAGAGGCAGGCCGCCCTGGACCAGTGGGGAAAGGTGGACAGAAAAGGCGGTGTGTTCCCAAGGCGAGTGAGATCACCCAGAGCATTGTGGAGATGCTTGCTCTGGATAGTCAGCCCTTCTCCCTAGTTGAGTGGCCAGGGTTCAGGCAGTTCATAGCACTTCTGTCCCCATCTTACAAAGTGCCCACATGCACCACTGTTAGCAGGATGGTGGTGCCCTCCTTGTATGAGGCATGCAGGGAGTACTCAAGGGAGGAGCTGCACAAGGCAGAGCCTCTGACATCTGGAGCAGCCAGGCGGTGATTACACTTACCTCTCCCTCACAGGACACTGGTGGTATCAGTCAGGCCATCGGTGGGCTCTACTGCAACCCGAGGTGCTGGATGAGTCCCACATGGCAAGGGAGATCATGGGGGCTATGAACCGCATGGTGCAGGGGTGGCTCATTGGGCAGGCCAAGCTCACCTGTGGTTTCATGGTCATCGATAACGGGGCCAGTGTGGTGAAGGCTGTCCATGATGTATCCACTGTGTGGCACACAGGCTGCACCTCATAGTCAGGGATGCCTTGGAGGGGGACAGGGCTGCCAGTAACGGTGCCACCACCACTACTGCTACAAGTCAGCTGATTTCAAAATGCAGGAAGGTGGTGGGCTACTTCCACTGCAGCACCAAGGGGGCAAGATGCTGCAGGAGAAACAAGCAGAGCTGAGCATCCTGCAGCACAGAATCATGTAGGATGTGGAGACTCAGTGGAACTCCACATACCTGAAGCTTGAGAGGCTGGTGGAGCAACAGAAAGCCATCCATGAGATGGCCTTGCTTGGGGAGATTGGGATCAGCGGCCCCCTGAACAGAGCTGAGTGGGATACCATCTCCCAAATCTTGGTGGTTCTCAAGCCCTTCCTCAAGGCCACTGAGACCCTTAGCGCTGGTGATGCCCTCCTCAGCCAGGTGAACCCCCTAGTCAGGGAACTGGAGAACCAAACGGAGAAATTCCAGGGGATCAATGTTCCTGGCTGGGGCAGGCTGCTGTCACCAAACGTGCAGGCACTGATGAGGCAGCTGAAGGAGGGAATCAGGAGACAGCTGGATCCCTTGTGGTCCAGTACGGTCCACATAATGGCAGGAATGTGTGACCCAAGGGTGAAGGGGAGCATGTGCACTGGCAGTAGCAAAATCCTTGATCACTGGATGGAGGTGCTGGTGAACAAAGTCAGGGAGGCCAAAGGGCAGAGGTGAGGGGATATGGAAGAGAGGGATCCACCTTCCCATGACACCACTCCCAGCACCAGCACTGATACCAGCAGGAGCACCAGCACCACCAGTCTCCTCCACACCAGCCACTGCCAATGTGGGCCATGGGTGTGGCTTCAATGCTGGGGTCCAAACGCACCAAACCCCAGCCTTGGGCAGGTAGCGCTGAGGCTTCAGTGGCTACCTATCTTGCTGAGGATGTGGAGCCATTGGACTGTGACCCCTTGGCCTACTGGGCAAACTGCAGCCAGATATGGCAGGATCTGGTCACAATTGCCTGGCAACACCTGTCCTGTCCACCAACCAGTGTTCCAAGTGAGAGGGTGTTCAACATTGCTGGGGATGTTGTGACACCCCACCACATCTGCTTGGATCGTATGTTGGTGGAGCAGCTGGTGTTCCTAAAGGTGAACTGCCCACTGCTAGGGTTCCCCAAGCTCCACCTGCAGACAGACCAAGTGCCACCATCCTCACTCTCACTCTGTCTGCATCAATTTCCTTTTCTGAGGTTTTGAAAAGCTACGTAATGCCCCACTTTCAGCTGGAAAGGACGCTAACTGCATCACCAGCCAGCAGGGTAAGAACATGTCCCTGCTGAGCTCATTCCCCTTCCAGGATGAACTTGGAGGTATGGGATTGGGGCTATGGGGAAGGAGGAGGCCCCAGCTCCTGGGCATGACCACTAAAACTGCACCCTGCCAGGGTAGGGAGGCCTGGTGAGACTGCTGGCAGCACGGCAACCCTGTAAATGATCCCCTGGTGAAAAGTGGGCAGGAGGCTCCATAACCTCCAGCTAACACATGCATGCACAAAGTCCTAGCTGGGGAATGCCCAGACATGTCACGTCTTTGACAGGCCTGACACTTGCTGGTTGCAGTGCAGCTGTGAGGCTCCCAGTGAATTCAGCTTAGCTGCCTAGGATGCCAGCTTTAGGGTTGAAAACCCCTTTGTCAGGCTGAGGAAGTACCTGCAGTTGGTCCTGGATGGAAGGAATAGTAAAGAAGCCAGAGGCTGGCCTGGCCCGCAATGCAGGCAAGAAAGCTAGTCAGTGAAAATGGAAATGGAGATGTCAGGGGGTGAGGGACAGGCTGGGGTGGGGGGTAGGGGGAAAAGGGGGCTGTAGCAGTGCAGAGGTGCCTGGGGTGTCAGATGTCTGGCAGGTCGCAGTGTGCCAGAACTCCACTGTGTGTATTGAGTCCATGAGTTTCTGTACCTACTACCTAGGAGCCTGATGAAGTGCAGTTCATAGGCCCTGCTCTGAAAAGTGGTTTGCATTGTAATCTGTTCCCTCTCAAGATTAGGCCTGAGAGATTGAAGGCAAAGTGTTTTTTTGGTGAGGAATGTGCCCCCACAGGTAGTTGGGTTTTGTTGTCTTTGATAGATTCTGGTGTGCAGTTTGTGGGGGTACTGGAGATAGTTGGCAGGTTTTGTGTTTTGAGCTGTAGGAAGTTGGCTTCAGTTCTGGTGATGAGGTTAGGTGCTTGTTTGAAGGAACAAACAACTTTTCAGAGCTTGGCCTATGAACTGCACTTCATCAGCATCCCCCTACCCACCAAAGCTTCCAAAGATGCATTTTTTTAAGTACTCCTTTTTTTTCATAATAAGCATATAGACATAAAAACACAAGATAAACCATCACACACCATGAATAACATCATATGTCCAACACAACACAACACAATACAACACAACGTCTGTACTTCTTGCTGTCAATTCCTTTATTAAAAGAAAGGCTCTGTGACATTTCCGTTTGGGTACCTTTGCTGCTGCTGCTGATGCAACTGGTGTTGAGCCAGCTAAGTTATTTTACCTGTTGTCATGTAAAGCGGAGGACCAGGCATGAGGCTGTATGGGAGGAGGAGACCTCACTGGGGCACACTGCTGTGTTGTGCAGAGGCCCCAGCACCAGGAAGGGCGCACCTTAACACACACACAGTGTCACCCACCCACATCACAAGTTTTGCCTGGTAGTAGCCAGAGGTGCAGGGGCCCAGAAGCCAGACTCTCCAGCAAGACACACACACAGCTGGCAGGCTTTGTGGCTTGGCAGGGCCCAGCACTCAGGCCTGCACTAGATTTCACCCCCCGTGCCCCAAGACAGATGCAGTCACCCAAGCACCCACCCACATCATGAGTTTTGCCTGTTAGCAGCCAGAGGGGTAGGGCCCCAGAAGCCAGACTCCCCCTGCACCTACCTCCTTGACAACTGGCCGGCTTCGTGGCACCACCCCTGCAGTTTTCAGCCTGCTGCGCCTTAACACACACAGGGTCATCTATATCACAAGTTTTGCCTGTGAGCAGCTTGAGTTGCAGTTCCCTCCAAACTCTGGCACCGATCTTCTTGAAACTTGACAGGCTTTGTGGCCTCAGCAGGGTCCACGACCCCTGCAGTTTTCACTCTGCTGTGGTGTAATACATACACCTGACATGAGTTTGGCTTTCAGGAATTTGGGGAGCAGTTCCTGCCAAACTCCTACACCTATCTTCTTGAAACTTAGCAGGCATCACGCTCTCATCAGAAGATACCATCTCTGCATGTTTCACCCAAATCAGAGAAAAAACAACAGTTATAGATTATTGATCCCCCATTTATACCCTATGGCCGGATCCCCGAGGCGGCTCCAAAGCTTCGGAGCCACTTTGACCAGACTGAAGCAGCAAACTGATCCAGAGCTCTGGATTGGATCACTGACTTCTGAAGAGGCTGGATCCGAAGCCAGATCAAATACCTGCCTTCTTGCACAGGCCTAGAAACCATGGGCTTTCCCTTGCAGACTGGCAGAGTTACAGCCTGGAAGGGGCTGCTGGGGCTGGAGGGAGCAGGATGCAGAGGGTAGAGAGTGCCACTTGCAGGGGGCATATGTTATTATATGCACACTTGCATGTGCCAGTCATGCACTGTGGTGGGGAGCAGCTCCTGCAGCTCCCTCCAGGTAAGTCTGTGGAGTGGGGCAGGTGTTGGGGCACAGGTGACATGGTGCAGGGGGAAACAGGTGATGCGGTGAGGGTGTGGGTGGAGGGAGCACATGCCCTCTCAGATTTGTGTGCCCACAGCAGGGTGCAGGGCATGGGGTTGCAGCTGGGTTGGACCAGCTCTGAGGAAGAACCACCTCCCCAGCCCAGTAGGTGGGACTGGCACAGGAGGGGACACTGTGCTGCCATGGCTGCCAAGGTGAGGGACCCCCTACCCATCCGGCAGCAGCGGGGGCACAAGTCTGGACTACTGCCACTGCGATTGCTGTGCCTCATGTTGGTGACCATGGTGGCACAGCACTCCCCACTCCCAAGCCAGATCTCACCCACTGGGCTGCAGAGGTGACCAGCAGGGGTGGGGCTCAAATGCGGTGGCTGCCACTGCCACCACCCTGCACTGTACCACTGCTGCTGTGCCCGTGCCACTTTCCCATGGCTGGTTGCATGTGCAGCTCTGCAGGCTGTTGACAGGTGGCGTGCGAGGTGTGAGGCATGTCAGCAGCCCACAGAGCTGCATGTGTGACTGGCTGCAGGAAAGCAGTGCGGTGCGCGGAAGTGACAGCACAGGGTTGTGGCAGTGATGGCCACTGTGTGCGAGCCCTGCCCCTCTAGTTTGGCTGGCTGGGCAGTGTGTGTGCAGCTTGCGGTGGAGTACGGCTGCCTTCGCCCCCCTATCCCTGCTCCTGGGAGTGGGCACAGAGAGCGAGCTGAGTTCAGGGGCAGGGAGGTGTTGCGGTGTGCTGTATGGGGCTGGCGGCTCCCAGGGCCTCCCCTGAGTAAGAAGCAAAGTATGGGAAGGTGCTGGGGGGGACGCTGCCACTACGCCCCAGAGCACACTCCATCTCTGCCCACCCACCTGCCAACATGTACCCCCTAGTCCTTTCTAAATACCCCCCGGGGTATGCATATCCCTGGGCTGACAATCCCTGTTCTATACGGTTCTCTGTAATTCACAATGCTGAATCTTAGATAGCATTGCATTTTCTTGGTAAATTAATTATCTGCTGAAGAAATGTATCACCTAGCTCCTTCAGAAATACTTAGGTAAAATGCCTAAGTTAAGTACTCAATTTCTAATACTACTAAATTCTCCCAAGACCTTACAGAAATCAATATATATTTCCAGATTTGAACCTAGAGGTCTGTACCAAACACCCCACACAACCGCATTGGAGACCTTTTTATTATTCCTTTATTCTTTGCTATTTTTACCTGAACAACTTTTGTTTTGCCTGTGCCATTACCGTTCACTTCCAAAGGGGTTGGAAACCTGTGGCCCATGGGCCAGATCCAGCTTGCAGAGCCATCTGGACATGGAGCTTCAGTGGTGGTTGTTCTCCCCATGGTCCTGTGGGGAGAAGCATCAGTTGCAGGACCTCTCACTGTGCTGCTTCATATAGAAGAAGCAGTGGCCAGCTCCTAGCCTGCCTGCCTGCCTCTGACCCAAATTGAGTAATTCTGGCCCACAAACTGAAAAACTTGTCAACTGCTGGTCTACCATATGATTTATATAGTGCTATTCTGTTATCTTTTTTCTTGTTTCTTTCCTAAACAGCTTGTGCCCCTCAATATCCATATTCCAGTCATGGCTACTACTCCACTATGTTCCTGTTATTCCTACAATGCCCAGGTTTGTGCCCTGTACCAGAAGTTTCGTTTTTTGTACTCCTTGCATTAGTTCACAGATGTATCACTTACTTCCAACTAATTCTGTCACACTTCCTAGGTGGAATATTTGTGACTAAAATACCTACTTCCCATTTTCAATGGTGTTGTTGAAAATGTATTGTTTCCATTGATTTTTGTTGTATGCACATCTTTCTTCCTGGTGACCTCTACAATTATCTTATTTCCCTCCATTGTATATTTATTTCAGTTGTGGAGATTTCATGGGCATTCCCAACCTTGTCACAAGCTCCTTATTTAAAGCTTTTATTATCAGTTGTGATCTCCTCAATCCCACAAGGATACATCTTGCTTACTCCACGGGAGAGAAGTCTACAGAACTTCTACTCCGTAACAGCTCCCCAATCTGGGTGCCCTATTTCAGAATAAATTATCTGCTTTACAATCAATAACTATTCCACATGGGATAGAAAGTGGGATGTTCTGGTATGTGGCATCCACTGTACAAGTATTTGAACAGAAAAGTAATACAGGATCTTGTTCGCTGTACAGGAAAAATAGCAATTTGGAGGACAGAGGAAGTACTCTTATTGAGGAACTGTTTAAATGCTATTCAATATTTGAATGGCAATTGGGCCTAAAATGTAAATGCTTTGGGACCCTGCTGTGTAGGCCCTGTACAGATTCATGATTCAGGGCTTAAACTGTTTTCTAATTATAGGAAAACCGGATGAGCTTTAACACAGTGGGCAAATTATTTCACGTGTCAACTGCAGAGTCCTCACATCTTCCTCTGAAGTATCTGCTACTAGGTATTGTTAGAGTCATGATAACTGGGAATGCTCTGCTGCTAGCAAATGCTACTGCTGCTCAAAACTGTTTACAATCTGAGAACACACTCAGCACCTCAGTGTGGAAAACTGAAGATACAAGACTGGGGACAGGTGTCTACGGCTGTAAGAGTTAAAGGATAGAAAAGCAACTGTTATGAAAACTGGTAGAAAGTTTGCTTTGTAATTATAAGGTGAGTTTTCATAATCTGTATTTAGGGATATAAGGACTCTGCAACAGTTTTAACCTCCTTTAACTTTGCTGCCAAACACCGAAAGCCAGAACGATCAAAAGGAATGGAGAATCAATAAGGGTATCAGAGTTCTTTTGTACTACCACAGTGTCACATTTACTTTTTCTTTCTACACAACAATATATCTATAAAGCCAGAAAAATCTAAAGCTAAGCAATTTGACTTGCTGTTCATCCATCCCCAGCTCCTCCTTCGAAGATTTAATGCACATCTAGACAGGGATCCATTCAGAGACTTTAAATAATGTTAATGTGTTATACAAAGTTATTATTTTATGGAGTAATGGAAGCCTGAAAATATTCACAAGAAAATTCATGCCTTCATCCGCCTGCACTCTGAAGTCTGTTTCCTATTTCTCTAATATAATTTCAAGGAAGTGAGGCTGCTGGCTGTGCAGAATAAGAAAAAAAGATCCCAGTCATTACCATGTGTAAATAGTATCTTTAGGGCCTTATATTGTTATCTAGACAAATAAAAAAAACCTCCAGCTCCTTCGGCAGGTACTGCCATTTTAAATGTTTTACAGGTTTAATTTGGAAGTTACTTTGTGTGAGTTCTCCATTTTTTAAAATGGCTTTGTGGCTGGGACAATTTAATATAATGCTGAATATAATTAAAGGTGCCTAATAAATTTTAGCATGAAGTTAGATAGAGGTGAAAGAGGAGAAAGAAAAGTGAGCTAAGATGTAGTGAACCTTGGTGGACATTAGTGGGTGCAGCCACACGTGTATTTTTGATCTATGCTATCATTATGCTCTCAGCTGTATTTGTACTCCTTTATCCTTACAGCTTTTTCCAACAATTCAAGAAAAGCAATCTTAAATTTGTAATGAGTAAATAAACTAGGCAGGAAAGTTCTTTGATGTTTGCTTTGTGGGGTGGGAGTAGGAGGGGATGATGGCAAAAGAAATCTTGCAGATTTACTCTGAGGTTGCACAGTATGCAATGGTAAAACCAAACATACATTCATGACTCTCCTTCACCTTAGGCATTAGTGTTCTCTTCCTACCTTAGTTTAATTTATTCAGTACATTTAGGTCCAAGATTCCCTTCTTAGGGCCTTGGGGGCAGAAGGAGGGGGTCCTGAATATTGGATTCCTTATAGCAGGAAGGGCATCTACCAAATGACTCCTCAGATGTCATGTAGTTTTGAGGTTGTAGAAGGAGCACTGTGCTCTGTATTTAAGAAGCAGATTACAGTAGTTCAACAGCCTCTAGGGCAATGATTCTCAACTAGATTGCCACAGCACCCTGGGGTGCCTTGAGATCCTTTCAAGGGTGCTGCAGGGTGCTACACAGTGTTATCTCTGTTAGGTTTACAAACATTGTCCATTAGATAAACATAGACATTTCAAGTAGAAATCCATAGCTGTGGCTTTTTGGAGTTTTTTGCAACAGAAAAACTGCTTTATTCCTTTTCTATAGGCAAAAAGAGTGAAAAGGAAGATCTTGCATTTGCAAAAGATGCCTTTAATCTGTCCAAGGGTTCCTGAAGTATAAAAAGGTTGAGAACCACTGCTCCAAGATGTCCTTATTAGGGAATGAAATGCTTATACATATAAGGTATTATGGAGCTTCTCTTCTGCAACATGCAGCTGTTAAGGTAATCTCTACCTACATGTTAATTA
The DNA here is from genome assembly GCF_001723895.1 of Crocodylus porosus. Classification (NCBI taxonomy): domain Eukaryota; kingdom Metazoa; phylum Chordata; order Crocodylia; family Crocodylidae; genus Crocodylus; species Crocodylus porosus. Next base: position 17,410,680 of record NW_017728948.1, read on the forward strand.
GTTAACTAACATGATACAATGGATTGCCTAGAGTTCCATTTATAAAAGAAACACTTGTTCTGATTTTGGTGTTATGTTTTTCATCTCTAAATACACAGCATCTATACAGGTGCACCGAGGCTGCTCCACTGTGCTGATTAATCACTGTAATTACTGTGCTCCAGGAGACTCCAACATCACATGCATCAGCATTCCTGTGTTGAAAAATGGTGGTGAGGGTGCTTTAACTAAAGCTTGTTGGATGAGCTGTACTTAAAGCACCCCTGTGCCAGTTTTCAGCATGGGGACGCTGATACATGTGATGCTTCAGGCAGTTTAATTAGAGTGGCTCTCGGTGCTAATTAAAGCATCCCCCCCACCTTCCAGAGCATATGTATAAATTAGAACTGTGTGAAATGGCACTATTCTGTTTCACCTTGAGTTTTGACAGTTCGACAGAACAGTGTTTTGTATCAAATTTCATTTTGAGTCAAAACAGCTGTTCTGTTCCATTGAAACAGAAAGGTTGTTTCAAAGTTTCATTGGGGATGGGGAGTCCAGCCCAACCCATCCCCACTAGATCACCTGGGGGTGGAAAGC
>NW_017728948.1:17411358-17442365 GCF_001723895.1 Crocodylus porosus
CACGCCGGGGGCAGGAGGCAGCCCAGCTGGGGTGCTTCCCACTCTCCTGCACTAGCTCACGTTGGGGGTGGAAGGAAGTCCAGCTGGGCTGCTACCCAGTCCCCAGCACTAGATTGTACCAGGGGTGGGAGGCAGCCTAGCTGGCCTGCTTCCTGGTCCCCCACATTAGATTGTGCTGGGGTTGGGAGGCATCACAGCTGGAGGCAGCCTCTTACCCCTGGAGTGATGTAGCACAGGGGAATGGGAAGGAGCCCAGGTGGGTGCCTCCCACCCCTGGTGCAATCTAGCAGGGGGAATGGGGAAGCAGCTCCTGGCATGATCTACACTGTGTGCACCTAGCCCAGATGGTGTCCAGTCCCACCAGGGTAGCATTTTGCTAGACCTGATCTTAGCAACAGGGGTGACCTCGTGGGGGACCTGTGGGTACACAGTAACCTCGGTGATAGTGACCACCACTTGGTAGAGTTTACTATCCAGCAAAGGGTGAGAAAAATATCCAGTGATGCTAAAGTTTTAGACTTCAGAATGGCCAGCTTTAGTAAACTTAGAAACCCAGTTAGTGAGGTGGCGGAACTCAAGAGCATTGAGCTAGTGGGGGTCCAAGAGGGCTGGAAGTTTCTCAAGGGAGAATGAAATGCTTATACATATAAGTTATGTATCGTTGGGGCACAAAAGGAGTCTATCCACTTAAGCAGGAAAGGGGGTAAGGGGATAAAACAAAACCTGTTGGCTGAACAGGGAGCTTCAGGAAAGACTGAGGGCACAGAAAGAGATTTATAGGCAGTGGAAGCAGGGGGCAGCCACCAAGGAGGCATACACCACCCTGGCGTGCTATTGCAGGGAGTCAGTGAGGCAGGCCAAGGCAGGACTGGAGCTTAGACTGGCTACAACAATTAAGGACAATAAGAAGTCCTTTTACAGATACATAGCGAGCAAATGGAAAGCACAGAGTAGCATAGGACCCCTGCAGGACAAATCAGGTCAGTTGGTGGCTGATGCAGAGAAAAAGGCAGAGCTCTTCAAGTGAGTTCTTTGCTTCAGTATTCCTTAATACTGACCAAGACAATTCCCCCATCTTGAGCATAGACAGATGTCCAAAAGGCACCAGACTGCCAAAGGTTAGTGCTGACTTCGTTAAGGAGAACTTGGAAGGGCTGGATGGGTACAAATGAGCTGGCCCGGATGACCTCCATTCATGGGTGCTGAAGGAATTGGCCAGTGTCATAGCTGAGTCGCTGGCGTGGCTCTTTGAGCTCTCATGGTGCTCCAGCCAGATCTCTGAGGACTGGAAAAAGGCCAATACGGTGTCCATTTTTAAGAAGGGGAGAAGAGGTGAGTAACTTTAGGCCAGTCAGTCTTACCTCTATCCCTGGGAAAATACTAGAGAAAATCATCAAAGAGCATGTTTGTGAAGGCCCAGCAGGGGAAATGATGCTGAAAGGAAGCCAGCATGGGTTTGTTACAGGTAGATCCTGCCTGACAAACCTTATAGCCTTTTATGACCAGGTCACACACTGCTTTCACATAGGAGCTGAGGCTGATGTCATCTACCTGGATTTTAGGAAGGCCTTCGAAACAGTTTCGCATCCTATTCTCATAGGGAAGCTAATGGGCTGTGGAGTGGATGCCTACACAGTCAGGTGGGAGGCTAACTGGCTTAGGGACCACACTCAGAAAGTGGTGGTGGATGGGTCGTTTTCAGCCTGGAAGGAGGTGGGCAGTGGGGTCCCGCAGTGTTCGGTCCTTGGGCCGGTGTTATTTAATATCTTCATCAGTGATTTGGAGGAGGGTGTGGAGAGCACTCTCTCCAAGTTTGCAGATGATACTAAGTTATGGGGCAAAGTTAATACACCAGAAGGCAGGGAGCAGATACAGGCTAACCTGACCAGGTTAAATCAATGGGTGGAATGAAATAGGATGCAATTCAACAAAGATAAATGTAAGGTACTCCATCTAGGAAGGAGGAATCCCCAGCACACCTACAGGTTGGGGGTGATCTTCTCAGCAGCTCAGAGGCTGAGAGAGATCTTGGAGTCATAGTTGACTCCAAGGTGAACGTTAGCTGGCAGTGTAACAAGGCCATCAACAAAGCCAATCGCACCTTGTCATGTATTAGCAGATGCATGACCAACAGGTCGAAGGAGGTGATGCTCCCCCTCTATGCGGCATTAGTCAGGCTGCAGTTGGAGTACTGTGTCCAGTTTTGGGCGCCACACTACAAGAGGGACATGGAGAATCTGGAGAGGGTTCAGAGGAGGGCCACTCACGTGATTAGTGGTCTCCATGAAAGACCCTATGAGGACAGGTTGAGGGATCTATATCGCTTCAGCCTTTACAAAAGATGGTTGAGAGGTGACCTTGTAGCCACCTAAAAGTTTATCGGGGAGGACAGCAGAGAATTGGGGATGTGCTGTTTACCAGAGCGCCCCATGGAGTAACTAGGAATGATGGGTGCAAACTAGTGGAGAGTAGATTTAGGTTAGACATTAGGAAGAAATTTTTTGGCCAGTCTGGAATGGGCTTTCAAGAGAGGTGGTACTATCACCTAACTTGGAGGTCTTCATGAGGAAGCTTGACAGTCACCTGGCTGGGGTCATCTGACCTTAGTCCTCTTTCCTGCCAGGTGGCAGGGGGTTGGATACGATGATCCATTGAGTCCCTTCCAAATCTATAATCCATGAATTTATGAATCTGTGAAGTGGTAGAAGAGGAAGTGAAATGATGGAATTTAATCACTAAACCTGTAGTAAATGTGTATGATCCACTAGTACAGTGTAAGCTACTGATGGAAGCTACAAACATAGAACAGGGATAAAGGACAGATGTCCTTCCTCACTGATAACCCTATAACAGGGTGAAGGGTTAACTAGAAATGGACCGGTTGTAGAACCTCTTGTCTAGTGCCTAATATATTACTATTGAATCTACTGTTTGAATTATTCTTGGGTTTTGGCTTCAGTTTTATAAAATCTCTTAGTTCAACTCTAAGACTAATATCAATACAGAGACACCGCTTTTGTTTCATGTATTTGTACTATGCCATAACAATGCATCAGCAGCATTTTTTGCATGGGAAGTATAAGTACAAGAGAAGTCACTGAAAATGCTTCATAAATACTTGAAACAAGGCAGTTCAATTCTTAAATCTTACGGGACAGATGACTACTCACCAGATTTTCTCTGGATTTTATCATAAACAGTTTTCTCTCATTTTTTTCACTTAGCATTTTCTAACATTAATTCTAGAATTCCAGTTGACTAAACTCCCTCCATTTCTGCTGCTCTTAGCAGAATCATACCATAAAAGATAAATAATCTCAATCACAAAGAAACTGCCACATATCAATTCAATTATTATGATAAAATCTGCTAAGCTAGATTTATGCATACAAGTATAACTTTATCTTCATTAAAACATAGGTCTAGAATGGACCAGCTACATGACTGAATCCAGCCTCCTGTTATCACAGACAGCTAGGGGCATTTGTACACATGGTTGTGTGCTTTTGAACTAAAACACACCAAAGGTGTTTTAGTTCAAAAGCACTCTGCTACTATTTTCTCAGTGCTGATGTGCATTTTGTCATTTATACAAATGCATGCAATACTGCCCTGGGAGCATCAGATCTCATGCAGAGGACAATCGCTTAATCGAGTCTGCTCTCATTCAGAGGAGAATCGCTTAATCAAGTCTGTTCTGATGCATTGGATTTCTGGTGCATCAGAACAGACAAATGTATGTGTATAAATGCCCAATAGTATTAGACATTAAGTCTAAAAAGATCTGCTGTTCTTGGGATTTATATCCTCTCTGGCCCCTTCTGCATACTACTAGTCATCAAGTATCTGCTGACACCCTATGTAGTAATGCTCAACCTCTGGCTGGCAGACTAGAACCTGTCTACAGAGCTGTGTAATCCAGTTCATGGTGATCCCAACAAGTTCAGAATTTGGCAGTGGGGGAGCAGCATCAACATTAATTTATCTCAGAACTAAAGAAATTAATACTGCAACTACTCCCCTGCTGACAAATTTCTGGACCTGCAGGGAGCCCTGAACTCCAGATGACATAGCCCCCCACATGCCAGCTCACAATAGTCCACAGAGCTAGACAGATGGAGCATCACTATCCTATAGTAAATTGCACCGCTGGTAGAAAAAAACCTAAAGGCCTTCAAAATCTACCCCCCAGTTTCCCCCAGAATTAAAAATACTTACCCACCCTTGCCAAGCAACTTGAAATCTCTGAATGGAAATTGCTACTCAAATGCTCTGTATAATTATCATTATTATAGTCATAGCAGCAATTCTATAACTAACAAGGATATACAAGTATTTCTACTCTAAGGAAAAAAAAAACCTTTAAAAAGTATAAACATGTATAAGTAAAACACAACTGGGCCTTTTTTTTTGAAAACTTTTATATGTTGGTAGTAGAAAACTGGATCACCGATACAGCTTCTGGTGGTATGATTAAAAGTAGAAGCTTCTTAGTTACAGGATTTTCAAGTACCATACTCATATATACAATAATCTGTAATGCAACTTTTTAATCATCCACCAGTAATTTCTAAGTTTTGTGCATGTAGACTAGGGATGATCATAGGCAGGTCTTTGTCTTCTGTGATTAATAAAGGTCATAGCATATAAAGGAGTGTGTACTGAAGATGTCAAGGCTCCTGTCTCAGACTGCAAATATTGTGCAGTACAAAATGCTTTACTGAATCTGAGTAGACAGTTCAAAAATAGTTACACTGACATATTAAAATATGAAATTAAAATGATTAAAGTGGTAATGATGACACCAAGCTTGAGGGAGTACTAGATATCTTGGAGGGTAGGGCTAGGATTCAGAAAGACCTAGACACATTGGAGGATTGGACCAAAACAAATCTTAGGAAGTTCAATAAGGACAAATACAAAGTCCTGCACTTAGGACAGAACAATCCCATGCACTGGTACAGGCTGGGAATGATTGGTTAAGGAACAGCTCTTCAGAAAAGAACTGGGTGTTACAGCAGAAAATAAGTTGAATATGCGAGAACAGTGTGACCTTGCTACTAAGAAGGCTAATGGCATACTGGGCTGCATTAAAGAAGTGTTGCCAGCAGATCAAGGGAAGTGATTATTCCCCTCTACTCAGCACTGGTGAGGCCCCATCAGAAGTACTGTATTCAGTTTTGGACCTCCAAATACAGAAAGAATGAGGGCAAACTGGAGAGAGTCCAGCAGAGGGCAATGAAATGGCTGGAAGTCTGGGGCACATGATTTATGAAGAGAGGCTGAGGGACCTGGGCTTATTGAGTCTGGAGAAGAGACTATTGAGAAGGGATCTAATAGCAGCCTTCAGCTACCTGAAGGGTGGTCCCAGAGGGTGGAGCTAAGCTGTACTCAGTGATGACAGAATACGGAGCAATTCAGCAAGGGAGGTTTAGGTTGGATATCAGGAAAAATGTCCTTACGAGGAGAGTAGTAAAACCCTGGAAACAGGCTGCCCAGAGAGGTTGTGGAATCTCCTTCTTTAGAGGTTTTTAAGACCCTGTAAGGGTAGTCAAAGCCTTGGCTGGGATGATCTAGTTGGGGCTGGTCCTTCTTTGAGCAGGGGCTGGACTAGATGACCTCCTGAGGTCTCTTCCAACCCTAATTTTCTATGATTTTCTATAGTAAGGTAGAGCACTTAAATTAAGAAATGACACATCTGTGTGTGTGCTTTATCTGAACTCATTCTTTTTCTTCTGTTTCTGTCCTATCTCTGAGACACCTCCTAAAGAGGGTCGGTTCTAGGATGCTGCACAGGGTACTGGGAAGACAAATTCATGAATCTTCATGGAAGCACTCACACATTATGCTTTTCAGCACCATGGCAACACCTATTAGGAAAAAAACAACCTTCTTGATAGAGGGGAAGTTACGGCTGCCAAGTCAGAACAAAAAAACAGCAAAGCAGAAGGGATGTTTTTCTTCCTTACTGTCAGAGAAAAGTCGCAACAGACTAAGTAACGTACTTGAAGCCATACATAAAAAGATAAAGATTCTTAATAGTAACAATACAGCACAATTCTTACTGGGGAGCAGACAGCAACCTTGATCTTCAAATTAATGCTGGCTCACATGAAGACACTAGTTGCAGTGCAGAGCAATTGGCATTTATCTTTCTCTTGCTCTCTTATGCTTTGCTTGCAGTGGCACTGGAACCATGCTGGTGGCTGAATTTCTTATTAATGCATCCAATTCTTCCCTCTTTTATATCAGCATTAGAGCATCCCATTTCCATTGACTTCAGAGGAGCCATTTATGATTCATACTTGCAATGGTGAAAGGATATTCTGGTCCATCCAGTTCTATAATGATCTCCAATATGTTACTATAGTATAGATCAGTCCTCGTTCTGCTCCTTAAAAATCATTGCCTTTATTTGCTGTGCTCTCTACATTTTCAATTCTTGTAGGCTCTAGCTTAGACCTCTAATGGTGGAGGGCACACAGTTTCCCTAGGCAGTCTATTCCACTACCTCACTGTTCTAACAGTGAAGAAATTTTTCCTTATATCCAGTCTAAATCTACTTTGCTCCCACTTCAAGCCATTGGTCTGCATCCTCTTTGCAGCAAGAGAGAAAAGGCGCTTTCCCTCTTCTTCATGGCAGCCCTTCAAGTATTTGGCGACCACTCTCATGTCCCCTCTTAAGTGCCTTTTCCGTAAGCTGAATATACCTTACTTCTTCAGCTTCTCTTTGTATGACTTGCTTTCCAAACCCTTTATTGTCTTTTTTGCCTACCTCTGGACCCACTCTAACTTCTCCACATCCTTTTAAAAATGTAGAGTCCAAAATTGCACACAGTACTCCAGATGATGCTTAACCAGTGGCAAGTAGAGAAGCACTGTCACCTCCTGTGTCTTGTACCTAATGTTTCTATTGATGCATCTCAAACCACATTCACCTTTTTGCAGCTACATCACACTGCAGACTCCTATTGAGTTCTAACAACACCCCCAGATCCTTCTCCACAGTACTGCCATCCAACCAGGTGTCGGCCATTATATATTTAGGTTTGATTATTTTTCCCAAGGTGTAGTACCTTGCATTTGTCTGCACTGAACTTCATCTAGTTAGCTTCAGCCTAGCTTTCTAGTTTGTTGAGAATAATGATCAGGGACCTACTGAATTCACAGCAGAAGTGGGATGTGTGGCAACTCCTTTTAATCTTGCAGGTTCTGCCGTGGGCCCTGTGCCTACTGATTGGTGGACAGGCCCTGTCACTCACTCCAGAAAGGAAAAACCTGCTGTTTTAAACATAGAACCATTTTGCCTCCTAGATAGTTAGCAGCAAGCAGCAGGGCCATCAAGGCCCCTCAGGCAATCAGCAATGGGGTGGGGGGAACCTGCAAGATTAAAGGAGCTGCTGCATGGCCCACTTCTGCTGTGAATTCAGTAGGTCCCTGTTAATGATTGCAATGGGAAAGAATCGTTGCTCAGTAGTTGACTCAGGATTAGTAGTTAGTCAGAACAGTTACTAGTACTGTATATGAATGTTTGACATCATTATAACTGCTTGTTTTTTCTATACCTAGACAATTTTATGTTTTCAAGAATGAATTTTTTCTGCACTCCCAGAGTCAAAGACAGCTGAGATTTGGGAAGTGTTAGAGGGATGTTGTAGCTGTGATGGTCCAGGAATTATGCAAAATGCAAGGATTTCTTAGATTAATATCTTATTTTGGACCACATGCATAGTTGGGGTACAGTTAGAGATTTGGAAAGTTCATTTTAAAACCAAAGGGTTCCAGTTGCCATGACAGGGGAAAAAAAAGGCAGGCATGATAACTTCCTCAGTGGCCAGACTGAATCCTGGGGACAATCCAGATTTAGTGAATTACAAGATTTTTTAAAGGTATTTTCTGAGAGAAAAAGGGAAGTTCAGGTTGAAAAGATGGCAGCAAGATTTCTCAATCTGGGGAGAAATGCCGAAAAGTGCTCAGGTTGAATTAAACCTTCAAGACTGGTTTAATTCAACCTAAGTGTGATGAGTGAATTGGTTCAGTAGTTTAAAATTACCTGTAACAGTTAGCTAACCTCTCTTTTCTTTCAACTTCAGGATGAAATAATCTATAGAAATTATTTTTTTTATCTGCTAATGCTATTATGTTAGAATTTACAATCAAAGCTGAAACATCATGTGTAAAAGAGCAATAAAGTAAAGTGGGCAGCATTCTCTATACACAAAAGTAGCACTGATGTGACTCCTTGTATTAGTGGGAACAATTCTGTTCCATCAGATGGACAACCAAAGTGCAGTTAGCAACTAGCAACCAATTTTGAGTTACCTGGCCAAAGTGTAGGAGTGAGCCTTTTCTCCCCGCTGGACACACAAGTGCCTCTAATATTGAACTTTGGAGATGTGGTGGAGGAGTTGGGGGAGGGGGGGTACTTTGACATACAGAGGGGATAAAAGAATTACTCCTACTCTTTTATCAGGGAAGAGTTAGTTACAAGCTGCGCTTTGCTCATCTACTAAGTAAAACAGAATTCTGCTTTGTGTTTTCACAAATGAGTTCTCCCTAGTTTCAAAGCAATAGAAATTAATCCCTGATACACAAATTCCATGAGACTGAAGTGGATATAGCCGACTTCCAATTTAACTAAAAGATGGAACTAAGTTTTCCCATATGTATCTCACAGTGTGCCAGGCACTGAAAACACCGACCTGTCTACTTGTCTTTTTATATTCTGCTACACTGGGGTGGTTGCTGCTTCAGGTGGGAACTGTTTTGGAAGATAGGTCTTGGAAGACCTAATGCTACTGCTAATTTTTATGTGCATGAGAATTCATTTATATAAAATGCTGGGGAGAAAATGTAGGTTCTCTTTTCACTAAACCCATACAACACAGTCTATAGTGATACAATCCTTACATTTTCCTCCCATCTAACACTGTACGTAATCCTTTCCAACAAGGATTAGCCCTATAGCTTAGTCGTTACCTATTCAGTCTTTCATTTCATTGATGAGACTACCAGCAAGACTGGCTAGTAGTGGTATTGTGCAGATGTCTCTTGTGACATGGACATGACCCCTAGGAACTGATCTAAGACAATCAGACATATTTGCATGGACCACCATCTGCACATAAAAGGAAAATGTGTTTGGATCATTACCAGGCTGAATTGTTTTCTTTCAGTATGAAGTTCTTAATTGCCATATATTTAATAGAGGCTTATATTTCCATTGTAGATATAGAGAAAACATAAGATAGACACTTGCATAGAAGGTATTTTTAGAAAAGAACAAATTGTAATGAACGTAGGCGGAAAAAGTAAATAGTGTGCACCAAGCAAAAATGGAAAAAATAACCAAAACCCAACCTTATTTTTTGCCTGTTACTGTCTAAGTTTAGGAAGGGAGTCTCCAAGGCCAGAGTACAGCCATAAAATTTATTCCAAGGACTGTATAGCTAAATCTGTATAGCTATTCATGTGGCAGCTCTTTCTGAAAGTAACCATAATTTAAACAATCAACTATGTATTTAGTATTACAACAGAGGTCAAATCTATAGCTGGAAAATTTAAACCAGTTTCATACTGCAGACAAGAATAATTATTGCCAAGAACAGAGGAGCAACCTCCCTAATCTGCTGGGTGCAAGATTAAAGCAGTATAATTATATGGGGGTTCACATTTAGAGAGGAAAGAATGACTAAGAAAAATAGAAGGTACTGAACAGAGGTAATTAAAGAAGTAATCAGGCACTGATGTACTATACTATTTTAAATAAATTTAATACAGGGTTTATGATTTGTCTAATTTATGCTCACTTTGGAGAGCAGAGAGAATCCAATTATTTTTTTTGCAGACTACAAGTGTATAACTCATACTGATATGTGAAGCGTATTACCATAATTGTTCAAAATTAGCTGAAGGGAATGTAGTGATTCAATACATACTTGCTATGTCTTTATAAAAATATATCAGGAAAAACTATTTGCCCTGCTGGTGAGTTCTTGTCAGTATCCCAGTGGAAAAGGCTAGATCTTTCTCTGAGCTGCCATCTTGCGGTAAAGAATTTCATTCAAATCCTTAGTTCTTGCAGGCCAATACATTAGTATATAATTCAAGATTATAGTAATATTGGTTTTGATTTTAGTTATGGAAGAAAGCAACTAATAATCAGGGATTCTGGTTTTCTCCGATTTAAAAAACAATCCAATTTTTGGTTGAAAAAAAGTAACCCCAAATCCACATTATTCTACAATTAAAATGAAACATCACTCTTTATATATCTATATATTAGAAATGTTTCATTTAAATCACAGAAAATTATGGATTTGGGGTTAATTTTTTTTTTACTGGAAGTTGGGGATTTTTTTTTAAATTAGAGAAAACCAGGATCCTTGTCAATAATACTCTCGCCCATATATCAATATGAATTCTCTGGGTCTGTATAACTAGATTGAAAATGAGCATAACGTTATTAAATCTTCACAGGAGATTTGCAACTGTTTGCAAATTGGATTAAGTTGATTTGCAGCCAGTAACTAAACACAGGAGCAATAAAACAACTTTTTTATTGTGCCTTTTCTTTGGGCTTGTCTTAAATATTTTTACCCTTTTCTTTGTCAACTTAACTAACTTTCTCAGTGTATCATGTAGACTAGACTTAAATGTTTAAGATTATGGAAATTTCACAACATCCTTCACAAGGATTTTCACAACTTAATTTCTTTAAAGCTGTATTCCCCAATATTTTTTCCGTAAAAATGACAATCCTTTAAAACAGCTCTACTTCTTAGTATTTTGACATTTTCCCCATGTTTCACTTCAATAAGCACTTAATTAAGTTAGGTATAAACAGCTCTTTCAGTCTTTCTGCACAAGTTAGTTTCAGGCTCCAGGATCAGCTTTCTCTGCACTTCCGTGAATTTCTTCCAATTTCAGGGCATAAAATTCCTACAGCTGTACATTACTTTAGTTGCTATTGCACTAGAGGAGAATCAGAGCTCTGTTTCTTTCAAATTTGCCATATGAAACCCAACATTGCACTCCTGAGTTTCTGTTACGATTACAGCTTTTGAGCCGGCTCCTTGATTATTTGTGTTTCTCTTGGTTGCTTTTCTCCTGCAACATAACTGTTGTTTTAATCAGTTTAACTGTGTTTCATTGTTTCCCATCTGTATCCCTAATATTCTAGGCCCACTGAATTATTTACTTTATCCTCGTTGCTATTTGCAGCATTAGCTTAGTTCTACTTAGAATATTTGTAGGTGCTCTCAAAGCTGGGTTTTTTGCAGTGTATTTCCTTACCAAGTGTAAGGGAATTAAGATGTCTTCTTGCAAAGGTTTTTGCAAGGGTTTTGCAAATACTATGAGACAAGAATTTTTGTTTTGTTAACTGTTTTGTTTCTTAAACATATGTCCCCTCATTTCCCCCTTTTTCTTGGTTTATTAATACATGAAAATATGTCCTATACATTTTTCAATGGGTCATCTGGTTCTTAAACTAGAAGACTGAGAAGTCTTGTTCAGGTTGTCAGAGACTACAAGTCAGCATCGGTTTTCTCCTAATACTTGTGAAACTGGTACAACTGGAGGGCTGGGGGAGGATCAGTTAGCTAACATGCATTTCTTTTATGGGGACCCAGTTTTGTAATGTAGTGCCTGAGAGCATATTCTTATATGCAAAGTACAGATCTATTACAGTCATAATAGGTCATGATCCTACAACAGTTGGGGAAAGTAGCGATCAAGAATAGTTCATTATATATAAAGATCATTTTAACCTCGCACCTTAGCTTTGACCATAGAATTCATTGAACAACAGAAGCTGTTGTAGCTTGTTGCACTATGTTTCTTTTCTCATTACCCTGTTTCAGTGTCTGAGGGTCTTACATTGTTTACCAATAATGATCATTTAGGAACGCAGGGTGCAGCTACACGTACAATTAAATGCAAAGCAATAAACTCCAGAGCAAATTGTACCAGAGTTTATTGCTTCTGGGCACTGTGTTTGCAGGTATGCCTGAGACCGCAGCACATCGAGCTGGGTCAGAGCAGCCATGGCTGGCAGGGAGCCCCGCTAAGGCTGCTAGCCCAGGGCTGTTCCTGCCCGAATCAACGTGATGTGGAGGGGCTGGCTGGGCCATGAGGGTGATTAAGCGCAGGGCCTAGCTGGCAGGCAGCCCCCACACTGAAGCACTCTCATGCCCCAGCAAGCCCCATCAGCATCTACACGTTCATTGCTGCACGCTAAATAATGCTGCTGTAGAATAGTACTTGTGTTTACAAGTACTAACCTATGGTTGGCGTTTATGAGTTTACTGTGACCTAATAGGGCCACACGTGTGGATTTGGAGGCTTCACTGCAGAGCTAATTAGGCAGCTCCACAGTAAATGGCTCATGTCGATGTGCCCACAAAAAGTGAAGTTGGCATACCTGTAGAGAGAAAAAAAATCATAATTCAAATCTAATATGCCACACATGACAAGAGTGTTTAGAGGAAGGTGAATGAAATTATATAATGGTTTGAATTAATATTTCCATAGTATTTCTTCTTAACCCAGGTCAAAACATGGCTAGCTAAAATGCAGAAATAAGCTTTCTTAATATTATCTGTTATGATTGTCAAATCATTTTTGGAAGTATATTAAGAGCCCAGCCTCAGCATTTTGCAGTGGTATTGAATTCTACATGTTGAGCTTTTATTTGCCAATTAGTATTTCCTTTCACGAGCCTTACACTTGTTTTTTCTTTCTTTCTTTTAATTTAATTTTATCTACTTATTTTTTTAGAAAGTTATTAGGAGTTTCCAATTTCCTTTTTGCGATCTGCACCCTTTCAGCATACCTTTATAATATTTTTGTGCATTCAGTGCTTCTCTAAGATATGACTTTTTAAATCTCTCCCCGTATTGAAGTCATTCTATAAATCCAGTCATGTTCATGGCTTTCCTTTGGATATTTTCTTTCCTTTTTTCATAACCACTTTCAAATGCAGTGACTGGAACGGACCACAGTATTCCAATAAAATCACATACGTGATTTAAATAATGGCATAAAATTTTAAGTGTGCTTTGTTTCTTCCTTTATATAATCTAACTTCTTGTTTGCTTTCTCAATCACTGCCAGCTGAAAAGATGCATGCTTTGGAGTGTTGATAAAGATGTCTACAGCTATTAAGTTAACTGTAGCCAAGTAGAAAAAATCCTGTCCTTTAATTCAAGAAAGTCAAACTCTTTCTTTTAATATGGAACACCTTGCATTTTATGTGCATTAAATATCACCATTCAGAGTTTAACTAGGTCCTTCTGCCATCTCCTCTAGGATTAGCTGTTGTAAAATGTGGGGATCATCTAGGGTTGTTGTTTGTAGATGTATTGGTCTAAGGACACAGGCAGACAAGGTTATTTGGGTAGATGTGATATCTTTTATTAGACCAACTAAATAGTTGGAAAAATTGTTCTCTGCAAGCTTTCTCTCTTTTTTAGGTATAGGGAGAGTCTGTTGGTTTTTGAGTGCTCTCCTGGATAGAATGAAAACAAATATGTAAAATGTAGGTCTGTGAAAATGCAAATGTGTGCCAGTGAGGATCTAAGGGAATGGGAGACAATAGGTTAAAGACAGGTGTGGCAGAGGCAAAGAAGGAATGCAGAACTGGTAATAGAGTGTAGCTGCTAAAATGGAGACGGGTTACTTGAGTTTATCAGATGTCAGGCAGGTTATAATGTGCCATAAATCCAATGTCCTTATTTAATCCATGATTTTTTGTATTCAGTAGATTTATGAAGGGACATTCCAAGGCCCATCTAGAAAAGGTGTTTTGTGAATTCCCTTTGAGGATTAGAACTGAGAGACTAGAGAGAAAGTGGTTGTCTTGTGAGAAGTGGGGACGCAAGTAATTGGGTATTTTTGTCTTTGATAGATTTTTGGTATGTATTTATTCTGGTATGCAGTTGTTGTTTGGTTTCTCCTACATATTTTCCATCAGGGCATTTAGTGCAGTGGATGAAATATATTACCTTTCTGGATGTGCAGGTGTAGTCAACCAAAAATCCAGGAATGGTGATAATTCTGTTGTGAGGTGTAGTAAATTGTGGAAGTGGTCAAGATGTGTTGGCAGGTTTCACATTTTTTGTCCCATCATGGGCTGTTTGGCTCTGGGAGTGGATGAGACACATAGGTGAAAGCCCATTGTGCCCCTGCACCCCGAAGCCCCTCAGCGACCCCCAACAGCCATGGAGCAGCCCTGCTGACCCCCAGCACAGCCGGAGGTAAGTGGGGCCCATGGTGGGAGGGGACTAGCCCAGCTCAGCTGCAGGGAGGCAGCTGAGAGGAGCTGGGGAGGATCTCACCCCTTCCCAATTGGCCCAGCCCCCCAGGGAGAGAGTAGTAGAGGGGGAGAGGGTACCTACCAGTCCCTCGCACCCCAAAGCCCCCCACCAACCCCCAACAGCCATGGAAAAGCCCTGCTGACCCCCAACACAGCTGTAGGTAAGTGGGGCCCATGGTGGGAGGGGACTAGCCCAGTTCAGCTGCCCCCAAGGAGGCAGCTGAGAGGAGTCAGGGAGGGTCTCGACCCGCCCCGGTTCCTACTTTGTCCGCTCCATCAACAAGCTACGTGACCGGAGCTTGCAAACAGGATGCACAAACAGGTGTGCCTGTTTGCCTGGCACATGAGTTAACATGGGAGTTCATGCAGGAGGGTGAGCGGGAGCACCTGAAGCCCTGCCAGTGAGCCCTAGGGTAGGTAGTCCCATCAGTAGCTGGACTCCCAGTGTCAGAATGTGGATGGGCACATGCCACACCCCTCGGGTTCCCTCGGAGTCTGTGGCCTCCTCCTCTGGTATTTCTGAGGCCTCCAACAGACAGAACCCATGTTTCCAGGCTCCACGCAGACAGAGCCTCTGGCTGTCAGCTGTGGGGGCTGCCTGGCACATTTCCAGGCATGTGGGACTGGGAGCATAGCCACTCCCCTTGCAAGGTCTTCTCCACTTTGGAGTCTCAGGGGCACCAGATTGAGGAGCTCCAGGCCTTGGTCCAGAGACTGCATGTCATCAGGGATGGTGAGCAGGAGATAGACTCCTACTGCCAGGCCCTTCACCCCATGCTGGCCAAGGGTTGACCAAGGTCACCCTCCAGGACAAGGGAGGACTTGAGGATCTCCCACACTGTCTAGCCAGGAGCTTGGCCCAGGGTGGTCAAGGGCCCCAAGGCCTGCCACATCAAGGTCCCCTCCCCTTTGGGGCTTTGCAACAGGTACGAACCTCTTGCAGCGCCACTAGAGCCTGCAGAGCTGCCTGCTCCTGCAGGCAAGGGAGGATCACCCACCCCTACTCTCCCTAAGATGAAACGCAGAGTGGTCATTGTGGGAAACTCACTCCTGAGGGGGACTGAGGGGGCAGTCTTCTGCCCTGATCCCTTATTCTGGCAAGTCTGCTACTTTCTGGGGGCCCACATCTGGGACATAGCAGAGAGGTTCCCAAAGATTATCCGGTCCTCCAACCACTACCCTATGCTCCTTATGCATGTGGGCATGAACAACACAGCTCAGAGCAATCCCAGCTGGTTCACAAGAAACTACAGGGCACTGGGAGAGGGGCTTAGGGGGTTGGGGGCACAGGTGGTCTTTTTCTTGCTCCTCCTGGCTGTGGGTCATGGGCTTAGGAGGGAGAGACGGATTGAGGTAATCAACCAAAGACTGCAGCACTGGTGTCATCATGAAGGCTTTGGCTTCCATGATGACAGTATGCTCTTTGGTGAGAGAGGCAACGGTCTGCTGGGGAGAGACGGACTCCACCTCTCTCCACTAGGGAGGAGGCTCTTCTTAGCCAGACTGGCTGACCTGCTCGACCAGACTAAATTAAGCCCACCAGGGCATGGGTGGAAAACTGCAAGCCCGCTAGGCAACTACTGACTAACCAGCAGGTTAGGGCAACCTAGAGAATACACAAGTACCCTAGCTCTGGAATGGTGTCCACCTGGGAGTGCAAGGAAGCCTAGGGCTTCCAATGGGACACTTACGTGTCTGTACACCAATGCCAGGAGCTTGGGGAACAAACAGGAGGAACTGGTCCTCCTGCTAAGCAAGAAAGACTATGATCTCAGAGGGATAATGGAAACCTGGTGGGACTCCACCTATGCCTGGGCCACAGGTATAGATGGCTATACCCTGTACAGGAGAGAGCATGTAGATAAAAGGGGCAGGAATGTAGCTCTCTATGTCAAGGAAAGCTACACATCCCTGGAAATTGACATTGGCACCCAGGGAGGGTGACTGGAGACCCTCTGGGTTAAAATACATGGGTAACGTGGCACAGGGGACACCATGGTAGGAGCCTACTACAGATCTCCTAACCAAAAACAAGAGCTGGACCAGAAATTCACCAGGGAACTGGCTGAGGCTGCAAGCTCTCGGTGCATGGTTGTCATGGGAAACTTTAACTACCTAGACATCTCATGGGAAGAGCACTCACCTGAATCCAATCAGTTGCAAAGCTTCCTCACACGTGTGGATGAGCTCTACCTGACTCAAGAAGTCTATGGGCTGATAAGAGGTAAAGCGTTGCTGGACCTAGTACTGGCCAAAGGGGATGATCCGGTCAGTGACCTAAGAATTGATGGAAAGCTGGGTGATAGTGACCATGAGCTGATCACATTCATTATCCATAGCAAAGCTGGCAAGTCAGTCAGCAATGCTGAATTCCTTGACTTTAGGAAAGCCGACTTTGACAAGCTCAGGAGGCTCATTGTCAAGGCCCTAAGGGACCATGACTTTACAGGAAGAGGAGTCCATGAGGAGTGGCTGCTCCTCAAGGGAGCGATCCTGACAACACAAGGGTTGTCCATCTCATCTTGGAGCAAAGGTAGCAAAAGGGCTTAGCAACCCCCTTGGCTTAGCAAGGACCTTGAGGACCTCCTGTGCCTCAAAAGAGAGACTTATAAAAGATGGAAGGTTGGAATCACCACCAAGGAGAAGTACTCAGCACTGATCTGTACCTACAGGGAGCAGACCAGGAAAGCCAAGGCTGGAACCAAACTCCACCTGTCTTCACGTATCAAGGATAATAAAAAGTCCTTTTTCAGATATTTAGGGAGTCAGAAAAAAAAGCAAGGGTAACATTGGACCCCTTCTGAACCAAATGGAACAGCTGATAACTGACACCCAGGAAAAAGTCAATCTGTTTAATCGCATCAGTCTTTCATCTGCCCAAAGGGACCACCCTGCCTAGCATGATGTGGGATGGCCAGGGTGAGGGCATATTTATACCCAGCATTGGTATAGACCTTACCAAGGAACACCTTGAGAGGCTGGACACTTTCAAGTCAGCTGGCCCTGGCAGAGTACTCCTAGAGTACTCAAGGAGCTGGCAAGTGTCATAGCCCAACCACTAGCAAAAATATTCAAAAACTCATGGTGCTCAGGTGAAGTACCTGAAGAGTGGAAGAAGGCCAATGTGGTACTCATCTTCAAGAAAGGCCGGAAAGTAGATCCCAGGAATTATAGACCAATCAGCTTGACCTCAGTCCCTGGTAAGATTCTGCAGAAGATTATCAAAGAGACCCTTCTTGATAAGCTGGCTGAGGGCAACATCCTGAGGGACAGCAAGCACGGGCTTGTCATGGGTAGGTCTTGCCTGACCAATCTCATCTCCTTCTATGACCAGGTGACATATCACCTGGACAAGGGAGAAGAGATTGACATCATATATCTGGACTTGTCGTGAGGAAGGGAGGCAGGGGCTGGGGCAGGGGTGAGCACTGCCCAGTTGGGGAGGGTGGGCCAGGAATGAAGTAGCAGCTTGTCTGGGGGAGCGGAATGGAACAGGGCTCATCTGGGGTGTGTGGAGGGAGGAAGAGGCAGAAGTGGTTCCCCCCACTGTGCAGCTGGTCCCCCCGCTCTCACTGCTGCTGCTGTCACTCATCTGGCAGGGCATGGGGGGGAGGGGGCTGTGCCCCTGGATCTGCACTGGGTGGCGTGGGCTGGGGCCAGGGCTGTTCCCAGCAGACCCTGGGCTACCCAGGTGGGGTGCGGCGCAGGTGGAGGCACCACTGGGAGTGGGGGGGCTATGAGGGTGCTATGGTGAATTTTGGGGTGGCTGCAGCCCCCACCATAGCTCCCTCCTAGTGGCGCCACCTCCCACTCTGCCCAGCCCAGGATCTGCTGGGAACTGCCTCAGCCCCAGTCTGTCCCATGCAGATCTGGGACTTGTTCCCCACGGAGCCTGAGACAGGTGGGGGTGGGCAGTGCAGCTGGGAGGGGCCTACAGCGGAGGGCTGCAGCCACCGCATAATTTGCTGTAGCCCTGTAACAGGGGGCCTTCTCTGAGCTGATTTCCCTGTGGCCCACCCACCTGTTTCTGGACTAACCGCCTGCCTTCTCATCCACCATGGCTTGATGATAATTAATTAATTTATGTTAAGTGGGAGGCTGCCCATTTCTTGCCCCAATGCCAGGGGGTGCTATCTCTGGCTCTGCTCCTCCCCTACACCATAGCCCAAGCCTTGCAGATAGCATCAAGATGTTACCAACATCACTGGCCCCATACTGGGCCCCAGAATCCTGCTATTGGAACCCCACCTGGATCCCTCCATTTAGGTGGCCTATTCTGCCTTCATTCCAGGCTACGTAGCTCCCTGAGCTGCTCCCTTTTATGGGTGTGGTTCCCCCTGGGACCTTTGGCTCTACTGGCCCTGGCCCACTTCCAGGCCAGTCAGAACCCCAGGCCCTCTGCTCTGGGCATCCCTCGTGGTGGGCCCCTGGCCCTTTGACCATTCCAGTCCTGTTCCCAGCATTGACCAGTCAGGGGATGTCAAGACAGGTTTCAGTCTATGGCCCCACACTCTGACTGGGGTCCACCTTCCAGACCCTACAAGGGCGTAACCCATCCAGTTGTGGGAGCTGGGGTTAAGGTGACCCCAACCTGCCTCTCACTGGTAGTGGTAACTGGCTTGGCATTTCCTGGGGGCTCCATGCCACTGAGAGCCCCACTGGGCTCCCACTCCTGGCAGGGTGCAGTTTTAGGTCATGCCCAGGACTAGGAGCCTCCTATCCATCCCCTACAGCTCCTCCCTTACCTCCAGATGATACCAACCACCCTGAAGCCAGGCAATGTTGCTGCCTAGCTTTCAGCAGCAAAATGCCCTGTTTATATGGGCAGCTGAATCCAAAATGGCTGCCCTAATCAGGCGTCTGCTGGCTGCTGGCTTTAGGCCCTTAAAGTGGCAGGCACAAACAGTGCCCTGCCACAAGGCCCCTCATAACCCCCTGCTCCCAGTGGTGCCACTGCCCACCCCATGCTCTGCTAGGAACAGCTCTGGCCACAGCCCGCCTGCCCCATGCAGATCTGGAGGCACATGCCCTCCAGTTCCCTCCTGGATGAGTGACAGCAGCAGTGACAGGATCCAGTGGATGAGCCGTGCATGGTGGCAGGCTCATGCCTTCCCCTCCCTCATGCCCCTCCGGATGAACGCTTCTCCATCCCATGCCCCCAGATGAGCTGAAGCTTCATCCCTCACATGCCTGGCCCCTCAACTGGGCAGCACTTGCCTCCGCCTCAGCTCTAGCATCTGCCTCCCTCCCTCCCTCGGGGCTTTGATCTGTTCCCCCATTCCCCTTCCCTTCCCCCCCAGACTTATCAGCTGGAGGCAGGCTGTGTCTTCTCTGCCTCTATTCTGTGCTGCGGCTGCATACAGCACAGGCATTTACTGGCTTAATTATCAGCAACTTAAGACTAATATCCGATATAGATAATTTTCTTTATATCGGTACTGATCTGATATCAGACCAGTGTATCAGTGCACTTCTATTGCAAAGAACAATTTTTCCAAATATTTAATGGCCTACTAAAGGATATCACATCTACCCAGATAACCTGTGGATCATCTACAAATTTTACCCTTTTTCTAGTTCACTAATTAAACATAATGAACACTGTTCTCAGCTTAACTGCTTTCTAATGCATCCCACTGCATTTCATAGGAGCTGATGATTATTTCATTTTGTCAATAGCTCTTTTTATGATGGCTTTTATCAAAGGCCTGATGAAGCTTTTTAAATTTTTACCACTCCAAACAAACAACATAAAACTAAACATGTCAGCATACTCTGAACAGCTTTCAGGTGTCTAGTGTTTCTTATCTTGAAGAAAGAACTTCACTCTTCCTCTCCTAGGGGCAGCCAGTCTGAGCCTAATTAGCCTCAGATTTGACTGGCTGCATCAGTTGAAATGTCACTCAGAAATGCCCATGCCATTGTCTGGCTTGGCAAGACAGCAGCAAATTGTATAACAGGCCCATAACACCCCTTCAGGGGTACCCAAACAAGCCAAACACCTTGTCACAGATACATTATATACAGACATTTGCATCTGAAAAAGCAGCTGTTGGGGGTGTTTAGATGTGGGCTTTTGTCAGGCCCATCTGTAACTTTTTTACATATTATTTTCCTTTCTATAAGGAGAGCTATTTCCTGGAACATTCTTCTTCTGTTATAATACCCAAACCTTTTAGCATGCTACAGTAACATACAGAAAGCAGTGGAATCTATGACAAATGTATCTTAAAAATCAGTGGTAGGATAAGGCTCATCAATAAATTTAACAGATAATAAATTTATCTGTTAGGGCAGTAAGTTCTTTCAATGCCTCGGTCCATGTTCTGTATATTATAAACATTTACTGAGTCAACACAATATGCTCTGGCTATGACCCTTAACTAACGTGACATATTATCACTGAATTCTTTCTCACCCACATCCAGCTAGAAGGGAGAGATCATTTAAGTGCCTGATTATTTTAGATGCATTTCTGATGTGCTGCAAGTAGAAATAGGTCACAAGTTGCTAATATACTGTAACCCGGGTGGTACTCCAAGAGGTACCCCCTCTCCAACTGAAGGGATCAAAGCAGGTGCACAAGCGCTGTGGGAGGTGTAGGGACTCTCCTCCCCCTATAGAGCAGAGCCAGACCACCAGTGGGGACTTAACCACATACCTTTTAATGAGGGAACACTACTGGGAACATAACCAGTATAAACCAGGGGGGATAGTAGACACTACAATGTCCCAAGGGGGCAGGATTCAACAAATGTTAGACACTTACAATCATAGACAGAGTCATCCAGTTGACAAAAGACAGGGTTAACCAAAATGTAAATCACAAACAGCAGAACAAGCAATACTGGTTGGTATTACTGGAAATATGAAGGCAGAAAATATTAAATGTCAAATGACAAAGAATATAGGGCCTAGGTACCTGGAGGAGGAGAAAGGGGGAAAACACAATGGCCCCTTTTCACTGCAAGAGGAATTTTCTTCTATTAGCTCACTCACCCTAAGTCACCAAAGCTACAACTCAAACTCAGATCTCCTACATGGTAGGCAGAAACTCTGCCACACAGCCACCAGTGCTGGCACTGCTCCAGCCTGCTGGGGTCTTGACCTTCCTGGAGCCCCAGCCTCATGTCAAGCTGCCTGGCTTCTGATTGGGGGAGAGGGAAGCGGAGCTGGGAACCTCTCAGGTCGCTGCTCAGATCCTTGCTGGAGCAGGGCTCCTGCTGGCCACAGCCTCTCATAGGTGATCCTGGAGTGCAGTGGGGAGCCTCTCCTGCTGGCTGCACGCCACGCTGCTGAGGACCCCAGTGCTGCCTGCAGGTCCCACTCCTTCAGGCTCTTCTGGGGTAACTGCTCCCACCCCACTAGCTCATCTCTTTGAATCTCCTTCCTTGTGGTCCTTTGTTGGTCTCCTCAGAGTCAGCCACGCTGCCCCTTTTATCCCTCTCCAGGTGACCCAAGGGGCCAATCAGGGGACATGGAGGGTGAGTCTCTGGGGCCTGATTGGTGAGGAAAGGAAATCCCAAGTCCTCCAATCATCTTTTGCCCTTTCAAAACCCCTGGGCTAGGTCACTGCCAGGTAGCCCATCACAATACTGTCAAGTTTTTATTCTTCTTAACCCCACATGTATTGACACAGCCTGCTGCATTCCTCCCTAAGAGTTTTATTACAGATTAATTTGCAATTTGCAGCACTCCTGTTTGCAGCTGAAGAGATGTGTTTGTATAGGGCACTGCTCTGTGACATTTTCCTAAATGTCTGTACTCTATATGACCTTAACCTTCCCACTGTTGGTTTTCCACTGTGCCATCTGTATTGGTACCATGCATGAACAGAATCAATGGGGCATTAAGAAGAACTTGCTGACCGTGCTGTTTCTCCTGGAGTGAAAAAGTGCTGATGCAGTGCTGTGAGCTTTTCCTGTTTTGTCCATTCTAAATCCAAGGATTAACAGGAACTCTGGGGCAGACCATATTTCTAGCATCATAAGAGCTGTTTGGAAGATGCACACAGGGAAGGAAACCTCTTCCAAAGTTGTGGAGCTGCTCAGTAGCTGGTACTTCTGGCAGGGCACTAGTAGTGCCTGCCACTTTAAGGACTGGGCCAGAGAGAGGCAGGTGTCTGATATGGGTGGCCATATTAAGGCTCAGCTCCCTGAGCTGAGGGCAGTTTGTGATCAGCCAGCAGAGAAGAAACATGTCTCTGCTGAGCTCTGCTAGGAACACCTTGGAAGTAAGGGTGAGGCTATGGGGATGGCTTGGAGGCCTCATTGGTCCTCGGCATCACCTAAAACTGCACCTTGCTGGGGAAGGGTGCCTGGTGGGGCTCCTAGTGGCCAAGAGATGCCAGGCCAGTTACCTCCCTGGTGAAAGGTGGGTCAGGATGCCTTAACCTCAGCCCCCACCTTCAGGAGGGTTATTTAGTGCAGGAAAAGCCAGGTAAGCTTTGTGAAGCACCTGAGCCTGCTGGGGTGAGTGATCCTGTGGGGTCAGGCATGCTTTGTGAAGCACCTGAGCTGGGATTGGGGTACCCCTGATCCCTGAAAGCAGGTTGCAGTGTAGAGCTGTCTCAAGGGACCCAACTGGTTAATGCTGGGGCTAGGACCCAGAGAAGGGGTAAAAGGGCCAGGGGGCCCACTGTGAGGGATGTCCACAGAAAGCAAAGAAGCTTGGGGTCCCAACTGGCCTGATATGGGGCCAGAGCCTAAGAGGGACCCAGAGGTCCCAGGGATGGGACCACAGCTAATGGGTAAAAGGGACACTGAGTTAGCTGCCTGAGGTGCCATCTGAGCATCTGGGGCCATAGTGTTGGGGTGGAATGGAGCTGCAGATACCCCCTAAATATCAGGGTGCAAAATGGGCAGCTTTCCACCTAATTAACATGTTAATATCATTACATCAAGGCATGGCAGAAGAGTGAGGTGGGAGGCTGGCCCATAGACAGGAGGCAGCCTGGTGCTTGCACCAAGAGTGGAAGGTTGCCCCTGTCATAATACTGTAGCCTTGATGTTGTAGTGTTCATTGGGTTCAATAAAGGCAGTTGTGCATCAATGAGAGAACAAAACAACTTGTACTGTAGAGCAGCAAGAAAGCTCTGCAGTCCCTATGTCTCTGAATAACCTCCTACCCTGAGGGATCATCTCCCAATTCCTACCTTCAGTCTATAAATCGTATTTTCTATCACTGCAGTGTTGACATTAATCCCACTACAGGGATCCGAATATGTTTGAGTAAAGTGGGTAGAAAGACATACATGAATGGAAAACCTTTGACTGTGGCCATGCCCTGTACCCAACTTCATCCTTCACTCTTAACCTTGAATCTCTTGCCCCACAAACTTCAGCCTTACTTAGGTAGGGTGGCTATCATAGAGCACAGTCTGATTGCCCTCTGTCCTCTATTGATATGAAATCAGATGCCTTTATGTTCTCTACTTTTCTCTTGAAGAGAAGAATAGAGGACATAAAGGAGTCAGGTTCCATATCAATAGCGGACAGAGTAGCAGAAAACAGGAATGTCCTCTTTGATAGCCACCCTATACTTAGATGATGCAGAAAGTATGGTAGTCTTTCACTGAATATTTGTGCAGTATAAATAGACTATACAGGAAAGATTATCCTGACTATGCCCCCCACATTTCCCTGCCAGTGTCCTCTTGCCAAAGGTCTAAGATCATCTTGGTTGTGCAGAAGCACTTCCCTTATGAGTGAAAACATGTCTGAAGGCAACACTCACAAGAATTCAAGACTGTTTTGATCAACAAGAACAGTGGGCCAAATTCCTCCCTCTTGTTAAATCCCTCCAGATCAATGGAATTACATGGGGTATTAGTGAGCACAAAATGTAATTAGATGACTTTGAAAGCTCCTGGGAACATCACTGCCTTCAGTCTGAGTTACAGCTCCAGAGGCTTACTTTCCTTTTTTGGCAGAGTGCTGTATTTATTTCCTTTCATTGTTGACTATAATCAACATAAAAATCATTTTCTCTTCAGAGAGCAAATTACCACCTTAGACAAAAAATCTGACCGCCCTTTGAATGATATTAATTCCAGTAGGAGTTGCGGGAAAATTGGCACAACAGGAAAGCAGAACCGAAGGACTGTGATTCTAATATGCTGTGTAGTGTATAAAAACATGCTGGGTGAAATTCTGCCCCTATTCAGTTCAATGGCAAAACTCCCATTGACTCAGATGAGGCCAAAGTTTCACCTGCCAGATTCAATGAATTCATTACATCAAAACCTCACATATAGTGGTTGTCACACTTCCACAATACCCATAGCGGTGGCTAGTCTATGATACTTTTCGCATGAGTTTTCATTAGGCTGTTGATAAAATTTCACTCATACAATAGACTATTCAAACAAAGATCTCAAAATGATTTACAAGATGGAGTAAATGTAATTCAGTTAAGCTAGAGACAGCTTGCTATTTCCACTGTTAATATGAAATATTTAGCAACAATCTGTGAGGGAATGTGCTAATTTTCAATGTCATATCTTGTCATCTTATATATGTTTAGACGCTATCATTTTGCACTTGTTCATTAAAAACTGATATGTTTGTATAACATATCAGTCTGAATTTTTTCATAAGGTCATATCTTTCTGCTGAAGTGTGCCTCATTATTTGATGAGTACTAGATTACTATTGAGCTGAAATACATCTTAAGATTAGCTTTATTGTGTTATGGAGACGTCTTAACTGAGAAATTGGGATTGCTTCTGGCTGAAGGGATCCTTGGTTAGTGTAGAATGATGATATAAAGTGTGTCCTTGAGGGGGACATGACTGAAGCTGTTTAAACTTTTCAGACATGAAGAAATATATGAAAGCAAAAGAAGTTAACATGTTCTTGTTGCTAGGGTAACAATTTTCAGATCTCTTCTGTGGGAGTGTTGATGCATATATAATATTTAATTTACAAGTATTAAAGAAGGTGTTTTATGATGCCATTTAGTGACATGCAAAGTACATGGGGTTGAATGGAGTGAGCAGTTTTTGCATGAAATTCATATTTCAGAGCTTAGCAGTATGGTGAGAGCTGAAATTTGCCAGAAACATTACTTACGAAGGGCTGCAGTTAGCTCTTCATACCAAGAAGTAGAAACGATTGCAGATGAAAGAAGCTCTGTTTCTTGCTCAGCCCTTTTGTCCAGCTTTCCTCACCTTTAACAGTTTTGTTCAGCCATTTGTCAAATGTTCTGTTAAAATAAAAGTATTTGGTACTGCTGAGTCTTAGAAAATAAACACTGTGCTTCATTAAATGTGAAGCATGGACTGAGAGAACAAATTAAAGAAAGGTATTTTGATGTCCTCATGGCAACTGTGATCTAAAATAAAAGTGCATGCACTTCAAAGTGATTTACTTTAAATGAGGAGCTAATTATATACTCCTTTGCTCCTATTCTTCATCAGATAACTGAGGAGTTCACAGAACTTTACAAATATTAAATCTTACAGCACTAGGCAAAGGGGAGAAGGTAATGTAGGGTTGACCTTAATATAAACAAGATGCTAACCTGCAGTTACACTAAAAAAAAGGTCAAGGGTGGATTGGGGATAGCTGATGTGTTTTCCTAAGCTAGAGAAGTCCACTGAGTGGTAGACTTTATCTTACTAGTTTAACTAGTTGGGCACAGAAATTAATTGGCAAACTTTGGAATGGAGAAAAATTGAAAAGAGAATCAAGGGTGCCTGGTTTACAGACCTTTGGTCCAACATTTTATAAAATGGGTAAAATTCATATTGGCTCATACCCATCCAAACCAGTCCCTGGGTAAGTCTACACTAGATGCTAACTGTGCAGCAGTCAAATAATACTGTGCAGTAGCACAGCACAAACAGTGCTAATACACTACTGTGCAGTATTACTAGGCTACTGCACAGTAGCACCATTAAAGGCCATGTGCTGGTGCTAATGCATAGTAATAGCAGTTGCTGCACATCGATTTAGTATTTGATTATACAAGTACTAAATTTAATGTGCAGTAACTATGATGCATTAATGAACGTGTATACATGCACTCTGATGATAAAAGGCTGGCAGCAGAAGATTACAGCAGCACAGCAGAAGGCACCTCCTTGCCCAGTGTGGCATTCACTGAAGGACAACGGTTCCTGGAAAGCAGGTGGTGACAGCTGGGTGACTTGAACTGCTCAAGTAGGGTCTATTTTCCTACCTAGAGGAAAAGAAAAGTTCCCTTTTCCAACACTGTTTGGGATGAAGGTTCTGGTGAAAACAAACTGCTTCTTTGGGAAGGTGTTGTGTCTTGAAGTATAGCATCCCTGTCCAGCTGAATTTGTTTCCTTGCACTAACTGTGGTTAATGAGTTAATGTGGTTCTTCCCACGCACAGCAGAATCTAGACATTAGCAATGCAGCTATATGGTGAATTTGAAACATTGTAAATACAAAATCTCTTCAATCAACAGACTCATTGATTCCAAAACTTGGCAGGCAGAAATACAAAAGGGGTAACAAGTTTCTTTGCCCTGGGCAGCAGTAGTGGCTGAGTGGGTGGAAATGGCTGTAGTGGCCAGGGTTTGTGAGAATGGTGGGATGTGCATATGAGCCCCCACACATGCCTGCCTGAGCCAGTCAGTACCTGCTCCCGCCTCACAACAGCCTGGAGCCCATGTGCCCTGTGGCACGTCCCCATCACCAACAACAGTGTGCAGCCCCAGTGTGCCCCACATCTGCTCTGGACTCATGGTACCAGTGGGGACCCATGCTGCAAACCCTGACCGCACACAAGTAGAAAGGCAGTCCAGCCTCCCCAGCCCTGTTACATGCCCAGGGGATAGCAGGACATGCCATGGCTGGATGGTGCCCAGGCCAGGTGGGACTGAGGGACCCACTGCAGGCTGAGTAAAGACCTGCTGTGGGCTGTATTTTGCCCACCCCTACCTTATTGCCTCATTCAGCCCAGCTAGGACTGGGGCATGGCTCTGGGTTTGCTGCTGTTCAGGGGATGACTTACCCTGATCTCTTGACTGGTACTGGCTGGGTCCAGGCTTCTGGCCTGGCCTCATTACAGGCATGTCCAGAATTTTCCATACCTCTTAAGAAATTCTGATTCCGAGGGTGCTTCCCTCTCTCCATGTTCAATACCAATTGATGAACCTTTCCTTCATGAATTTGTCTACTCCCCTTTTTAACTTGGTTAAATTATCAGCCTTCGGACCATCTTGTGGTAGTGAGTTCCACCAGTTAGTGGCATGTCACAAGTTAAAGTTTGGATCTACATTAGCAATCATCCAGTCCTCTGGTGCCAAGGCTATTCTGAACAATGGGCTACACACTACAGAAAGGAGTTCTGCAGTTTCAGATCCGATTACTTTTAGAGGGCATACCATCAAGTCCTGGCAATTTGTTACAGCTTAGTTCATCAATTTCCTCTAAAACCTCATCTACTGACACCTCAGCATGGGTCTGGTCTATTGATATGTCCCCTGGGAGGTGTAGTTCTGGTGAAGGAACCTCCCTGACATCTTCCATAGTAAAGTCTGATATAAAGAACTTGTTTAATTTTTCTGCAATAGCTCCATCCTACTTTAGGGTTCCTAAAGATTCATGTTTATAGAATCATAGAATCAATGAGTGGGAAGGGAGCTAGGCAAATCATCTAGTCTGACCCCCTGCCATGGGCAGGAAGGAGCACTGGGGATGGGAGGGGTCATAAGACCCCAGCCAGGTGCCTATCCAGTCTCCTCTTGAAGGAATCAGATTCTGAGAGCCATGGAGAATCCAGAGCCCCCTATGTAAACAAACAAGAGTTGTGAGGTCTCAGTACTTCTCAGGATTCAGCCCTGTTTGGAAACCTTTGGATAATTTTTTTTCTTCAGTAAGGACTTCGTAGCCTTTTTCAGTTGATGTACACCTTGGTCTCAGAGTGAGACTTCACATACCCCCTTTCAGTGGGAAATTAATTTTTTAGGTCCTTTGACCCATATTAGACAATGTATGAAATATGTCTCATGTACCCCCTGGGGGTACATGTACCCCCAGTTCAGAACCGCTGCTCTAGACCAATACAGCTACAACCTGGATACCTTTCTTCAGTAAGTCACTGACATCAGTGGCTTCTGTAATAAGGGAATATATCCTTTACTGGAGGAGCTCCACAGACATTTTCAGAGTTGCACCAGCAGAGAATTTGTCCACATATTACTAGAACAAACTTATTAGGCAGCAGTAAAGATATTGACACCGCCCTAAGTGATGTAGAGTTAATACAGGCTGCCTAAAATCTACCCCTGTTCCCAGCCTATATGCATAGTGACATAGTGCCTTATTACATTAGGAGGAAAGTAGCAGGCAACATTGACCTGCAGGTACAAGAATCAGACAACCACCACCTACTATAAGGACATCAACCAGTGCACCATCATCTCTCATTGAGAAATAGCTTTTTGTCCTTTACCACACCATTGACCATACCACCAAAATCAGCTAGAACTATCCTCTGGCAAAAATAATTGGAGAAACTAGGTGACAAAGTTGTTTAAAGGACCCAGTAAGGAAATATACCCAGTGAGAAGTTAGCATCTGGCTCCAACTACAGATGGCACACATGGCAGAGCCTGAACAGATTGAGAGTGGGTCTTGGAAGATGCAACTTTCTTATGTGTCACAGGGCGGGGTCCTAGGGTTGGCCGTGAACTCCCCTAGTGCCCCCTACCGTGCCGATATGATATAAAAAGCACCCTCACAATCTCTCCTACCATGTCTTTGGTGTTAATAATGTTTAAGGGAGGCTGCTCTTACTCCTGTCTGACATGGTGCCCTGATATCTCCCAGTCTGTGTTCTGTCTTGGGTGACTCGGTGCACCCCAGCCTTATGGGCTATGCATGGCTCCAACCACCCCTGTACCATGCCCCAAGCCTCGCAGATGTACCAGATGTTGTTTGGTCAGTTCCACGCTCCGTGCCCCATGGATGCTTTCTGGCTTGTCACACAGCTTGCACCCCCAACTGGGGCTTCTTGCAACTGCCCGCACTGGGGCTTCTCACATTTGGGGCCCAGGTGGCCATAGCTGTGCCTGGCCCCCCAAATCCCTTCCTCAGGTCTTAAATTTTACTGTGGGGCTCAGGTGGCCTTGGCCTTACCTGGCCCCCAATCCTCAGTGGAAACAGACGGACCCTGGAAACATGGTTCTGTGGGGAGCTGTTTAGCTATGACTGATGTGGGCAGCAACACAGAGGCACTGGGTCTCTGTACAAGTGATCCTGCCCTTTGCAACTGCTCTGCAATGTCCAGGACTTCCCCACTAACACATCATCAATTTGGTTGGTATTTACTACTGGGTGCATTGATAATATATGGATTCAATCTTCAGCAAAATCAAATGATGGGATAGAAGCTGCACACATCAAAACTCTGACATCCCCCTCATACTTATCAGGGAATTTCCCCTGTAGTGGATGGTGTGGCCTAATTACCTTTATGGCTGGTCTTTGTGCCAGTAATATTATCTCATGGGCACTTAAGACCAGTGCTTTTATATGCAAACAAATAACAGAAATACATAGGGATATGAAAGTAACAGAAAGCACCAAGTTTAAAAAAAAAAGGGTTTTTTTAGCTGAATTGCGGTCTGTTTGTCTAATAAATCGCCTTCCCAAACAGCTGTACATGAAGTGACTGACATATGGAACACACTACAGATGGATCAGCAGGAGCACTTACACAGCTGTCTGTATTTAATATGCAGGTGCTTAATTTTATATTTTCCAGCAGCCAGTTTTTTCCAGGGAGGCCCTACTCATAGTTATAAAACAAACAGAGCAATGCCTTTAACTAGTTGCATTTTTTACGGTATGAAAGAGAGAAGAGGATGAATATGGATTGTAATGACTGTCTTATATATTATTTCCTATGAGGCTTGTGAAGATTCCTACATTTAGGTTTGTGCGTGAAGTGCTTTCAGATGCCTTTGTGTAAAAGCCTCTGGAACATCAGTATCAATTAATAGTTAAGCATTGCAGCGCTGCTAAGTATGTTGTACAGTAAGCCAATAAATTGACATGCACTCAGCAGCACAAAATGAGGAAAGCTTGTAATCTGAGATAGGAAGGTTCAATGGATTCTCCTAGTAATCTTTCAGGTATGATTTGTTCTGGACAGACATTTTGTTGACATTAAAGATGAGTGAGAAGTGAGAATTATTTTGAATTTTAAAGTGCATTGTGATTGGACTGTTTTTCTATCCTTTCTGGGTTTTTTTGTCAACATACAAGTACTTTTGTAAACAGTAAACTTTAATTTGAATAGTCACCAAAAGCAATTTTTGACTTGTATATTCGATTGTAAAGTTCACAGTAGGTGTTCTTGTTCAAGTGCCACAAGAAGGAAATATACTTCTGTTTGAAAACTTAACTATTCACAGTGAAATAGGCACCAAAAGCAAGACATTAAGGCATGAGCAGCAGAAAAATCTCACCTGAAGGAATTTGGGTATAAGTTTGAAATAAATGCATGTTCTTTCTAGTGGGGTTCAGGAGAAATCCTTTACACATTTAAATCCTTTCTCCTGATGAATTTTAAAGAAAAAAGGCATAATGCTACATAATACTAAGTATTTCATAGTTTTATAGTTAGTAGGGTCGGAAGGGACCTGAGCAGATCATCAAGTCTGACCCCCTGCCATGGCAGGAAAGAGTACTGGGGTCAAATGACCCCAGCAA
>NW_017728948.1:17442595-17482188 GCF_001723895.1 Crocodylus porosus
TCAGGGCGGTTAGGATCTGGAACCAACTTCCAAGAGAAGTGGTGCTGGCTCCTACCCTGGGGGTCTTTAAAAGAAGGCTGGATGAACACCCTGTCAGGGTCGTTTAACCCCAGTACTCTTTCCTGCCATGGCAAGGGGTCGGACTTGATGATTTGCTCAGGTCCCTTCCAAACCTACCAACTATGAAACTATGAAATACTTAGTATTATGTAGCATTATGCCCTTTTTCTTTAAAATTAATCAGGAGAAACTATTTAAATGTAAAGACAATTATGTCAAATTAAAAAATAATCCCCCATCCGAAGGGCTTATTTGTTATGAGATAGGTACCATCTAGGTTGACAGCAGGAACTGGGTTGACTCATGGTCCATAGTTTTGAACCCATTCTTGAGAGTAGATGAGTAAACCTCTTTCAAAGAATTAAGCAGGGATCATGGTTTAACACAGCTGGAAGACTGAGTGTACATTTTAGCTACAGACTATTTCATGTCAAATTCACATAGGAGTGCTTGAAACAGGGATATAAATCCAGGCTATCCTCCTTCCCAGGTGAGTATCTTAGCCATGATTTATTGTAACCATATTGTGGCAGGTCTGTGCCCCACTCACCACACTGCTGGGCTCCAGGTGGCTGGTCTGCATGAGGCCACTGGGTACGGGGTGCTGGAGAAGTGGGACCGCAGATTGGTCTGGCTCCTCAAAGCTCCCAGGACAAAAGGAGCTGGCCCGGTACACACTGGGAAGAGCAGGAAGGAGGGAGCACTGGCAGTGGCTCCAGGTGCCTTTCCCACGGCCAGCACAGGCTGGCGGAGCCACAGGCTGAAACCGCCAGGCAGCACAGCAACTCTGACTGCAGCAGAGCCCACTGCATCTGAACTCTCAGCTCTTAAAGGCATGGAGTCCATCCAAACTGGAAGTGACAGAGCAGACCGAAGCAGGAGAGGCCCGGGTTCCTGCAAAGTGGCAGTAGCCCATGGAGCCAGGGGTCTGGAACCCACCAAGATCA
This sequence comes from Crocodylus porosus, assembly GCF_001723895.1. NCBI lineage: Eukaryota > Metazoa > Chordata > Crocodylia > Crocodylidae > Crocodylus > Crocodylus porosus. The sequence goes on from NW_017728948.1 coordinate 17,443,603, forward strand.
CACCCATGCTGGATGTGGCCCACAGATACATGCAGGATGGTCGGGCAGGACAGAGGCATCCCAAGACTCACCAAACAGTCCCGCCTGGGAAGTGAACCCAGCAGAGAGCCAGGCTACAGAACCCACCATGCCATTATGCCTTCAGGCCCTGAGATCCATGACTGGGCAACACCAGGCTCCTAGGGGAAGCCAGAGCATGGGAAGTTGCCCCACAGGGTGCTATCAAATGTGGCCAGGAGCCAGCTGAGCACCCTAGTGCTCTTGGGGTTACAGTCCTAATGCAGGAGTTAAGTGATGGGCTCAGGTTGTACCCCATGTGTAGGGGAGAAGATGCCAAAGAAGAGGCACCTGATGTGGCGAACATTGTTGCCCTGCTCACCTGAACCCCAGGGAGAATTTCAGTTCTAGTATTGTTAAGTTGTTCCTTTTCTGATTGGAGACACCTGTACCACCATCTTGGTAAGCTGGGCAGAGACAGACCACCTAGGAAGACCAGACAGTGCCCACAACACATCCAGATCCCACCAAAACCCAAGCCAGACACCCAAGTGGAAAGGGGTGGAGTAAAGGGGTGGTAAGGAACCCCACAGAAGAAGCACCAGTCGAGGTGACCAGGGTTTGGAAGACACTGAACATTTCCCAGTGGAACCTCAAGGAACATCAAGTTGTGGCAGGCGAGTAGACCCTGGTGCAATACATTTAGGTGGGCAGAGCAGGCCAGCAGCAACACAGTGAGTGTGGGCATGCCACACACATAGAAGGCTTCTGGGTTTTCTTCAGAATGAGCGCTTCAAGATATCACCACTTTTTTGTTGTAAAATGAAACTAATTTGGAAGCTACCTTTAGGTATCTGAAATGTTTTACTTAAAGATTTAGGGACATTTGGGACATGTCTACACTATAGTGAGTCCTAGACAGGAGAACCTCAGGCATTCCCCACCCACTCACTGCTACACACATGCTCCCAACTCAGGAAATAAACCAGCAAAGACACTTTGGGATCATCTTGGCTCTCAGGTGTGCCGGATACTGAGGTCTTGAGAGGAGCTGCAGAGGGAAAGGCATATTACAGCCTCGCTGGCATGTTTCTAGGTTTGGAGCTGGTGTTGGGGAGCAGGTGGGCAAGGCATGCTCAGGAACAGATAGCCTGGGATTTGCTACAGCCATAGTGTAAACATGCCCTGAGGAGGAGTGAAAAAGGAGTATGTTGTAACATTAGGAGAACAGAAGGGTTTGGAGGCTAGTAAATCTGTAGTGGAATCAGCGTGAATTGTGACAGAAGTTAATAGGGATTGCTCACTCAGCGTTTGCTTCATCTCACAATCAGGTAATATAGTGGAACCCAGATCAAGTGCTTGCATCCCACTTGATTTGCAGCAGGTTGTCGAGTGAAGGATGAGCCATGCAGCTACTTGCTAGAGCTTTTGCTCAAAGAGGCCTGCTTCTCTACTCAGCTGGAATTCATCAGTGGTAGTACACAGTGGGGCCTTTGAAATCATGCTGCAGCAATCAGGGGGAGATCTTCAGCAGTCACAGAGCTATTGGCTGAGGCTGTATTTAACCTCCAGCTGGTTCACAAACCCTCTTCTCTGCAAGGGCTACAGAACCTAACCCTATGAACTACGAAGGGTCTATTCTCGTGTTTCAGGTTATAGTAATGCATTTTTACATTGTTAGCACTGGAGAAAAGGCCCTCAAGTGGCCAGTACAATGTCTGATATTCCTCCTATAGTTCAAAGGCAACAATTAGAACAGAACAAAGCAGAGAAAACTTTTATGCTATGTAATTAAGATGGTTCAAGAGGACATACCACATAATTAAGGTGCCATGCCGATGATGGAAAAAGGAGAATACTATTTCAAGAAATGGGCAGGTTGGCTTTACAAGTGACCACTTTTAGATTAAAAATAGAAAACCAGTGCCAGGAATAGAAGGGTGAAAGCAACTTAACAACAATGCAAGACTGGTTAGGAATGGATAATGACAGCAAAGTAGTAATGAGTTAATGATAGTGTAAGGAGCAAAATGGAACAGAAATAAATGATGCCATTAATGCACAAGGAAAGGCAATGAAATGAGCGATGTTTCAAAACTAGCAGTGAAATAGCATTTTATTTTTTCCATCAGTGCCCAATGGTTTAGAATGAATAAACAGCAAGGATCACAGCCTGAATAAGCTAGCAACCTGAGGACCAAAGACACTTTGCTTATTTGTGGAGTTGGAAAGGCTTCACTACAATTAACAGGCTTTGGTCCTAATGTCAAACATTTGCTGTACTTTCAGTCCAAAAAAAGTATGTTGGTTCAGGGGTCAGCAAACTTGGGAAAGAGAAGAAACAATAGAGAAGTGGAACATGCTTTTCAGAGTTCACAACCTTCCCACAGAGAGCAGAGTACAAACCTGATTTGCTTTTGTTTAGAACAGCTTTAATTCCATTTTACCACTTGGACTATACAGCTATAATTTCTCTCTTTTGTGGATTATTCTTACAGGGATTCAGAGCCAAAGTGTGTTTTAATGAAGGAGCGAGGGAGCTGGCACACAGGAAGTTGAATATTGTGCCAAACATAATGGCCAAACAGAATGCTGTGCCAGACAGAGACTGTGGCAGACTGATGAGGCTGCTTAAGCAGAATTTGAAAAGCTTTTCTCACCCCTCTTGCACACCCCATGTAAACATCTACAACCACCGTAGAGCTTATATATGGGGCACAGCACAAACCTTTCCCTCAGCATACCCCAAAAAAGATCCAGGAAGAAGATGGGTCAATGGCACCAAAAACCTGCTTTCGACAGTGGGGTCAGTCCTCCAGATCATAAAGGATGAAGTTATTTGTATAGTCCCCCTGTACTCTAGTGCATTTGGGAGGTAGGGCATTACTACTATGTGACAGCATGGATTTTTATTTCATGTTGACATTTCTGGAACTAAGTGTTTGGCAATCACTTGGGCTGCAAAAATCTTCACCTTACTTTTCTTCTTGATTTGAGAGGAAGCAGAATGTCAGATTATCAGAATGTTTCCGTTTTCTAGCCAAACCTTTTGGCTACACAGCTGGTGTGCTGAGACTGCTGCGTTTTCTACAGAATAGAATAATTCTGTCACCTTGTTTTCTTGTTCCTCCCTGTTTGTTTTCTTCCCAGCTGTTCTCTCACTGTACACTGGGCTTGTAATCTTGCCAAGGCAAGAATTATGGTATTATTACACAGCATACATATTACCAGCACAGTGAGGCCTTAATTCCCATTGGGGACGTCTAAGGGGTCCTAGGTGAGGGTTGAAAGTGAATGTTCCTTTCCCCACCTCCTTTCCCACAAGGGAGACAGAACAAGTATTCAAATCCTTCTAATTGGAGGTGGCTCTAAAATAGTAAAAGGCAATATTAGATGATTATTTTGTCTCCCAAGGGAGAACAGTATGTTTCTACTAGGGAGATCAAAAGCTTGAGAAAACAATAGAAACATTTTAGGGGTTTGCGTGTATTAGCAGACACTTATAAGCCTGGAGGATGTAAAGAAGAACTCATCAGGGACAAACTTATCACAGGGATAGTTGAGACAAACTTTCCTAGAAATGGGAATAGAATCGACTTGGTTTGGACTAAACTGAACTGTAATGATCATACCACAAGCTCTAGAATAAAACAGAAGGAAGTAATTGATAAAGGAACCATGACAAAAGTAGAAAGATAACTGGAAGTCACTGAGGGGGAAAGTTACTGAGCAGAACACAATACGCCACTCTATAATCAAAAGTAAGGACCTGCATTAGCTCAGCCTGTCAGGGTGCAGGCACATATCACAGATTATCAGACCTAGACAACCACATGCTCTAAAGATGAGAGAAATGAAGATGCAACAAAATGAGGCATCATTCTTTGTTAGGACATATACTTGCTGCAAGGTAGTCCCCTACTGGCTTGACTTTACCTCTTTAGGATTGGTATCAGTTGCAATAAATAAATGTTTTATATTACCATATTTACTGAAATATGCAATGACCCTGAATACAAGACAACACACCAATAATTTGATTCTATAAATGGAAAATGTATAAATTTGTTATAATTTTACAGGCATAGAATCTAATTTTGGGAGGTTTGCCTTGAATTTGCCACCTCCCAGTCCTAAATCAGGAACAATAAATTTGTGTGTGTGGCGGGGGAGGAGGGGTGTCAGATGTGTGCGTGGAAGTAAGGGGCAACTTTGAAAACACTTAGTTTGGAATAAATATACCTGTAGCAATTTAGTTTATCCAGAATTGATGTATTTTACTTTTTTAAAACTCTTGCAAGCTTTAGCACTTACTCCATAAACACACTTTTAAGCAGCCCTTTGTATGTACTTACATGTAGTGGACTACCCAACTCGAAGAGGCAGTCAGCTGACATCCTGGGCAGATCACGGGGCTGCTCACCATTTTCAAGGGCTTATCATGGTGGCCCTATCCCCATGCCTCTGATTGGGTAACGGGCCCTGGTGGCCCTGCCCCAACCAATGAATGGTGGAGAGGGCTAACCATCATACAGCCCACCCGTCACTGCTGATTGGCTGAGGGCTGTCTGTCATGCAGCCCCACCCCTTACTGCTGATTAGTGGAGAGGGGTGGGGCTGCATGACAGGCAGCCTTCTCAGCCATTAGCAGCAAGTGGCAGCTATCTTGCTTGCTTGCCTTCATGCTGGCAGCCTCTTTTGTGCCAGGCTGCATGGCTGCGAAAACTGCTGGCTCTTACTGGGAAAATAGCATTATATTTTTAATAATTTTTTTGTTATTTTTCTCCCGCTGCAGATTTTGCAGAGATTGCCCACTTTTCCTAGTTTCTCTGAAATCTGCACAATTGTGATTTGAGTGGGTCCCTACATATACATAGTACAAACTGCATAATATTAGTGCAAAGCCAAAAGACTCATGATTTACTATATATGTTATTGGCCTCGGCCTGAGAAGAGCCAATCGCATTTCAAGTCATAGTAACCCCATTGTTCAGCACTTCTTAGTATGTGTGTCTACTCCAGATATCCTGCACCCCCCTCCTCCCCGCCACCCACAAGGATCCATGACTGGAACTAGGTGTTCTTGTCACAAGTCGTGGGATCCTCCAAACATTTCTGTGAAGATGAGGTGCAGGGCAACCTGGTCCAGGCTCCAACTCATAGAGGGTGGAGCCACAATAATCATGCTAGCTAATACAAACCCAGACATAGTGGGGCTCACTGAAACTTGGTGGGATCCAATGTATGACTGGGCGGTAAACATCAAGGGCTATCGGCTGTGCAGGAGAGAGAGAACAGGGAGGAAAGGTGGGGGTGTAGCACTTTACATCAAAGAGCAATACACATCCTCAGCAAACAGCATTGGGTCAGAGGAAGGGCAGACTGAAGTGCTCTGGGTCAGAATACAAGGGGGTTGGGGGAGGAAAGGGTCTTAACGGTGGGGGTTTACTACAGGCCACCCAACCAGGGGGAAGAATTGGACTGGGAATTCTCAGGCCAGCTCGTGGAGGCAGTCAAGTCAAAGGATGTGATCATCATGGGTGACTTAAACTACCCAGACATCTGCTGGGAAGAGGAGCCAGCCAGATCTAACTGCTCATGTAGGTTCCTAGCTGAGTTACAGGACCTCCATTTAACCCAGGAGGTGCACAGTCCCACCAGGGGAAATGCCTTGTTGGACCTGGTCCTGGCCATGGGCATTGACCTGGTGAGTGGACTGTGGGTACTTGACCACCTGGGCGACAGTGATCATCGCCTACTCAAATTCACCATCTAGCAGAGAGTATCAAAGCCTGCAGCAAGGCAGTAGCCCTGGACTTCAGAAGGGCGGATTTCAATGAGGTAAGGAGACTAGTTGGGGAGGCACTGAGGTTTCAGAGGGGAGGGGAGTTGGGAATCCAAGAAGAGTGGTCATTCCTTAAGGAGACTATCCTCTGAGCCCAAAGGGTGACAATTCCAAGGTGGATCAAAGTGGGCAAGAGTGCTCAAAGCCCCCATGGCTCACCAAAAGCATTCAGGAATGTCTCAAAGCTAAAAAGGAGGTGTACACCCAATGGAAGGGAGGGGCCATCACCGCGGAGGATTATACCTCCTTGGCTCAAGATTGTAGGGGGGCTATTAGGAAGGCTAAGGCAGAGACAGAACTGGGACTAATGAACTGGATCAAAAATAACAAGAAGTTCTTTTTTAAATACATCGGGGGTAAAAAGAAGGTACTGGGTAACATGGGGCCTCTGCAGGACATGCTAGGAAATCTGGTGGTTGCACCAGACGATAAAGCTAACCTCTTTAACAATTTCTTTGCCTCCATTTTTCTAAGCAGGGACCGGGTCATCCCCCACACTGGGATCCCAAATGGACCCTGAGGAGGTGCACCCAGGCCCAGGGCCAGTGAGAACCTAGTCAGGGAACTTCTGGAGGGACTAGACATATTCAAATCAACAAGTCCGGATTATCTCCACCCCAGAGTGCTAAGGAAATTAGCAGAGGTGATTGCAGGACCCTGGCACAGCTTTGCGAGCACTCATGGTGCTCTGGCAAGGTGCCCGAGGACTGGAAAAGGGCCAATGTGGTCCCCATTTTCAAAAAGGGGAGGAAGGAGGACCCAGGAAACTGTAGGCCCATTAGCCTTACCTCGGTCCTGGGGAAGCTCTTTGAGAAAATTATATAGGAGCACATCTGCGAGGGACCAGCAGGGGAAATCATGCTTAGGGGCAACCAGCATAGGTTCATTCGAGGCAGGTCCTATCAGACCAACCTGGTGGCCTTCTATGACCAGGTCACAAAATCCTTGGACTCAGGTGTTGCGGTGGACGTAGTCTTTCTGGACTTTAGGAAGGCCTTCAACACTGTCTCTCACCTCATTCGCATTAAAAGTGGTGATGGATGGGTCATTTTCAACCTGGAGGGATGTGGGCAGTGGGGATCCCCAGGATTCGGTTCTCAGTCCCACACTGTTCAACATCTTCATCAGCAACTTGGATGAGGGTGTGAAAAGCACTTGTTCAGATTCACAGATGACACAAGATGTGGGGAGAAGTGGGTACACTAGAAGGGAGGGACAGGCTACAACTAGATCTGGACAGGTTACAGTGGTGGGTGGATGAGAACAGGACGGGTTTCCATACTGACAAGTGCAAAGTATCACACCTGGGGAGGAAGAACAAGCAGCATATCTACAGGCTGGGTAACTCCATTCTCATCAGCACAGAGGCAGAAAAGGATGTTGGAGTCATTATTGATTCCAAGAAGAACATTGGCCACCAATGTTTGGATGGGGTCAGGAAGGCTAACCACACCTTGTCATGCATCCAAAGATGCATCATGAGCAGGTCCAAGGAGGTGATCCTCTTCCTCTATGCGACACTGGTCAGGCTGCATTTGGAGCGCTATGTCCAGTTCTGGGCACCACACTTCAGGAGGGATGTGGCCAGCAGAGGTTCCAGAGGAGAGTCACTTGCATGATCAGGGGGCAGCAGGGCAGGCCTGATGAGGGAAGGCTACGGGACCTGAACATGTTCAGCCTCCATAAGAGAAGGCTGGTGGCTGTCTATAAACTGGCCAAGGGGAACCAGCAGACAATGGGAGAGTCCCTGTTCCCCTGAGCACTACCTGGAGTAACAAAGAATAATGGTCACAAGTTGACTGAGAGTAGATTCAGACTAGACATCAGGAGGCACTACTTCACAGTCAGGGCAGCTAGGATCTGGAATCAACTTCCAAGGGAAGTGATGCTCACTAATACCCTGGAGGTCTTCAAAAGGAGGCTAGATAATCACCTAGCCGGGGTTATTTGACCCCAGCATTTTTTTCTGCCCATGGCAGAGGGTCGGATTTGATGATCTATTCAGGTGCAGGCTGAGAGGGGGAAAACAGAGGGATTCTGGGTGAACTGTTTAGGCCCTGTTTGGTGATATTTTCCAGACATTTAAGGGTGGTGAAGAAACAGGAATGATTGGAAATGGGAAAGAAAGGTGCAGCTCAGATAGGGGAGTGAAAAGTCTTCCTATGGTAGTCTTTCTGCCTATATAAATTCAATAATGTAGGTGTGGTGCAAAGAAGAAATGTATAAAAACAAATAGAAATGTGTCTTTCTGCCTATGTAAATTCTATTATGTATGTTGCAAAGCTTTAAATGTATAGAAATAAAATATAAATGTATTTGCCTTCCTATATAAATTAAATTCTATAGTGTGATCCTATCCAATATAATTATAAAAGTCAAAAGAATAAATCAATGAATATAATAATAAAATAAAACTGCTAGAAGAAAGAAAAAGCTTTAAATGTATAGAAATAAAATATAAATGTATTTGCCTTCCTATATAAATTAAATTCTATAGTGTGATCCTATCCAATATCATTATAACATTCAAAAGGATAAATCACTGAATATAATAATAAAATAAGAGTCTAAAGAAAGAAAAAGCCAAAAAGGTATTCTGAAATCCCTCTTGCTAGCCTAACATGGCTACCAAGTAGGAAATCCTTTAGAAGATCAGAGCTATAGCCTTCGCTATCTGATGCTGAGGTGCTGGAACACACAGCTCAGTATAACTGACTCCAAAGCAGAAAGCAGGATAGTTGAAATAATGCTACCTTTTATGCTGTTTTTCCATCCCTCCCCCAGAGAACTGGGATTGGAACGGACCTCAGGGAAGGATCACAGTCACTGGCCAGCTACACAGTCAATATGAGAGCAGTCCTTCCCCCCTCTTCCCCTCCCTTTCCTTACTTTCTGTTTCCCTGCAGCCAAGGCTGGCTTGAGCTTTGAAACTCAAAACACTTCAAAACTTTCAAAATGTTTTGACTGCCCTCGTTTTGTTTCGAGTCCGTTTGAAAGCCCTCTGTTTTGTTTTGATTTTTGTTTCAAGCTTGAAATGAGTCAAAACACCTTCAAAACAAAACAACCAGCAAAATTTTGCATAGCCCTAGTATGCAGCTATAGGTGAGAAAGAATTTAAGAAGATAAGTTTTGTTGTGTGAGAAAAAAGAAAAGAAAGGGCAATAATTATTTGTATGTACACATATGTGCTTAAGATGGTGGAGATAAAAAATGGTTGGAGAATTATGTACAAAAAGTTATGTATGTTGAGAAGATACATAATACATATGGTATATAGATGGGATCATGGAGAGCTTGAGTGGTAATGAGGGCAGATGAGAAGAATTCTGGAGGGATAATGCATGTATGATCAATACTACAAGTAGGGCCACACTATGGGTTTACAATGTATTTCTTACAGCCAAAACTTTAGGACAGTTGATATACGTATTGCTGGTATACAATATGCTATGGATATGAAAGGAAAGGGAACAAGGTAGTACAGTACCAAGAAATACAATTACAGGGGAGAAGGACACTTACAGTGGCAATGCCCATGGTGCTTCTCAAATAAAGCTAGATCTACTGAGGAGCAGGAGAGACAGGAAAGGGAAAGTGAGGAAGAAGATGTTGAGTCAGAATGCATGACAGTGGAGGAGATGCCACAAGAAGGAAGAGGCATGGAGGAAAAGAGTGAAATTTCAGTAGTCAAAGTGGCACAGGGGGCAAAAGAAGGAAAGAGAAAGTGGAACAAGTGATTTTGAGATGGAAGAGAGAGAGAAGAGAAAGGGGGAAGAATGCTACAGGAAGAAGTGGGTGTGAGGATAGAGCAGGAGAAAGAAGAGAGCCAAACTGGGAAATGAAAGAAATTACTTGCTATGAAGCCTTGGAAGAAGAAGGCAGACAAAGAGTGAGAGGGGGAAGGAGATGGGCTGATGGAAATCTCAGAGCTGGTGCAGTCTAAGTCTACTGGAAAGGGGAACCTTTCTTGAATGTCAAACAAGAAAACAACTGGCAAAGACTATGGGGAGTGAAGAGGGGGAGGATTAGAGCCAACTGCATCAAGCAGCAGCATAGAAGACTCATAAAGTGGTAGAGATGTGTAATTTAAATGGACAAGCATGACTGTGTACTGCATCTATAGAAGTCAGAAGTGTGTTATCAAGGTGTGATAAGATTATGCCAATAGTGTATGGGGTTAAGTGGATGTAATATGTTTACAGGAGTGTAGAATCCCTTGGAAGAGGGATTACAAGCATTTTATAAAGAGATGGGGAAAGGGACCATTATGGTTGGTGGGATTGGATGTAAACAAACTGGAAAGAGTCCCAGTTTTGCTCAAGAGTGAGGAAGTGGAAGTGCATCAAGTACAAGTGATTATGGAAGGGAGACTGCAATGGATGATAGTGGCATTTGAAAAGAAAGTGTTAAGAATTTTTAATATATATGCGCCAGCTGAAAGAGAAGGAAGGATTGCTCTGTTTAAGAAATTAGAGGTATATGTAGGTGGAGGTAGGTAGCAAATCCTGGTGGAGGATTTCAATTGCAATATCGAGGAGGGGGATAGGAGAGGGGATGGAGGGGAGGGAGAGCTAGACAGCTCCTCAAAAGTACTGATCGATATAATAAAAACAGGAGGCTTAAAGGACACATGGGTCAGTGAGAAGATGATTATGAGGATGAAACCGAGTGGGAGACCGGTGATGAGGACTGATTTTGTATTAACATCAAATAGACTGAGGATTGCAAAGGAGATCTTAGATGTGATCTTCAGAAATCACCAGATGTTTAGAGTGGAAATGGGTTTAGATAAAAGCAAAGGTAGTGGGGAAGGGATGTAGAAGTCAAATGTTCAATTATTACAAGATGAAAATAAATGCTAAGAATATGTGGCACTGTATAAAGGATGGAAAACTCTGAAGAGATACAATAAAAGTACTGGAAGTGGTGGAAAATGATCAAGAGAAGAACAAGAAAATTCAGAAATATTGGTTAAGAAGTAAAGAAGAGGGTGTAAAATTTCATAGATTTCATAGATGTTAGGACTAGAAGGGACCTCATAAGATCTATGGTTCTTGCCCCTGCCAAAGAGGCAGGAAGTCAGCTAGGGTCAAAGGATCCCAGCAAGATAAACATCCAAAAGTTTCTTGAAAGTGTCCAGAGTAGATGTTTGCACCACCTCTGGGGGGAGTTTGGGTGCCAGGGCCTTAAGGCAGGGGGGCTCAGGCTCTCCCTTTGCTAGCCCCCATTAAAGGATCTGAGGTTAAGTCTGCTAAGAGAGTCTGCCTTTGACAGTCTACTGGGCTATTTTCTACTTCTACCTCTTGGCTACTTAGTACTGCTCATTTCTCAGGCTGTTCCCCTGCACTCACAACAGATACTAGGGATTCACACAAATTCTTTGTTTTCCCTTTATTTTCCTTCAGGCTTCCTGGACCAGAGCTCCTCTGGTCTGCTTTTTATTCACAGTTGTAAGCTAATCATACCATTGATTAGCTAGCTCAGAGAGTTAACCAGCCACAGGGCTCTAGCTTCCCCAGTTACCTTTTTCTCTGGTATGTGGCATAGAAATGATCAATGACTGAATTAAATTGCTAACTGACAGAAAGACTGCTGCAACTATAAACTTCTGAAACACAAAAATGTCTAGTTTTAGGACAGAACACAAGGGTGGGCATTCAGGGTAAAACAATTGTGTATGCTAGTAGCTATGGATCAGGAGTATAATCCCAAAGCCATGAAGTTCAGGTGTGCACTGGTATAGGACAATAACTGATCCTTAGAAGTGTTATGTATAGAATTACATGTTTTGGGAGAAGAAAACAGACCAAGAATATTTGTATTATGAGTTAGAATTTGTTAAACTTTTCACTAACCATAACTCACTGGTGTACCTGGTACATAATGACATACGCTGTGTTCAAGCATGGAGAAATGCAACACTCAGGGAGGCAAGCAACACATTATATTCAAGGTGGAACCTGATAAATTTATCAAAGTAATTATATGATGTGGTTGCCTGAATGTCACAGAACTGGATGTAATAACTCATGAAGTTATTTCTAATTCTATTCCTTGTGTTTCTAATCTGCAGGCTAATCACATGCCTAGCAATGTCCTGGTAGTTACCAGTTATGCTAACTAGACACCCTCCAAATGTGACTGACACAGGAATATCATGGCTAAAGATATTCAGGCTCTGCAAGCCTTGAAACAAACATCTAATTGATTGTTCCAAATTCCAGACAGATCCTGGAAGAGATGAGAGGTCAACATCTGAGTTACAGTAGTTGGTTACAGTCAGGTGCCTTTCCAGCAGGCATTTCCTAAATCAGACCAAGCTATCACAAATTGCCTCCAGAAAATGTTTGTGTTAAAGTTCAATCTAAGTTTTCATAAATAATTCCCATCTACTGGATGGGAAATAATTCATATCATTTATAGGTAAATGTGGGTTTTTTGTCACACTAAAACCAGCTCAGTTTGCTTTCATATTAATATCAAAGCTGACAATAGCCATCCACTTTAAAGACTGAGAAAGTACCAGGGATCAACTCACTGTTGAATCAAGAAATTATATTCAACAACATACTATTCAGAATCAGAGCTGATGGTTAGTCGGACTATCTATGACAAACTTCTGGCTATTAGGGCTGTGCAAAGCTTTGGTTCCTGATTTGATTCAGCAGAGATACAGCCCGATTCGGTGGCTGAATCTCTGAATCTGAATCAAATCAGAGAACCCTTTAATCTCTCTGAATTGAATCGGAACCCTCTGAATAGATTTGGAGAGATTTGGCAATTTGGACATAGACACAGCTTTAAATGTTTTTTTCTACATACCTCAAGGTACCAGGTGGCTCATGAATGCTGTGATGCTGGGGTGCATGGAGTGTCCCACAGAAGCACAGGGGGCTCCCCAGTGCACTTGGCAGCAGACCTGGAAGTGGACAAGAAGCACTTTTGGTCCACTTCTGGGTCCGCCACAGAGTGCACTGGGGGGCCCCCCTACATCCCCACGAGCTCGGCAACTGGTGCCTCCTGGGCCTGGGGGGCACCTGGGGTTCCCCTGCAGCTGATCATCCCTACTGCACATGCTGGCTGGGGAGTGGAGTGCTGTTGTGCTTTCAGAAGTGCCTGCAACTTCTCCTGGAAGTAGCCACAGCCACTTCTGAAAGAGGCTGCAGTGATCAGCTGCAGTGATTGGCCATCTTGCAATCAGGTGTGGGGGGACCCATCAGCGAGATCAGCCATGGGGCACCTCCCACCGGTCACTGACTGGTTGCTGGGGGGGAAGGGGCATGTGCCCCCCCACCCCAACTAAGGCAGCACCAGTCACCCATGCACATACCAAAGTTCAGTTGTGTCAGACTAACCTGGCATCTTTCTTTAATAAGATTACTGGCTTTCTAGACACATAAGATGTGGGACCTAATATATCTGCACTTCAGATATGGAGCTGGATGATAAAATATTTTTTAAAATGGAATGTAACAAGGTGCCTGTCTCAGGGACTGGAGTTCAGTTGCAGAGGATTAGGTGGTAATAGCCTGACTGCTTAGGAGTGTTGGCCAGCTGTTGGGATGATTGGCTAGTCCTGGAGAAAGTTAAAAGCTCCCAGAGCTTTTAAAAGCTCCCAGATGCAGGGTGGGGAGGGAAGCTGAAAGGGAAACTAACACCGAGGGACTGCAGTGAAGCCCTTGCCCTGGATGGCAGAGGCATTGAGAGAGGTTGGGGTGTTGATATTTTGTTTATTCTGATTAGTTTGAGATAGGAAAGGGGGCAGGGTGGTTCCTGGGCCTGGCTGAAAGGGTAACAACCTGCTACATGGAGATGACAGGGGTTAGTGCAAGAAGTATAGGAATGCTAAAGGAACTGGTTAAAGTGGAGATAATTCCCCTTTCAGTGCACCCTAGTGCTATCAGGACTCAGGGGGGTTATTAGAGTGGTTTTGGTTTGGGGATGAATCTACTGTAATGTTTTTATTCCCAACTTTAGCATAAAATAGGAGATGACCCTAAGTTGGGAGGCATTTGTCAATAAAAGGGTGATCATCATAGCATACAGGAAGATTTGGGTGACTTTGAGGATGACAGTAATGAAAATGAGATGAAATGTAATAGTACAAAATGCAAGATCATGTAATCAGAGAGTAATAATAACTTCTGCTCATCGGTTAGAAACAGCAGAGGAGGAAAAGATTAGAGCATGATAATCACAGAATAGCTGTGAGTCACCAAACTGATGTGGCCATGAAAAAGACAACTGCAATCACAAAATGTCTTAAGTGAAGTATTTTTGGAAGTCATAAAGAAGAGTTTATACCATTGTACAAGACACTGGTAAGTCCTTATCTGGAATTCTGTGTACAATTCTGGTCATCTGTCTTTAAGAAAGATGAGCTGAAGTTGGAATACATGAGGAAGAGGAAGATAGGGGGAATAGAGACCCTATCTTATCAGAGGAAACTAAAAGAGCTCAGCATATTTAACCTAGCAAGTGAAAGACTGAGGAAGAAGATATCATGGATCTTTATAAATGTCTTGGAGGTAAGATGGTAAAAATCAGGGAAGGCTGAAAGCTACTGAAGCTAAAGGGCAGTATTACTACAAGAACAAATAGGAATAAACTGGCCATGAATAAATATTGCCTGTAAATTAGAAGATGCTGGAAGTTCCAGGCATTAGAAACTATCAGTATGGTCCCGGAATAGACTTTTAAAATAAGTAACGGTGACAAAAAACCTTAACAGTTTCAAGTTTTGACCTGATAGCTTTATGAAAGCAGAGACATGTGCTTAATGACCCAGGAGGTCCCTTCACAGCCCATGCTCCTAACAGAATTGCTTTCTCTTATAGCACTGGATACTCTTTCCTTGTTTTGTGCAGTACCAGTCATGCAGTTGGCATTTAGCAAATAGCAATGACTTGAATGACATTCAGATCAGCACTTGGTCTCCAAAAGGTTAACACTAGAGTACTGCAACAGCTTGAAGTGTGAATTTAGTTACTGACAGATGTGAAAAAACAAAACAACGCTTTAATGGAAGAGGCACTGCGTCAGTTTGACCCAGCTTGCCAAATATCTGTATAGATCACACACTTTAGTGAGGCTTTTTTGGTGCTTTTATTGAATAGCTGATTCAATCTAATAGCTATTAGGAGCACGGATTCAATCAGCTATTAGATAAAAGCATCAAAAAGACCTGCTGAATAGGGGTGTGCGAAGCGGGCTGTATTTGATTCAAGTTCGGATACGGCCTGAAACAGGAACAGTGATTTGATTTGTTGATTCGGATCACTGTCCCTCATTCAATTTGGCTGAACCTGAATCTGCAAATTCGATGCTGATTTGGAGAACCAGTGATTCAGACCTAGACGTAGTTTAAATGTTTTTTCTACATACCTTGAGGTACCAGGCATGGCTTGTGAATGCTGCGATGCTGGGCGAGATGGAGTGTCCCACAGAAGTGCAGGGGGACCCTGTGTGCTCACCGGTGAACCCGGGTCCACCAGGGAGTGTGCTGGGGCTCCCCAATGTACCCCTGGCTCAGCAATCAGCTACAGGGGGACTCTGGGTGCCCCTACAGACTCAGGAGGCACCAGTCAATGAGCTGCGGGGGTGCAGGGGACCCCCCCTGCATGTTCCCCAGTGGACCTGGAAATGGACCTGAAGTGCTTCTGGTCCATTTTTGGATCTGCTGCTGAACCTGGGAGAGCCTCTGTGCTCTTTTGGGGTGCTCCATCTGCCCCAGCACTGCAGCATTCACAAGCCATCTGGTACCTTGAGGTATGTAGAAGAAACACTTAAAGCTGTGTCTATGTCCAAATCACTGAATTTTTCTGAATCTCTCCGAATTGATTTGGAGGGTTCCAATTTGATTTGGAGAGATTAAAGGGTCTCCTGATTCAATTCAGAGATTTGTCCACCGAATCGGGCTGAATCTCTGGTGAATTGAATCTGGAACTGAAGCTTGACCCAGCCCTACTGCTGAAGGGCATGATCTATACAGACATAGGTGAGCTGGGTCAAACTGATGCAATGAGTCTTCTGGTGCAATGAGTGCTGTGGTTGGTGCAGGGACAGGCCAAGCTGAAAGTAAAGTAGTTTGGGTTTTTTTCATGTCTGTAAATGGCTTGCAAGCTGCCACATTACTACAGTTGCTGATGCCATTGAAATCTACAAATTGGCACTTGCTTTACACAGTAATGTAGCCTTTTCAAGTGTTAGCATGACTATCCCTATCTATCTCATCCTTACAAATCTAGCTTCTTATAATGAGAACTGAAATCAATATTAAGAAAAAATGGCACAAATCTGTGAACAAATCCCATTTTTTTCGCCACATTTCTAACACCCAAGCTCATGTTTTCTGTGCAGGCAGCAATAATTCTCTTCTAGGCTTTCACTTACTCAGACTATTGTTTCTGATTATTGTGACATGCTGCATCACGAATTGTGCACATACCATTGCAACTGCTGTCCTTGTCTTCAGCTTCACAACACTACGAAGCTGCCTTGCCTACTGTAGGAAAGACTTCTGGGATGGGGGAGGGGGCACCATTCTGCTTGCTGGGCCTGCTCAGATACCCTGCTGTGGGGCTGCCCTGCCTGGCTCCTGGAGCTGAGCAACACAGGGCTGCCCCTGCTGTGGCAAGGACTTCTGGAAGGAGACGGGGGAGTTGGGAGTTCTGGTACTGTCTCATAGTCAGTGCCCAGGGCTACTGCTCCACTCACCTCTCCCTAGTTATGCTACCGGTCATTATAATGATATAACATTATTATTTTGGCATTCTGGAAAAAAAAGAAAGGTAGTAGCTCTGAGGTGATACTGCTCGAGGATCAGCTAGTGCACTTAAGATTATAGAAATCCGTCAAAGAATTCTCTGTGGAAAGCAGCTGCACTATTAAGCAGTCTAAAAGTTATTGTCAAATGCCCTTCTAAAGAGTTATAGAGACTTCAGTGGTTTTATTCGTCACCACAACCTAATTCTTTCTGTTCCTTCTTGTTTTTAAGCATATGAAGCTAATGGAACCGTAATTGCCGACACAGATGCACAAGTTTCTGTCTATTGATAAAACAGGTTCACATTTGCTAGTCAGCAACATTTCAGGTCTTTGGTGTACTCTACTGATGGAGAAATAAGGAAAAACAGATTCTGAGAGAGCTTTAAATATTTAAGAATAAGAAATGAAAGACATATTTTTAGGCATGCCAAGATCTGATGTTAATACAAAAAGAACAGTGAAAGTTTTGATTCTCTCAAAATCCTTCAAAGGATATTCTTGTATGCAGTGCTTTTAAAATTGGTTATAATTAATAAATTAATAACATCAATATGACCCAATGTTGTTAATAGGGAATGAATGATCTCCAGATGCTACATCATTTCTGGCATGTGGCAGCATTTGTTATAGAGCAGGAGACTGTAACCCTGTAACAAAGTTTCACTATCAATTGATATATTTCTTTTATGTCAGGATGTAACAGGGAAGTATGGTTCCTGTTACTAAGACAGGGAAAAAAGGGAGGCAAACTGCACCCAGGCAGTCAAGTGGAGGGCCAGCCATTGCGTGATAGGCAGCCCAAGCCCTTTAAAAGGAGAAGTGGCTATTGCTGTGCTGGGGAAGAGCAGTAGTACAACAGGAGAGTAACCTGGGAAAGCGGCAAGTGAACAATCGCAGAGCTAATTCTGCTGCTATAAGCCACTCTGCAGGCTGATAGTCAAGGCATGTTAGAGCATCTGTAGGCTGCCCAGGATGGGGACAGGGCTCTGGGCATATAAATCCTGGCCAGAGCCAGAGCTAACAGTCTGTGTTATGCCTGCCTAAAGATGGCATATAAGCCTGTGGCTGTTCCAAGCCAGGGAATCAAGCCCTGCAAACCATAGGCTGAAATACTCCTGGCCAGGAAGACTGCAGGGCATAGGCAGATTAATGCACAGGCCAGCTGGGCCTGGGCCCCTGAATGCCTGGAGGATGGGCATGGGGTGGCGGGGTGCAGCTTGGTGCAGACAAACTAGCGGCTGGGGCAGGCGGGGCATGGGTGATGTGGTGGGCCATGACTGCCGGGTACTGAGTGGGAGTCAGGGCATGATTGAGTCATTCTGAATCCTGATTATATCCTCCAGAGTGTTTGCAACTCCACCCATTTGCAAATCTTTTATCTGTGTACTCAATCCCATCCTCCAAAATATTAATAAAGATATTAAATAGGACTGGACCCTGGTTAGGCTCAGTACTCTCCCAATTAGTCACTGAGGTGTATTCTGTGAACACTTTGATCCAACCAGTTATGTATTCACCTTACAGAACTTTCAACCAGACTGTACTTCATAGTTTATGAATGAGAACATTGTGGGAAACCATGTCAAAACCTTTCTAAAAGTCAGGGTAAATTGTATCTACTGTCCCTATCTACAGAGCCATTGAAGAAAATCAGGATGGTCAGCATGGATCTGGGTTTTCTGTTTCCCATGGAAAAACAGAACCCCTCCTCCCCCTTGCTGATTTTCCCTTTTGACCAAGAAAAACATGGATGTTCCATTTTAACTGGGAAACATGGATTTTCCACTTTTGCAAAGAGCTGTCTGCAGGCTGGCAGAGTCCCAGCCTTCAAGGGGCTGGGGGGGAAGCGGGAGGAGGGCGGTCAGGCAGGGGGTGCCATGCACATGTTCATATTTGCACATGGCCACCAGGCAGCCTGGAGAGCAGCTTCTATAGGTAAGTCTGGTGGAGGGGAGGAGGGGATAGAGGCCCCCAGCAGGGGGGAGGGAGTTGGCCTGGGGCTGGGGTTTCTGATCAGCCTGGGCAGTGCAGGGGGCTTGGGGCCCAGGGCTGGAATGCTTGGCCACAGGGCCCAGGCCATGCGTGAGATGGGACCATAGGTGGCTTGTCTGGGTGGTGGTCTGGGGATGGGGCTGGGGGCAGGATCCTGCTGTGGGCTTGGGCTCCCTGCCCTGCTCTTCTCCCCCCTGGGCCATGTTAGCTGATCATTTTGTTATCCCCTAGGGACTTACAGATAGATGTTTCAATGACTTGCTCCATAATCATTAGAGGTACAGAGAACAGAGTGACCAGTTTGTAGTTCCCTATATCCTCCTCTTCCTTTTGTTAAAGATGGGCACTATACTTGCTTTTTTCCTCTCATCTCAAACATGAGAGTCAATAGCTCTGAAATTACTCCAGCCAATTCCTTAAGTAGACTGTCCTGATTTACACAGATACAAGTCACAACAGAATAAGCATTTACTGCTTTTAGGATGTGAGGTTTAGTTTGAATGAGTTGGATGAGGAATCATACATACCTCTACGTGCATTCATTCTTCACTGGTTATCATCATTCACAGGTATGCACAGATATCTTTGTGCATTGTTGTTAACATTTCGTTTGCAAGGCATAAATAAAAATGGTTCAGCTTGGTTCCATTCACTTCTCACATTCCCCATATAAACAAATAGAAGTATAAATGACTCTTTTCTGTAATGCATTTCCCACTAGCGCAGTAGGATCGCTCCTCACTATGCACACAGTTTAGAAAGGCTTGTGGTCTCTGACTGTAAAATCATTTGAGAAATAATGTAATTATCTTGTTCATGCCTATGAATGCCTGGTTTGCACACATAGCAAAACATTTGGCAGTGTTTCATTAGCCACACAGTCATGCATCTTAATTGAGCAACAGAGCATATTTTAGAATGTGAATGCCAAAAAAAGAATCTTTTATGAGTTCAAATTACAAAATGGGCACAGAGCAAATATGGCTTGCTATCTGTAAAATACCTACTGATAAAAAGGACATGTCTGGCTCATTATTAACAAGTGGAGCTGGTCTTATTATTTTCTGCAAATAATGTGGATTGAAACTTGTATTTTTTTTGGTAATGAGTCACTCGTGAACTGACCTTAATTTCTGCAAATATTGACTAAATATTTTATATGAATTATTTAAACTCTGGGGGTGTTAGCCAAAGCTGCTCACCTTCACTGGATATTCCTTTTGGTGTGTAAATCTGCTGCCTGAGTCACATGGCATATTTTCTGCTGGATAATAGGCTGTTGCCAGAGATGGGACTAAATGGGGAGTCTGAGCTCCCAGCAGCCAATCAGAAAGCTAGCTGCTTAAGTAGATGGAGCAGAGCTTATCAGCCAGAGACCCAAAGTAGGTATGGCTCTCTTGGCAATTACCTTAGGCTGGGCCAAATGCTAGGGTCCCTGACAAATGCCTGGCTGCACCTCTGAAATATCTCCCCGGCTCTGATAACCTTCAGGGTTGTCCTTGTGCTTCAAACCCCACTCTGCTATCTGCTGCTTCACTGCTGAGAACTAGCTGAGATGTGACAGAGGCCAGCTCCTTGGCCTGTGGTGCCTCAGCCTTACCTGTCTTGCCCAGACCTTGCTAGTTCCTAGCAGAGAGGATTTTGCCAGCTAGAAGAATCACACCCTTGTCCAGCTCTGCACTCAAGAAAGATGAATCCCCCTTCTCATGGGTAAGCCTGTATAGTCAAATGCTCTAGAATCACAGTTAACACTGACAATAAGTGGGTAAAAAGAAAACAAAAGGATAGTATAAAAACAAGAACAATGTAAGAAATACATTTTTTATCAAATATAATGCATATAAACATAAGGATGATAAGGATAAATGCAGCATGATGATATCTTTATATAGAGACTACATGTGCCATATCAGTAAAGCACACTCAGGAAATCATGCAAAACACTCTACAACCTTTTAGGTTTATGACACATCTCTAGGGCAAGAAGCTATCTATCATCAATGATCATTATTTTGGTCTAGTATTGTCTATTACTTTGACCAGATATTGTCTAGTATCCAGCCTTTTGTTGCCGAGTAAGGTAGTTGAGAAGGTTGTGATGGAATGTCTTTTGACATACGTTATGTTGGTTCAAATGGGCATGTTCCTATTCTGCCATGGAAAATGCATCAGTGGCACAATGCTGGTGGCTGACAATCTCTTCTTGATAATGGCTGAAGTTCACAAAGCAATCAAGGCTATTGGATACTGCTGATCACAAGCTCTTTCACTTGCAAATCACAGCAAGAGAGCTATGGAAGAGATCAAGCGGCTATTACGTGGTTTTCTTCTTTTTTCTTAAAGAAATCACAAGTCATTGTGGACATTAATTCTGGGTGCCCAAGCTCACAAATGTATACCTACATATTGTTACCTCTGGTTTTTTTATATGGTATAAGAATGACGACTGAGGAGGCAGGTGAAGAACAGAGGAGGTTCATGAGGAGTGGGTTTTGTACGCTAGTGCTTTCTGTTACCGTCTCATTGACCTGAAGGATGCACTGAAGCCTTTTCCGTTATCTGGGCTGAGATTAGAGCAGGGGTTCTTCACCTTTTTTGTGCCATGGACCCCTTTGGCAGTCTGGTGAAGCCTATGGACCCCTTCTCAGAATAATGAGCATCTGTAGACAGGACGACTGCGATCACGTGTGATCTAGCGGTGGGTCTAATAACTACCGTAATTTTGAAGTAGTGATGAACGTAAATGATATTTCGAGATTTCTGCAACAACTGTAATGTGATTTGAAAATATCTGTGATTTCTATTGGTGACAAAAGTCACAGGTACTGCTAATACTACTGTTTTTTGTTGCCTACATTCATAATTGAAGGAAATGCTACATTTCAGTTCGAGGTTAGTGAAAATAAAGATGTAATTTTTTTTCCCATCCAAGTTCACGGACCCCCTGAAATCTATCCACAGACTTCATGGGGGTCCGTGGACCCCAGGTTAAGAACCCCTGGATTAGAGCATAGATGGGGGAACTGTTAAAGCAGGCTGAGCTGCCCAGAAATAGTCACCAGTGAGTGCTGGTCTGAGTAAGGACCAAAAACACAAGAGTACCAGAAATTAGTCATTTTCCAGCTCTAATTTTGATAGTTCTGTGACTTTTTGGTTGCATTTATCCTGCAAATAAATTCAACTCTAAATTAATTCTTAAAAAGTTATGCAAAGCTATGGGTACTTGAGTTTGGGATAAAAATTCAGGTTGATGTTTATTTTATTCTAACAGATTTATCCATTCCTCATTAATGTTAGGGAGTAGAAGCTGACATCAAGACATTCTCATTTGGCATAATTATTTCCTAATCTTAACAAGGATCATTTTAAGATTTTTTTTTATTGTAATGCCAAAGAAAAAATAAAACGTGTCATGAAGCTAACTTACAAATTCCTACAGTAACGTACAGATCAATGATAATCGTAGATTGCAGTGCTCTTGCCCTGAGGCAACAAGAAGGCAACTCAATCACAAATACTACTCCTACTTTCTGTAAGCTCAATGACAAAAGAACGACCCCCCCCACACACATTATAGTTCTCCTACACTATAAATGAAGTAGGGTTGGATTAAAGAATACCCTCAACAGAAAACAATTAATAGTTTTGCATCATTGCAGTCTATTTCCTCTTTCCCCCTCCATCTCAAGGTAGAATTGGCAATCATGTTTTTCAAACAGATATAATTATATGGGAAATTTTAAAGAAAAGATACAAGTAATATTTTAGCTAGTACTAGTCAAGCAATGTTAGCCAAAATTCCCATCAAGGATAATTTTTAATAATGTATAACTACTTCCAAATTTTGGAAAAATCTTCACTTCGGACAGAGTAAATCTATCAATTTACAGGACCATTTTCTAACTCAAAATTACAGAGGTCTGAGAGAGCTGGTTTGGAAGCAACAGTAAGTACAAATAACTCTCACTGATATTTTCTTTGAGCTTCAATGATAGAAGAAGGGTTTTAGAACAGAAGCTCTGAGCTCATCTCATCATTCTATACAAGAGCAGTTCAAAGCTGCTGACTGCAGTGTCAGTAAGTACGGACCCTGTAATTCAGTACAAAAACTGTTTCCTCAGACGGTCCTTGCAGCATCATCCCAAAGTTGACATTTTTTTGGGAGCACTTGTTTTTTTTTCTCATTCCTCTTTCCATATTTTAAAAATTCTTGACTCTATTGTTAGCAATAATTTATGCCAAGATCCCCTATACTAGTTATTTTTATGCTTTACTTCTGTTACATATCCAAACATTTCAATAATGCATACATACCTTAACTTCTTGTGTTTGATGCTTTGTATGTTTCATGTCACTTTCAATGGCAAAAGTACAATGGGATTACTCATTCACTATTATTTATATGTCATTGTGGATGAATGTATTTCAGAGAAATGCAGAGGCATCTGCCTAAATTTGAAATGTGAAGAGCAATTGATAGGCACTTGACACCAGCTGCTTTTGGGCTGGGTGTTTTTGTCATGCCACCGCATAAGATCTACCTTGCCTTTTCTTAAACTTAAGTAGTACTTACTGCACCTATGATAAGTAATGTCAGTTTATTTTGGTGGCATCAAATGAAGCAGGCCATTATTGATGAAAACACTAAATTTGCTGGAATGGATTAGAAACAATCTTTGAACAAATATCTAGTACAAAGAACAAGTTCTGAATAGACATGTCAACCCACAGAATTCACACTTGAATTTCAAATGCTCCTGTAACAGGGAACCCTATCCCTGTTACCTGAAGGCAGGTCGGTTCTTTTAAGACTAGAACTTTCTGGGCACAGTCTGGAAAATTCTGATCTTAAAGGGACCAACCTGCCTTTGGGTAACAGGGATAGGGTTCCCTGTTACAGCCTCAGAACAGAAGTGTTTTGATCAGGTGGTGCCATTTGCAGAATCTTCTTATGTTCAGATTTTTGGTTCTGGCTTGAGTCCAAATCCAGTTTGGAACAATTAGGTTTTTAAGCTTTTCAAGAAATGTTATGTGCTTACAATGCACGTAATACCTGTAAGTCCACCTGGAATCAAGATTGTTTAAGATAAAGTCTGTGAGCCAAATGCATTGCATAAAATTTAAGGGTACAATCTACTATTATTAGTATGGAATTATCTGATCAAGCTGGGACTAATGAATAGATTCTAAGGGGTCCATCCCTTGTATTGAAGATTAAGGAATTACATTCATGACAGCCTATGGAAATGTGGTGTAGTCTTTGAGTTGATGGGTAGTTCCAAATGAATTGAACCAAATTAAATACCCTGAGACTATCTTTTTGGGGCTTAAAAAAAAATAAGAGTTATTATTTAGTTGCATCAATTATTTCTCTAGGTCAGCAGTTTATGGTTTGCAGATCCAGTGGAGTCACTGCAGTTACAACTAAGGTTCAGAGTCCCACAGGTATAGAGTTCTAAAAGTTAGGTTTGCATGAAAAGTGGGGTCATAAACTTGGTAAGACTGGGAACTGCTCCTAGACTTCTTAGAAACAAGTCCTAGAATTGTTTTAAGAACTGGATTGATGATTAATTCATCGTGGCTTGGCAAACCAGAATAGATGTCAATAAACTGTTCAAGTGTGTCAATTCACTAAACATGCCACTAGTGACTTTTAATACTCTCTTTGGCTCATTTTGATAGGCAAAAACAGTTTCAGGAATATAGGTCCTAGTAATTGAATAGGAATTAAATTTATCATTCTTTTCTGTCTCTTTCAGCCTTTGGTACATGAAATAAAGCTGTTCTTCCTTTGTTCTTCTCTTTTTCTTTTTACTGAATAAACCATAATAACATTTCAAGGTATTCACACTTCAGAACGGCCTCAAATATTTTTCATTAGTATGAACTCACAGCAAAATAATGTCAGATTTACAGAGATGAGTGTAGCATACACTTGGCTCTTATAAATGAGCTTTTGTCCTATGTAAAGCCATTAAACATTTTACCTGATCTTGACTGAAGGAAAATATAATTTATTCAAATCTGCACAAATAACATATACATGAGCACAGCTTATAATTTACTTCTGTATGATGTAAATGACACAACTTATTGATAAATTTGTGGGGCACAGCTGTAAGGAGAAGGTTGGAACAATAGGTTTTCAACATCAAAAGGACCCAGAGGACGGAAAAAAAGACTTTATGTTAGGGGCGTACCGATAGAAATTTTGGGGGGTGATACTGATAGCCGATATTTAAGGAGGCATGTTGGGCAATACTGATCCAATTTCTGATACAGCATGGAGAGCTGCCTCCAGCTGGTAAATCTGGTGTGGTGGAAGGGAAGCTAGGGGTGGTGAGGTGGGAAGGGGCATGGGAGGGCAAATCAATGTCCCTCACGGTGAAGGAGGAGGCAGGGGCAGAAGCAGGCGCTGCCCAGGTGGGGAGGAGCTGGAGCCATGGTTTGTAGGGGGTGTGTGACCCCCATTGCTACCCAGGGTGGGGAAAGCTGCAGGTGGGGCTGCGTGGGGCTCTTCTCAGAAGGCGCTGGGGTCAAAGTGGGTGCCAGCAGTGCTAGTAGGATGCTGTATCCACCCCAAATTTCACTGTTTGTCTGCACACAGTGCCAGCCTCCACCCATGTGCCAGGAAGAGGTGGGGCTGTGGCTGGCAGCAGAAGCGCTAGGAGCAGAGCAGCTGTGAAATTTGGGGTGGATGCAGCATGCTCCCAGCACCGCTGGTGCCTGCTCCATGCCAAGCCCCTGCTAAGAAAAGCCCTGCACAGCCCTGACTGCAGCACACTCCACCCCACCCCACACAGATCCAGGGGGCAACCCCCCATGCTCTCCTGGGGTGCAAACAGCACTAGGAGCTGACCCCCAACCTAGGCAGTGCCTACCCATGCCCCCTCCCTCACTGCAGGGGGCATTGGTCTGCTCCCCCCATGCCCCTTCCCTTTCCCCTTCCCTTCCACCACACCGGACTTACCAGCTGAAGGCAGCTCTCCACGCTGCCAGCTGTAGTCCTTGCTGCCTTAGTGCTGTGCTGCGGCTGTGCATGTGCACAGGCATTTATCAGCCAAATTACCAGCCCCATGGGGCTGATATCTGATACAGCCAGTTTTCTTTTTATTGGTACCAATCCAATATTGGACCAATGTATCAGTGCACCTCTCCGTTATGTAATATAGCAGTCCCCACCTACCTCTAGCTGGCTGTCCTTAATTCTCAAGCCTAAGCATTTTGCCATCCATTACACTAACTTATATAGTGTTAACTGAGTGCTTAGATCTGGACATCATATTCACTGTGATTTCCTGTCAGGAGTTTGGCTGTATTGGAAACTCAGAAATAACACCACCAAATATCAGTATGAGCGTCCTCTCTAAGTTTCAGGTTCTCATCTGTCTTAGCTATTTAGGTGCTTCTCTCCAGAAAACCATTTTCCTTTTATCTAACTTGGAAACAACAAACAACACATGTGATAAACTCGGAAAAATTCAGCAGATTTAATCCCTATTCTAACAAATGCCATCATGTAGAAGAACAGTTTTGATACCCAAAACCTACACATACCCCCAACATAACTGTTTATGTTATCCATGAAATTGGTCCATTCTGTACTGTTAAAAGACATTGGCAGTAAGATGGTGAAATCTTGCCTTTGCAGATTTTAAGCTACAATGAACAAACAAGAATAACTTCACTGTTAGTTTTTGTTTATTAACTACTGAATAAAAACTGAATTACAAATGACAGACCATAATTCATGATTTTATCAATAAAAAGCATATTTTTATTATCAATGTACAATAGGTTGACATCATACTGTGGGCATGGTGCCATTCATGCAGGCTTGTGAGACAAGTCTTTATAAGGGCTGGGTTGAACTCTTTTAAATTCATTCTTTTCTTTACAACTTTCTCATTTTGGATCTTATGGTAAGTCTTTCAACCTCCCCACATTTCAATTTCCCGTCAGTAAAACTGGTATAAATAATATCAGTCCCGTTTTGAAAAAGCTCTCTGAAACTGTCACAACACAGGTACTACACGTGTAGAATAATTTATTATTATTAGCTGTTAGTATAATTTCTGATCTAATACCCTGCGTGTTTTCATCACATTACATTACTCTTATACCTATAGACAGAACAAAGAAGATAAAGGTGTTTCTGTCGCGTGGAAATTTTTGCATTTTTTAACTTTTTATTCTTGATCTTGATGACAAGCAAAAAAAATTAATTTATTTCATTGAATTAAATCATTAACAACCTGTCCTGTTGGTTAAAATCAAGTTTCATTTAGTTAAATTGAAGTGTTTCGTTTTTAACCCTGATTCATTCATTATTTATGTAAAGAATGTAGATTTCAAAACAAAGAATCATTTCCAACTGAAAAATTGAAACGACATTCTGAAAATGTAAAGCCAGAATTTCAACATTTTCAAAATATTCCCCTCCCAATTTTTTTTCCAAAATGAAACACTATGCACACACTTCTGTGCCAAATTGCTTCAGCACTTTTTTTCCCCAATCAGTTTTAACCATGAAACTTTGAAAAGAATTATATGAAAATTATTCAAACATTTTATTCTATCTCTATTCTATTTCAGTGTCATATTCACTGCTATAAAATCTTGGATAACCCCACTTCAGCAATTGACCGCCAGCTCAAAATCTATCCCCCTTATCTTGTATTTGATAATATCTATTTTACTGAAACAAGCTATTTTTGGAGAATAATCTTGTTCGGGTTTCCAGCATAACTCCTCCCACCTACTCCAAATTATTAGTATTTACAAAGTGTTCTTAGTCACAGGTTTCTGAAGTGCTTGGCAAACCTATATTGTGGTAAACTACGTTTACAGTTATGACAGCATAGATTTAAGCCTCTCCATGTACCAAGACCTTGTAGTGACTGAGAGGCTTGTGATCCTCAGAGATATATCACCGGGATTTTCACATTCCTGGCAGGCTCACCCATGGTGGACAGGCCTGATGGGAGATCCCAGACAAACCATGGTGCAACCCCAAGTCCTCAATGGCAGATCATGCAGAAGAAGATGCCAGGATCTGAATGTCTGGGAAGATGGAAGAAAACTGCAAGTTGAAGGTGTCCTGTCATCTAGGGTTCTCTCTTGTCACTGGGCTCTGATCTCTATCTTGACAGGATTATGTAGTTGGTATTTTTGTGCACCAGTTTCTTCATGTTACATTCACGCACAGGTTTCTACCACAGAACATAATGTGGTCTCTTGTACCCACCTCCAAAAGCCCTGTAGCAATGGATTAGTGGTGACAGAGACAGGAGTCCAGCAGTTTCCAGGAATCAGTTCATCAATCAATTTACAGAGCTCCCTGAGGGCAATAATAAATGTCTTATAACCCTCTGCCTTAAGCTCAGCAACAACCAGTATTCCACCATACTGGTGCATATGCCCCAATACTTGATGCTGGCCATGATGTCAAAGAACAGTTCTACTCCAACCTTGACCATGTATCGATTGATACCTCACCAGAAAGACAAGATCATTTTCTTTGGTGACTTCAACACCAGAATCTGATGTGACCTGGAACTCTGGAGTGGCACTACTGGAAAGGAAGGAGTAGGCAAAACCAACCCCAATGGCATCCTTTTCCTGAGCACATGTGCAGAGCATGGTCTTGTCATCACAAACCATCTTCAGACAGCGTGACAAATACAAGACTGCCTGGAGACACTCTAACTGTAAATATTGGAACCTCCTTGACAATGTTATTGTTAGCACCCATGACTGAATGGATGTCTGCATCTTTTCAGAGAGGCCTACTAAACTTTGGGCCCCTCTGTCAACATCAAGACTAAAATGCTCTATCAGCCTTCCCTGGGCCACAAATATGACTCTGCTCCCCAAATTATCATAAAGATGCCAGTGTTTATGCAGTGATCTTCCATTTGATGTGGAGAGGTTTCTGGAGGCATTGTTGGTGATACTTCTCCAGTCTCTTGAGATGACAACAGTAGGTCACCCACATTTCAAATCCTTAGAGGAGGGTGGAGATAATGGTTGCATTATAGACCTGGATGAATAAAGACATGCTAAAGCAATTTCCCAAAAGAAGCACTTGCACACCAGATCCTATGCTGGATTTCCTCCTCAAAGTTCACTCTCTGAGAGTGGTGACTACTGAGGTAGGAGAAGTGCTCAACTACCTCTATGGTCTTTGTCTTTATGATAATTTGGGGAGCAGAGTCACATTTTCAGTTTTCCTTTTTTTTCCTCATTCTGTTTTCTTTCTCCGCCCTGTGCGGGTTTACCCAGTGCTTTCCGCTGGACTTTGGGACACCAGGACCTTGATGGAGGATCGCAGGGTGCTGTGAGCACAGTGGCAGTCAGTGGCATCCTCCTGGAACATCCAGAGAATGTCTCAGAAGATGGGACGTCTCAAATCTCCCAGACCCAGGTGGAACCTCAGACATTCTTCTGCAACAAAGGGGACACAGATGCCAAGGAAATCATTGTTCAAGGATCGGTCACAAAGAGATCCGGAGGCCCGTTTCAAAGGGTGGCGCACAGCCGGGGTGTAGGGGAGGTTGGAGCCCTGCAGACACTAACCAAGGGATGTGACGACTCTGGAGGCGCCCCCAAAGGAGACACCCTACACTGAAGATCTATCTGAAGTCGTGGCAGGCAAGTTTGGAGGCCACTCCAAAGGTGATCAAGGGACACTCCGGGGCCTACATGAGGCTCCTTGATGTGCCCATGCAAAGGCAGTGCGAGAGTGGATCATCGAGTGGATATGGGCACAGTTATGTTATGTGCAAAACTTGTGTTATGACAGACTCTCCTGGTAGCAACTCCATATTCTAGATACCTCTCTCTCAGCCACAGCTGGATAATGCCTAGGCATAAATAAATACTATATGTACATAGCATTACCCAGTATTTTCTGGCTTCAAAGTGCTATATACATTAATTAAATAATTAAACCTTCCAGTGACCTGTCTCCCTTCCTTTAAATGATAAATATGTGTTATCATTCCATTTTCCCACTTTCCCAAGTTTTTTTTTTATTTATTATTTTTATTGATTTAAAATAATGGAATAAAACTATCATAAGTCTACATCAACTATACATGTCGACCTGACTATTTTCATGCCTGTCGCAAACAGTAACAAGGGGAAAAGAAAAGAAAAAAAAAAAAAGACTAGGAGGGAAGGGATAGAAGAACAGGGAAGCATGTAGACAGCAACAATCTAGATACCAAAAAATTCCAAGATTTGCTTCCAAATTGCACCAACTTTTTGAAGCAATTAAGCTTGCTAAACATGATTCCCTCCATGATGCCAGCTGCAACATCCCATCATATCAGACTTTGACCTCTGGAGATGTTCTACTTTTTTAATACAATAATATCCTACATGTTACTAATAAATCCCGCTGTTAGAGTGCAATCTAGGGAGGATTCCATTTGAATGCTTTATATATATAATATAAATACCCAAGAATACACACTTGCCAAATCTATCAGTGTTGTGTTCAAAACCATGTTAATTCTAGTTGCAATTCATTTCCAGAAAGAACTGATAATAGGGCCATAGTAGTTTGAGTTACTAAGAAGGCAGTGGGATCTTGAAGGTTTGGAAGATGCAAGCCACCATTTCAATTAGTAATTGTGCCTTTTTTAATGAAAATTGCGCTTTTTATCCTCTCCCTAAAGAAACCTGTTAAACATTTAGTAGATTTTAACAGAACAGGATTGGAGGATTATAACTTGTAGGTTATATCATAGATAATTTAGGGGAGGTAAAACCCCACAAGGATATTGCCAGACTGTTCCATTTGTTTAAATCCTGTAATACAACATCAAGAATCTTCCAGATGTTTTGACAGACAATAACTTTATATTTTTGGATATTTTAATAACCAAAGTTGTGTGTTCTGATTGCCATTGAAACTGCCATTTACTAAACATATCCTTTGCAGCATACTTATTTGTTCCAAGTAACTCACATTTAGTCCAATCAAGTTTATAACCAGAGAGGTTACTAAAATTGTTGATTAATGATAAGAGGAAAGGAACTGATTTCTCAGAAGCATTAGTGCTACTACTCCTAGTATGTCAATAACCTGAGGTACATATCTGAAACATCCCTTTTTGAATAAATCCTACTTGATTTTTGTGAATGATCTTAGGGAGGACCCATTCCAACTTGTGTAATACAATTTTAGCTAGGATTTTGACGTCTACATTCTTTAAAGCAATTGGTCTATTGTTAGAACAATTCACAGTATCTTTGCCTGGTTTGGGAATTACTTCATGGGAAATATAACTTCATGTAAAGTCGTTTGTAGTGCCCCTTGCTTTTTACTGGCATTATGTGTATTCAGTAACTGAGGTAACAATATATCTTTATCTTTACATCTTTTATAAAACTCCCTCGGAAATTCATCAATGCCCAGAGATTCATTATTGTTCATGTCTTTTAAAGCTAAAGTTTTTCTATCTAATGACAGTGAAGCCTCCAAAGTGTCCTTCTTTGACATTTGTATGAGTACAAAGTCCAGGAACATATTTCCTCACTTGCCATGTTTAGATTCTCAGTGTACAAATTAGAATAGAACTCACTGAACTGTTGGTTGATTTGCCTCTGACATATTTATATTCCTCAGAGAGGACCTTATAGTTGATATTTTATTATGGTTGCATTTACTCTTAAATCCATATGCTGGTAATCTTTCTGCACATTCCCCTGATTCCCAATTATCTTGACATAATCTATATAAAGCATATTCTGCTTTCTGGACATTAAATTATTCAATTCATATCTTGTATTGGTGAGAATGTGTAGCTTATCAGGAAAAGAGATTTGTGACACAATCCTCATTTGAAGACTTATATTTTTCTTATTAAAGTAAGTATTTCTGTCTCCCATTTTTCTTCTTTTTTCCAGAAGCATATGGTATTATACACCCTCATAAGAAGACTTTAGTAGTTTCCTGTTGTATCAAAGCAGAGGAAACAGTGGGTTGATTAAGCTCAATACATTTTTGGGCTTCTCTTGAATGATTGCTTCAAATGTGTAATTATTCAGCAGGGAGGTGGTGAGTTGCTAGTAATTATTTACAGTTGTTCTATCTATGAGGAAGAACTGAAACTCCACCTCAGCATGATTTGAACCAGCTATGAGGCATCGCGACATTGACCACAGTCAGTTATGCTCTGAGAGGTTAAAAAGTTGTCAATTTTAGAATATACTGAATGAGGTGTTAAAAAAACTCCCAAACCCTATAATCCCTTATTGTTGGTTTCACTTTTTACCAAATATCTACTAAATCCAGGTCTGAAATATACTTTTTAATAACTTCCCGAGAAGATAAAATGTTGAATTCCCTGCACTGAGACCACAGACACACCCCAAAGTAAAAATGGAATCCATAATTTTAACATTTTCAAGAACAAATATACCCCCTGGACCATCAGCTATGTCAATTAAATGCAGCATGATTTTTCAATACACTAAAATAGAAACTCCACATGACTTTGTGTTATACACCCTGGAGACTACAAGTCCCATCCAACCATGCTCTAATTTTGAGTTTCCTCTATGGACAGATGAGTTTCTTGGAGCTTAGTTTTTTGAGAAAAGGTAATATTTTCTTGTTTTTAATAGGTTTGTTAAGGGCCTTAACATTCCAAGACATACTAAAAAGGAGTGTCCATTCTCAATGACCTTATTTTCTATGGTCAACTTTATATAGCTGGCAAGTTGCCAGTTTCCTTACAGCACATGTACATTTTCCTATATACTGCCATTGTTTGTAATATTGACATTCTCCCATATATTTAGAACTTATAACAACATACACTGCCAAGCACAATCTTGAAAAAATCACGAGAAGGAAGAAGAAAAAACAAACCAAAAAATTAAATAAATACAAAGTACAAAGAAACACTAACAGTAAATTAAATGCATGATATACTATTTTTGCCAGGAATATTGTTGCTATGGTGACGTTGTTACTGCATCCTTTTGAAAATACTAAATCAGAGCACAGTAACAACCTGTGCTGTGCCTTACACATGGTGCATCGTTATTTTTAGCACCTACTTCGCCATAGCGGCACATTATACTGGGAGAGCGCATCACTATGGTGAAATAGCTGCTGGTCACGTAGTATCCATGGGCATCTACACGTCACTATAATGCATTGCTATGGCAACATGGTATCACATGTAGATACACCCATTGGTAATCAATGCCTAACAATCTAAAACACTTGCTTGTTTTTCTTTCTGTACTACTCAGATTATTTCATAACTTTGCCCTCTCCAGATGGCATTGATGTAATAAATGTTTCTGCTTCCTTAGGGTTAGAGAAAGTGTATGTTTTCCTTTGGTGAATTGGATTCAGGGTAGCAGGATGTTCATGAACTATCTTAGCTACCTGTTTCTTTGCCTATAATTTTGCTATCTTAAACAGCCAGAGTCCTTCATCTTGGAAACCATCCTGGAAGCTCCTTAATCTCTGTTTTTGATGGGCCCTGAAAACACAGAGGAGTGAGATCTTTTCCCAGCTATAGATAAAGATCTAAGGTTCATCCAGGTATAATTTTGTAAGGGTTTGAATAAATACTGCAGGAAATATTGCAAACGTGTAGCAAAACTGTAGCCCACAGTCACAGCTAGGAGTAACTTTCAGTAAGTTTAGCAGCAGGGCAGCTCTGTTCTCAGAGGAAGGGGGTTTAGCCCCCCCTCCCTGGCTCCAGATCCCAGCCAGGGTTTGCCTGGTGGGGTGGGGGGCAGTCCCTGCCTCCTCCCTTCAGCTCTCCTCTGTTGGAGCATACAGCACAGCTCAGCCCAGCCCAGGGCTGGAAAGCATGCTGGGATGCTGGGGGACTCTGATTTAACTTAAACCAGGAAGGGGTCTGAGACAGAAGTTTCATAAACTAGTTTGACCCAAAGCAGTTAAGTCTGATACTACATTCAACCAGGTTTATCTTAAACCAGTTTCAGTCATTTTGCTTCTGTTCTGTTACAGGTTTAAGCCAGTTTCTGATGACTTCAACTGGTCTATGTGTAACTTCTGCCCCCCAGCTCTAGAGTCTGCACTAGATGATTTTGGGGTCATAAGCCATACTCTTTGATGATTCAGGAAGATGTCAAATGGTTGTGAACACAAGAATCTACAGACAAGATTAGCAATAGCACCCCTTCCCTGCAGCATTAAAAAGAACACCACTCAACATCTAAATTTGCCTTGCCAAAAAGCAAATTTATTAGCTCTTACTTCAGTTTCTAAGATGCACCTTTAACTACTTCTGCTGAAAAACTAAGATAAGACCTGGGATTGAAAAAGCTGACATGAGCTCAAAGAGAAAAGAACAAAATAAATTGTGCAATAGGCTGTCATTCACTTTAGTGATTTTAATTTCTAAAGTGAGTGACACTTAGAAACTGTGATGATAGATGCCACAGGAATACCTGCAATAAAATAGGTAAAATGACAAATGCAATGTGCTTCACTTGTAGAGAGCTCTGTGCCATCCCTTGAGGATTTTGATACTTTGCTTAATAGATCCTAGATCTGGTTGGGAAATTTTCAGTGGAATAAAATTTTACTGGTAAATGGAAACAAAGTTTCAAAGTGTTTGCAGATTGTTTTTCAGGTCATAGATCATCCTTCTTTTTGTGCATGCATCCCTATATAGAGATGCACATACAGATGAATAATCTGGGTTATACATAGTTATAGGACAATATTTAGGCACAGTGTCTTATGGCTCCTATTGGTGACTCCAATGAATCAAGTCCATCAGCTAACAACTTATTTCTTGCTTCAACTATGAAATTCTGCTACTTGCATCCACACAAATACCAGCTCATACTTATATAACCACTGACCTGGTATGATGAAACACTCCTCAAAAGGCTATGAAAAGGAATCCATGAAAAAGAGACTGATGCTACAGCCTTCTCCTTTAGCAGGTAGCAAGGCAGCAAAACAGAACAAGCCAGGATGGTTCTGCTCCTATGCAGAGGTACAACTGCAGGTGCAAAGGGAATTTTCAAACTAGATGTCTAGTGAGTTTAGGCAACACTGGGTTAGGCAGCTGCTGAATGGAGTGGAGTGAGTGGGGTGTTTATGAATTATAGTTTTTGATTTAGGAACTGAATCCTGTTTTAGTGTCTAAGTCATCAAATCATATATTTATAGAAAATGAGGATTGGAAGGGACTTCAGGAGGTCATTTTAGTTCAACCTCCTGCAGGACTATTTAAAGTTCCCTTTCTGCAACTTGAGGCCATTGCTTCTTATTCTGTCATCTGCCACCAAGTTTATGCATGACACCAAGTTGCAGAGAGTAGTAGATACCCTGGATGGTAGGACTAGGATTCAGGGAGACTTAGACAAATTGGAGGATTGGACTAAAAGAAATCTCATGAGGTTCAATAAGGACAATTGCAAAGCCCTGCACTCTAGACACAACAATCCCATGCACCGGGCATGCTGTTGGCTCATTTTCAGCTTACTGTCCACTGTAACCTGCAGTTCCTTTTCTATTGCTTAGCCAGTTGGTCACCAGTGTTTACCAATACATGGGACTGTTCTGTCCTGAGTGCAGGACTTTGCACTTGTCCTTATTTAACTTCATGAGGTTTCTTTTGGTCCAATCCTCCAATCTGTCTAGGTCTCTCTGAATCCCCATCTCCACCTTTTCTCAAAGCATTTATAATCCCTTTCCCCTGGGACAGGGAGGGAAGGGATGTGCTGCTTAGAAAGCTAGCAGTTTATGGGGCTGGAAGGAAGCTAAGCATAAGAGCAGGAGATTTCAATTGTATAATCAAAGTGGGTGACAGAACAGGGGAAGGAGGAAATAGAGCTTTAGATGGCTCATCCAAACTGTTAAGAAATATAATAAAAGAAGTCACTAAGAGATGTGTGGGCAGGGAGAAAGTTTTCATTATAACAGACCCCAGTGGAAAGAAACAATCTGGAATTGACTTTG
This sequence comes from Crocodylus porosus, assembly GCF_001723895.1. Lineage (NCBI taxonomy): Eukaryota > Metazoa > Chordata > Crocodylia > Crocodylidae > Crocodylus > Crocodylus porosus. The sequence continues at coordinate 17,479,179 of NW_017728948.1, forward strand.
TGCTTGTATCAAAAGAAATAGGGATAAGGAAGAAAGAAACTATACAGGTGCCTTTAGTGACCACTGGATGCTGAAGGTGCAAATGAGTCTTGGTAAGAGCCTCATTGAGAGGGAAGAGACTGTGGGAGTTAAATGTGTGGAAATGCTAGAGAAATGCTAAATGTACATGAGAGAATATGAGGCGTGGTGAACACTGAAGAAATAGTTTAGGAGTACCAGAGAATGGTGTATGATAGTGAAGAAGAGGACAGGAGGATTTTTCAGGAAGGAAGACTAAAGTTGCAAGGGGAAAAGAACAGAAGAACTAAGAGAGCTACAAAGAAAGATACAGGAGCTGCTAAAGGAAGCTGCAGAAGGAAGACAGGTATGAGAAGAAGTAGAAGAAACAAGGCAAGTGTTAGAAACCTAGTTTAAAAGAGAGAAAACGTTCTTAGCACAAGTATCTTGTGTGGGAGAAAATGAATAGTGGTCTGATACTTTATGGCCAGAGTGAAGGCAGTAAAAGGAGAGCTTAAAGCAATGTGGGAAGATGGGGCCTAGGTGGAAAAGCAGGAGGAGGTATTAGAGGTGATGAGAAGATTTTGCAAAGAGCTATACTGGCAGGGCACCTTTGGGTGCCTGCCACTTTAAGGGCAGCAAACAGGCAGCAGCCAGTTATGCCCATGTGTAGGCACTTGAGCCCAGCAGGGATATGAGGTCCCAGAGACCCCAGAGGGAGTAGTGTGGAGAACACTGGGAGGCCCTGCACAGAATACAGCTGAACTGCGAGTAGGTCTGTGCATGTGAGGGGGCTAAGTAGGGCTGAAGTTGGAGTAGGGTTGAAGGATACGCCAAGGGGTGCGCTGAGTAGGGCCGAATGAGAGTAAGCTTGAAGGACAGTGCAAGGGCCAGCCCCGTGAGAAGTTGTAAGTGTACCCAGTGAGAGGCTTGGGGCAGAATTAGCCCAGGGTTTGGTACAAGCCGGGACAATGGAGAGTAGGGGAACTCATGGGAACTGTGTGGCGAGACTAGTATGAGAGTAGCGAAGCCTGATGGCCAAGGGGGGGTCACTTAAGAAGGAGCAGGGCAGTGGAGTGTGACCCAGTAATGGGCAGTATGCCAGAGGCCCTGGTGAGAGAGGGCAGGAGTGGAAGAGGCCTCCTGTGAGAGAGGAGAGGTGGTGTGAATGTGCATGTGTGTGGAGCCCAACTTGGGACTCAGTTTGCTCCTGTCTCAGACTGGGAGTAACGTTAACCTGGATGCCATCTGCGAGGCATGGGCTGTGGTGTAGGGAAGGAATGGAGCCACAGATAGTCTCCCCTAGCATCAGGGCATGTAATGGGCAGTTTCCCATATTTACCATCTGTTTGTAGGAATAGCAAAGTCATGGCAGGAAAGATTGGGTGGATTGCCCTGTAGTGACAGGTGGGTAGGCTAACATAAGACTCGGCCCTGAGAGGTGCTCCATTGTTACATATACCAAAAGAAGAAAACTGACAAGAAGATGATGAAGAATTACTTGGAAGAGACTTAAGAGGAAGTAGAGGAGGAGGAAGCAAATGAGATGGAAGAAAACATAAGCTTAAAGAAAGTGGAGCAGTATTTAAATATCCTTGAAGGAGGGATGTCAGGGCGTGGGGGCCTAGGAGCGGCCGTGATCTCTCTAGCACCCCCTACCATGCCAAATAGGCAATTCAGCACCCTTTATCTCACCCGCCACGTCTTGGTGTTATATAGTTTTATAATGGAGGCTGCCTTTATTGTCCCCTTTGACACGGTGCTAAGTATATCCCGTCCCCTATCCTGAATGTACTGACCTGGCGCACCCCAGCCTTATGGGCTATGCATGCCTCCAACCTCCCCTTTAGCATACCCCAAGCCTCGCAGATGTATCGGATGTTATCTGGTCAGTTTCCTGTATGCACCCTTCACCGGAGCCCCTGGGCTTGTCACGGAACCAGCGCCCCTTCACCGGAGCCCCTGGGCTTGTCACGGAACCAGCGCCCCTTCACTGGTGCCCCTGGGCTTGTCACGCAACCAGTGCCCCTGGGCTTGTCACGTAATCGGCGCCCCTCTATCCGCTAGCCCTCTCGGGCCTACTAGCTATATCCACCCCCTCCTGGGGTCTGCTATATACTCGCCCCTCCTGGGGCCTCTCCATGTACAGATGGTGCCCCCCCACTGGGGCCTATCCCTCCGTTCACTTGCCCTCTCCAGGCTCTCTATAATCGTGGACTCACCCTCTCCGGGCTCGTCTCTATAGTTGCGCCCTACCCTGGGCTTCTCTTCCTGTGTGCCCCTTTTGGGCCTAACACGAGCCCCCCGGGCTTCTCGCTGGTGCTCCTTGCGAGTGGGGCTCAGGTGGCCCTAGCCATGCCTGGCCCCCACAATCCTCATTGCCCCTTCTCTGGGCTGGGGTATTGCACCCCGAACTACAGTGCCCTCACTGGCACTGTGCACCTTGTCAGGGCTGGGGTAGTACACCCCTACTACAGTGGCCTAGTGGGCACCAGAATCCCCACCACTGTGGAGCCCCTCTGGGACTCTTCCCAAGTGGGGCTCAGACAGCCCTAGCCTTACCTGGCCCCCTTGACCACTTTCTCTGGGTCCTGCCCCACTAGGGCTCCTACCTACGCCCACGCTGGGCTTCATCTTACCAAACGTGCCCTCCCTGGGCTCCTCAATCTGTTCACCCCTTCAGGGGCCGGGGTCTAGATGCCCCACAATACAGCACCCCTCTCTGGTGCTGGGAGCACCCCCACTTCCCTGGGGACCTCCTGATGAGGCCTCCTCCACCCCTACAGCCTCGCCCGGTCCTCCGGTATAACAATAACTAAACAGAACCGTAAGCCAGCCGGCTGTAACACAACAATAAGTCTCCTGGCTATAACATAGGATCTAGGCCCACCTGGCTCTCTCGCAAAGGCCTCCCAGTCAGGGTTCTCTCCACCCTTACCATGATGCAGCCCCTTGGGTGTTCAGGCTGCACCACACATCTCTGCTCAGCTTGGCTCTCTTGCAGAGCTCCTGC
>NW_017728948.1:17482673-17483847 GCF_001723895.1 Crocodylus porosus
GGAACTAGTCCAATGATGGGTGCGGCTGCCGACTCCTTAAGTCCCAGAACTGGTCAACAGCTCATTGAGATAGGGTGTTAGTGGTAGAAGTTATTACGGAGTAGATATAAAGTGAAGTAAAAATTTGTTTTATTCACTCACCTGGCCTCACCCTCTTATGAATCAGAGGGGAGGCTGGCTGGAACGAAGTTGCAGTAAATATAAGTATAGAGAGTGTAGATATACTGTCTAAGCTACGAAGAGAGGCAGTCAAGAAGTGGAGTCTCCGATGTTTCTTCAGTTACAGTATGCCGGATACAAAGGGGGTCTGTTGGTTCATGGGGTTCTGGAGCAAGCCCTTGCTTTCCACCACTGGAACCAGTCTAATGATGGGTGCGGCTGCCGGCTCCTTAAGTCCCAGAACTGGTCAACAGCTCATAAACGGGATGGTGAATACAAAACTAACACGGTGAATCATTGTCGATTGTCGGATTTTTGAGACCTTGGTTTTCGCTGGGATACACCCAGGCGGGGAGGCTGAGGACTGGCTGCAGGGTGATCAGGCATGCAGGGTCGTCCAGTCATCGTCTCTGCTACTTTTTGCCTCTCTGCCTCTTTTATAGATGTTGGTTGGACTGCCTCTGTGACACTAACTATGATATAAGCCAAGTATACAGGGATAGGATAGTTTCTTTTACACAGTAGTTACTAGGTAGATTTTCTACATAAGTTTTGTTTCTGCAGAAATGACACTTACAGATAAGAAATGAAATTTACAGAATGTGCATGTGCAGCTTAATACAAGCGTAGAAAAGTACAAAGCGTTCATTTTGACTAAAAGCCAAAACTTCAAGGTTACATAAATGTGAGAGTGCCGGGCGGCAGTTATACAGAAATAAAATAAGATCTTTACATTTACAAGAGACATTGTGATTTTACTCTTTAAGAAAGGGGAAAAGGAACTCCCAAAAAGCTGGAGACTGATTACATTCTTTAATATGGATTATAAATTAATGGCCAAGATGCTGGCTTGGAGCAGGAAGAACTACCTCCAGAAAATAATATATGAAGACCAAATTGTGGCGGAATGCCGGGCTAGCGGTTCCGGCACCGCTTAGGGGAGCCGCGGGCTTTGCGGAGCTGTGCGAGCGCGTGGCTTGTGGGGTGGGATTGGAGGTAGCTTTATAGCCGCCCT
>NW_017728948.1:17484437-17502574 GCF_001723895.1 Crocodylus porosus
GACTTTCTACATAAGTTTCATTTCTGCAAAAATAATGCTTCTAGATAAGAAATGAAATCTACAAAATGCGCATGTGTAGCTTAATGCCAACAGAGAAAAATACAAAGTGCTCATTTAGCTTACTAGTTAAGACTTCAAGGTTACATAAATGTGAGAGTGTCGCGCGGCGGTTATACAGAAGAAAAAAAAATAAAACAGTTACACAAATATGCACAGTACCAGGTAAAAGGATCTTTGAAGTGATGAGAATGATCAAAAGATACACTGTCCCACATCCAAGAGAAGAAAACAAACACAGTTATAGCAAACCTAGATTTAGAAAAAGCATATGATAGGGTGGATCATGCTAGGAAAAATGGGGTTCCCAGAGAAATGTATATATTGGATAAGGTTATTGTACAGAGAAGTAGAGAGTCAAGTCCAAAGTAATGGGCATCTAAGCAGGGCCTTTAAAATCCATATGGGGAGAGACAAGGGTGCCCCCTGTTAATATTATGTTTTGTGTGTTCATGGAACTGTTGAACAAAGAGTAAGAAAAGACAAGGTCACAAGCAGAGTAAAGATACCAGGAGGGGGTGAGATAAAATGTGTATTATGCATGGAAGATATAAATGTAGTAGTTAGAGATACACTTTTTATGGAAAGGGTGCTAAAGCATAAATCAGAGTATGGAGAAGTGTCAGGGGCTTAGCTAAATACATCAAAAAGCATGATAATGGGAGTGGGGAACTGGAAGGACTTGGAGAAGTTGGGCCTTCAAATAAGAGAGAGAGAAATCAGAGTGCTAGGGATTCTGATGTATGCTGAAGGGAAAGGTAATACAGCATGGGAAAAGGTGGTGGCAAGGCTACAGGAAATACTTTGGTTATGGACCAGAAGGTTATGTCCTTTGCTAGAAAAGTGGTGGAGCTTTAGGCTGTGCTACTGCTGATTAGTTTATACATAGGGAAATTCTGTTCCCACTGATGTGATGGCAGATAGCAAAAGTATTGAAGGAAATATGTGTGTTCTTCTGAAATGCCAAAAGAGAAAGGTTGGCTAGATCTGAACTATACAAAGCAAGCAAGATGGGGGAGTGGGGGCTGCCAGATTTAGGAATGTTTGTCTGTGCAAAATATCTAAGTGCAATATGCAAGGTGGTAATGAGGGAGAGAGGAGAGCAGCATGTATCACCCGATTTCACACAGCTGTGATTCTGAGGAAGCTGGAATACGTCAGACCTCTTTGAAGAGACTATGGTCATAGCAAGCACCAATTCATTACATCAGGATGGAAGGATACATACAGAGGTTTAAAATAAGGAAGGTAGGGCCATAGGTCCTGAAGGATCAAGAGAAATTGATGAAGGTAGTAAGGGAGAGAGACAAGATGGTGCCAGTGGAAAATTCACAGAAAGACAAGTGAAGGTGTGGGGAACAGTGGTGAGTAAACAACTAAAAGAGGGAACTTGCTGACCTAGCATGGCTGGTTGTCAGAAATTTCCTGCCAGTGAGTGAAGTGTAACACGGATGGGTTCATCAAGGTGCCCAAGGGAAAGGTCCAAGACAGAAGAAATGGTAGGATGCATTTTAGGAGTGCACATATGCAAAGGGGGTGTGAGAGAGGGTCTTCTGCTTTCTGAATGTCACCAGAATAAACCTGTCATTAGCATGGAAGATGGTGCTATATGCACTCGTACCAAAGAAACTCGAGGGAATGTTATTAAGGACTTTATTAGCATGTGTTAAAACTAGTTCATGGAAAGTAAGAAACCTCTGGGTATTTATGGGGTTGGTTCTCACTGAAAGAGAGTGCTTGAAACTGGGCATGCTTGAACTGAAATACTACATTGATCAGGATAAGGAGGAGATTGGAGAGGAAGATGCAGAGAAATGGAGAAAAAATGACTGGATACACTTGTTTCACTAAACCAACAGAGAGGACCGATGGAGCGGGGCAGAGTTTCAGATATGTAAAAATGGAGATAACAGTTTTTCATGGTGTTCTGTATGAAGAAAAAAAATTCTGTAAGGGTTTTTTTTTATGGGAAGCTGATGTATATTGTTTAAGGATTTAATATATGTAGTTGTATGTTTTTGATTAAAAAAAATGTTCTCATCAGTATGTTTGCCAAATATGGGCCATGTATTTAATAGTCATGCTCAGTATTGACTACATTTAATCAACTTCATACAGTAAAATCTCCACTATCCAGCGTGAGTGGGGAATGCTGGGTACTGGTAATGTAAGAATGCCTTATATCTAAACACACTGGAGCTGGAGAGGGCATTTTGCACATGGCAGCAGTGGCGCATGGTGGTGGATGGTGGCAGTGGCAGTGCAGAGGGGTTGCACAGAGCTTGCATGTGGCGGCAGTGCGGGATGGTGGATGGTGGTGACATGGTGGCAGCATGGGGCGGTTGCATGTGGTGGCTCAGTGTAGTGGATGGCAGTGGCACAGCGATCATGGCGCAGTGCCAGTTAATAGAGTGTGTCAGCTAGTAGAATACCGGAAAACAGGGATTTTACTGTACTTGGTTTCTATTACAGAGCACTGCTGTTTTGGGTAGTTGTTTAATGATAGCCAATGGATTTAACAGGTTTGCTTGCATGTGAATGTAAGATGAGGCTCTTTTCCCCCCTATGCTGACTGGGGGGAAAAAACCTCATTCCGTATTCAAGTAAATATGGTACATTTTTCTCTAATTAGAAAATAGATATTATTAAAATATGTAATGATTGAAGGAATTTTCATCTTCCTAACAGTTGTATTTACAGAGTATCAGCACTGATTACAATTTCCACCAGTGCAGTATTTCACTGGGGAGACTGTCATGAGCCTTATGCTTACGATTAGTTGATACTCAGGAAATACCTATTAAGATCAGAATGTTGACTCACATGTGCAGTACTCCTCTGAGTGACCAAGCCATTCTGTGACTTTAGAAATATTGTATAACAAACTTTGACATTGCAGTTTGAGTGTCTGGGCAAACTTTTAAAAATATGGACTCTAAGCATTGGCGATGCATAGGTTGTGCATGTGCACCTGCTGAGTGTGGCGGTGCACCCTCTGTGAAAAGGTGCCATTGACACTGCCGGTGGTGCCTGCAGGGGGTCACAGCTTGCCCACCCCACCTCTGTCACCAACACTGCCAGTGGTGTCTGCGAGTGGTCTGCATTCACTGCTGGCTGCCACCACTACTGCTGGTGGCATCTGCAGGTGGTTGCTGGCTGCCAGTCGGTGCTTGCCACCCCCCACTGCTGCCAGCTCCCACAGCTACCTGTGGGAGATCCCTGCTTACCACCACGTTTCCACTGCTGATGGCACTGCCACCACCTGCAGGAGCTCACAGTGCTCCCCCAGCTGCCAGGGGTACAGAGTGTTCATGACTCTAAGGATAACATTCTGCTTGCGTCTTGATGTCTAGGTTCCTTTCCATTAGTCCTAATGCCCTTTAAGACGATCAAATGCAAATAGAATGTCACCCTTACACAAACCAATTGTAATATACTATCACCCTAAGCTGTGCATGTGTATAAATTTTCTACCTATTGGTGGAGCACTCGTAGGGGTTACAATCTCTCAACAGGGTGGACAGCAGCCAGCACTCAAGAATTTGGTCATACAGCAGGGACTGGATTGAGCTGCCTATGAAATTTGGTTCTATCTAATACATCTGTACGGCAGATGCTCGAGATGATCCCTTTATTAGCTAGCCATATTCTTTTATCTGGCAACTACTATGCAAGACTCATGCTGCAATAAGCTTACGTAAAGTTCTTTAAATTTAAATATATCTGATGTGAATGCAACTGATATCTTTCCATGAATCTTGAGAATTTTGTCTGCTATAGTTATAGAAATTGACAACTGAGTTACCAGTATATTTGTTACAAATTTGCTTTACACTTTCTGCTGAGCACAAATATTTCACTGGCAAACAATATCTTGTATATGAACAGGCTTCATGTATGAAATCTCTACAGATTTTTTTAATGAAAGGGAAAAATTATTGTAATTTGTACAGCTCAATTACTTTTTGAAGTTCTAACAAGACTCTATAATGCAATTTGCATATCTATATCCCACATGTAGTCAATAACTCATTTAGCTGATAGTGTAATGGATCATGATTACCATGTAGGGTATTATACACAGTAATTCTAGGTTTTAATTCTGGTTTTTTTTTTATCAGCCCTCAACCCTTCAGTCCTCTTTGATGCATCTACACATGCATTTGATCTGGTATCAGTTTACATGTGCGTAAACACTCCTAGGCAGGCATCTACACATGCAGGGAAGAAGAAGCAGATTTGATGCTAATGGTAGGAAACTGCTGCCAGTTCCTGCAGCCCTGAAATGGGTCCCTGCTACAGCCATGGGGCGCTCAAGGCAGCCCCTGGATACTATCCCAGGGGCTGGTAAGAAGCACTGGGACAGGAGACAACTGTCTTCTGGCCGGGGCTGGAACATTACATCCTAGCCCCAGAGGCTGCCTGCTTCCAGGGAGGGGGCAACGTCCCCCTGCCCTGGCAGCAGGGAGCTCCTGGGCCTGGCTCCCCAGTCAGGAGCAGGAGACTTGGAAAGAGCTGCAGGGGAGGGCCAGGTCCCAGCCTTCAGCCCTGATCCACCAGTGGGGCAGCTAGCTCGCTGCTAACTGCCCCACTGGCAGTTCAGGACAGAAGCCTGGGACTTACCTCACCCCTGCAGCTCTTTTTAAGCCCCATGCCTCAATCACCTGACTGGGAAACAGGGCTGGAAACTGCCCCTTACCAGGACAGTTCCCAGCCCCCATCTTGGGCGTGGGGCAGAGGCTGGGGAGTCTGTTCTCTGCTTAGCTCCATGAGTGTGAAGCTGGGTGAGGCTGGGAAGCTTGTTCTCTGCTCAGTAAGACTGTATGAAATTTCACTGGGTGTTTTGTTTCAAAGCTGTTTCAATGCATTTTGAGCTGGCACTCGAAATGTTTTGAGTTTCGAAGCCAGGCTTATTTGGCTTTAGTGCTAGTCCCAGCTGGCAGCAGCAGCCTCCTGTCATCTGGCACAGATCCAGGGCCTGTCTCTCCTGGGAGGATTCTGGCACATCCCCCCAGTCCTCCCAGGGGTGTGGACCCCCAGATCTGTATGCTGGATGACAGCATGCTGTTGTTGCCGGCTGAGGCCAGGGACATTACCAATCTTCTCGGTGCTGGGTTCTGGGTGCGGGCTGCACCCAGCGCCAGTCCCAGGCGGCAGCAGCAGCCTCCTGTCATCTTGCAGGCAGATCAGGACCTGCACCACTGGGAGGAGTCGGGCACAGTCCCACAGCCCTCCTGGGGGTGCGGGCCCCTGGATCTCCCTGCCGAATGATAGGAGGCTGCCACTGCCAGCAAGTGACAGGAGTTTTGCCTGTCAACACCTTGAGGTGCAGTTTCACAGAAACTTCTGCACCTATCTCCTTGAAACATGGCAGGCTTTGTGCCCTCAGGAGGGGCTACCATCCCTTCAATTTTCATCCAAATCAGGCAAGAACTGACAAAGTCATAGGCAGTTTCATGCTTCCCCATTATAGCCTATGAGTGACACATTGAAACAGTGTCAAAACAGCAAAACAGTTTCAACAAAATGAAATGGAAAAGTTCTTTTGAAAAAAACAAAACTGGAAAAGAAACACTGTTCTGTCAAAACAGTGAAATGGAAGTCGAAGTGGAACAGTGCTGTTTCACACAGCCTTACTGCTCAGCTCTGCAAGTGCAGAGCTGGGTGGGGAACAAACTGGGGAACTTTTTTCCCTGCTCACCTCTATGCATGTGGAGCTGGGTGGGGAACAGACTGGGAAGCTTGTTGCCCACTGAGTTCCATGAGCATGGAGCTGGGGAGCTTGTTCCCCGCTCAGCTCTGTGAGCATGGAGCTAGGTGGGAAACAAACTGGGGACACTTATCTCCCAGCGCTGGCCCTGTGGTTGCAGAGGGCCCTGAAGTGCTGAGAGATAAGGACCTCCCAGCTCCAGCCCCATGATTGGGGAGCTGGTGTTGGGAGATACAGATCTCCCAGCCTCATGTTCCCTATTGCGATGATGGAGTAGGGGGTTGGGAGATAACAATCTCCCAGCCCTTCCCCACCTGCAATCTTGGAGTGGGGGACTTGAAGCTCCCTGCTGCTGGGATAGGGGGACATAGTCCCCACTTGGGCTCCAGTGGTGGAGCCCACTCCAATAGCAGGCAGATTTCTTTCAATCAGCTGTCTACATGAGCACTACTATGTTGCTACTAACCAAAAACAAATTTGCTACTTTCCTTTTTAGGCAGCAAATTTGCTCACAATTAGTGAGGTTTGTTGCATAGTAAGTGTGTGCATGTGTAGACGCACATGTTTACTGTGCAGTAAACTACGCTACTGTACAGTTAAGCACCATGTAGACATACCCCTCATCTGTAAAACTGGGGTTGAGGTATCAATGTGTCATACATTTAATGATGTGTGCAAGTCACTCAGAAATATGCGGAAAGCACTTTACAAATGACTTCCTTGTGTTGTTATTGCCATCATATCACATTAGGGCAGACAGTAGGTCATGTTTTAAGATAGACTTCAAAAAGTTCCAAGTCTGTCACCGTCAGTGATAGAATTCAGTTGAATTGCAAGAATAAGTGTCAGGACTAAAAGAGTTTGCTCAGATGTACAGTATTTAGAATTGCATTTAAAACCCCCATGACAAGGAACTGACAACTCCCTAGTGGGCAATTTCACAGGTTCCTACTGGGAGGTGTAGGGAAAGATTTCAGTGGGGACGTATATATGTGTGCATGTGTGTGTGTGAGAGAGGGGCTGTGTGATGAAAGGAGATGATGAATTCTGAAACAGCAAACTAATTAGCTAATATATAAATGTATAAACCATAGCTTAATGCAGACATAATGCTGGTTACTGAGGCATAGCTTCAACAAGCCTGATAAATGAAGTGCTGCCCCAGTGGCAGTAGTAAGAGGAAGGATCTGTGACTTATTTGCAAAACCATAAAGGAGTCCAGTCCCCAGTATGTGTAAGTTTTATATTCTGGGGCCATGTCACACACACATTACACTTAGAAAGTGTCAACTGCACTTTGAAGGTGAGCAGCTGTGCATTGAAGCAGTAAAACATGAACCACATACTAAATACAATTGTATCTAAGCAAAGTTTGGACTTTTCATGGGAGGAGTATCTCCAGATTGTACTAACTAGCATGTGCTCTTCTAGATTCCAACTGCTCCACAGAGCTAATATGAACAGTTTGCAGTCCCAGGGCTGGGACCCACAATCGGCTGCTTGTTGTTCTCAGCCCAGGGACTGCACCGGAACTGGTTCAAGCCCCCAGTACCCTATGTTTGCAGCTCCTAAAAGCTATGGTTGCACCACACTGGGACTGGTTCAAGACTTGGTGCGGTGCTGGGCCTGGGGCTCACCACTGGGAAGAAGGGGATTCGGTTAGAGATCATAGTACCCATTACTGTGCGATTGCTTAGAACACACTCTAATTTCTAATGTGGCATGGTAATGCTTACTATAATCTAAATAAAACACATTCTATCGGCACCTATACACATGCCGGATGTCTGCTTTGACACATGCTAATTAGCATGCTCCAGCAGCCTCTGCATCATGTGTATTCAGCGTTCCCATGCTTCAAAATGGCATCAGGGCGCTTTAACTAAAGCTCACCAAATGAGCTTTAGTTAAAGCACCCTGACACCATTTTGAAGCACAGGATGCTGAATACATGTGACGCTGCAGGATGGAGCCACTCTAATTAAAGTGCACTTCCCCTCCACCCCAGAGCATGTATAAAGATGCCCTAAATGTCTTGTGCAAAAGGGCCCTTATCCATATAGAAGCTTGCACATATACACTCATTTCTAAATATTTTTTGTTTTTCAACAGTTATGAGCATTGGCACGAATTAAGAAAAGGCCGTCTTTATATTAATGGGGCCGAGAGGCGAAACTATGTTAAGAGAAGACAACAACTGAAAAAGGTGGAAATGACAAAATTAAGTCTGCCTTTGCAACCTTATTTTGCTTGTCCTGTTGTGTGTATGTTATTATAGAACAAGGTACAATTATATAACCACATAGCATGTTTTCCTGCAAGAAGGACCAGCAGTGGTGATGTTTAAGGGGTGTACAGGGGTGCATGTGCACCCCCTGAGAGCTCTGGTGCACCCCCTGACTGGCCACACTTGCTGCTTAGGTGACACGTGGGGGGGGCAGGCAGGAGCACTGGTGCCCCACCTGCAAGTGCTGGCTGGGGAGTACAGTGCCATGGCACTCCCAGTCATAGTGGCAGCCACTTCCATAAGTGTCCACAGCGATTGGCTGTCTGGCAATCAGCCGTGTGGGAGCCCCTCCCCAGTCAGTGAGATTGGCTGCTGCTTCAGTTGCTGCCCCTCACTGAAGTGGCACCAGTCACCCATGAGGACCAGAACAGAGGACCATCCCATCTGCACAAAGCCTCTTCCACTCAAACTCAAGTGGCAGATAGTAGGAAAAGTGAGCTGTTCCCTGTGTGTGCTAGGCCTGAGACAGAGGAACATAACTCATAACTTGAAAGTGAATTATACTACTATTTGGGATTATGCTACTGGTTGCCCTATTCCAGGGATAGGCAAACCCTGACACACATGCCAATTTGTGGCATCTGGAGACATTTTCCTCAGCATGCCAGGAGGCATGTGAAGAAATTGATTTTAAAAAAATGTTTTTAAATTGCTGCTCCAGGGTTTTTAGAGCAGCCATAGGTCCCAGAGCCAGAGCACATGCTGGGGGTAGAGCCAGGAGAACACAGGCAGGGATACTGTCTGCATTCTGCTGACCCCACTGCCTGTTCCCAGGTTGCACCCTCCAGCCCAGCCTGGCCTGGCCCTGGAGAGGAGCCATGGGTGGATGAGGCTGGGGCCTGGGCAGGAGTAGCGGAGAGCTGCTGTACTGGAAGCCCCCAGATGGCTCAGCCCTGAGTGCTGCCCATGGCCGCTGTTCCCAGGGATTGGGGGGGCTCCCTTGGCAGGGCCTTGCATTGGGGATGGATGTGCCTCACTCGAGCTGTTCCTGGAGTCCAGGGAGGCTGAGCCCAAAACTGGAAGCCTCCTAAGCCTGGCTTTCTGTCCAAGCCAGGTGGCATTCCCTCATGGGCTGGATCCCACTTCAGGTGCTGCTGGGTGCTCCTGACTGCCCACTGTGGCCCAAGCCTGCACAGCCTAAGGCAGTTCTTGCTTCCCATGTGGCCCACACTCTCCTCCAGTTGCTGCCTTCCCAAGGACCTGACCGGACTGACCGACCCGCAGTGCCTCCCTCTGTGCCTGCTTCTCCCTGTGCCACTCAGACCCTGAACCGGGGCACCCAGCCCAAGTGCTTGGTGCCCTGGTGCTGCTCCCAATCAGGTGGAATAGGGTGTCCATCTGGCCAAGACCTGGCTGGGACTGGAGCTTGTCCACCCACTGGGAGCCTCCAGTGCAGTGGCTCTCTGCAATGCCCACCCAGGTCCTGGCCATACCCACCCTCAGCTCCCCTCCAGGGCAGCCACTACAGAGGGCTACTGAGCTGGAGGCTCCCAGCCAGCTTGACCCTGAGCACTGCCTGGGTTCTCATGGCTGAGCCTTTGCACTTGGGGTGGCTCTGCCCTGCTCATGCTGTGCTCAGTGTGCAGGGAGGCCAAGCCAAGAGCTGGGAGCCCCATAAACCTGGTGTCCTGCCCTGGCCAGGAGGTGTTCCCTCATGGGCACTGTGGATGAGGTTCATCCCCAGGGAGCTGTGCAGGCCTGGCTGGGCCCCACTTTGGGTGCCACTGTGCACCCCCACTCACCAGCCATGCCCCAATTCTGTGAAGTCCCGAAGCAGCCCCTGCTTCCTGCCCAGCCCTTGCTCTCCTCTGGTAGCAACCGTCCCAAGGGCCTGGCTGGTCCAGCTGGGCTGGCCTTCCAATAGCACCTCCCTCTATTCCTGCTTCTCCCTGTGCCATCCAGACCCTGCCCCAAGCACCTGGCCCAAGGCTTGGCATCTGTGCTGCCCTCACTGCAGCTGGGCCCTTCCTCCCAGGCCTGGGCACAGGCTCTCCCAACTCTTGGACTGTTGGAAGGCCTGAGCACCCTAGCTTTAGTGGCTGCTGCTGGGGTGTCACTGCTACCCTCTGCCAGACACTGATCTGGACCAGTGGGCCTGAGCCACAGCTGGTAGCAGTGGGAAACATGGGAGGTTTGCGACACACCCTCTTTCTCTTTTTCCTTTTTTCTCTCTTTCTCTGTTTTTTTTTCTTTTCTTCTCTTTTTCTTCTCTTCTTTCTCCTCTTTTTTGCTTTTTTCTCTTTTTTCTTTCTGTCCTCTCTTTTTTTGTCTTCTTTTTTTCTCTTTTTTCTCTTTTCTCTTTCCCCTTTTTTCTTCCTTTTTCTTTTTTTTGCTGTGTCTCTCTCTTTTCTCCTTTTTTCTCTCCTCTCTTTTTCTCTCTTCTCTTTGTCTCTTGTATCCTTTCTCTCTCTCCTCTTTCTTCCTTTCCTCATTTTCTTTTCTCTCTTTCTTTTTTCTCCTCTCTCTTCTCTCTTTCTCTCACTTTTTTCTCTCTTTTCCTTTTTCTTTCCCTCTTTCTCTCCTCTTTTTTTTCTCTCTCCTCTTTTACTCTTCTTTCTCTCTTTCTCTTTTTTCCTCTTTGTCTCATCACAACCTGCTTGACAAAAAGAGAATACACAAGGACAAAGGCAGTATATGAAGTTTTATTTATCGTCACCAGGTTTAGAATTTTTAGAAAACCTGGTACTTACTGTAAAAAAGAGCAACACTTATGATTATTAACTATGTTAATATGCAGTGCATCCTTCCATTTACTTCCTGCCTCAGATTTGTTTTTCTTGCATGCCAGCACTCTGGCAGATTGGCACTGAGGAAGAATATTTTTTTAATAGATGGTCTTTGCCTGGACTCTCATGTGAAAGTGGGTGTTCTGGCACAGATTAAATCATTTGTTGATCGCTCTGTTTTTTGGTATTTACCACTGAACAGTCTCCTGTTCAGAAGGCCTTTACATTTCCAGTTAGAGACTGCTAGCAATACTATGCAAGCAGTTAAACATAGTGGAGGACGAAATCTTTGATTTAATTAAATTTAGGCCCAGTGAATGGTCCAATGAGCAGTTCACTGACAATCCATAAAATTAATTTTTTAATCCAAGTCAACACCCATTAGTTAATTTATATTAATTATCATGACAAATAATTTGAACAATTTGCCATGATAATTAATTATTTGTCATAGATAATTTCAACTACTCCACTAGAAATTATATCATTGAGAGGCATTCCTCATTGACTTTACTGAGTCTATACTGGTGCACATTTATATTGTATATAAATAATACACAACAAATACTCAAGTAGGATTTTTTCAGTCAACATCTTTTACAGAGTATAATCTATAAAACAAGAATAAATCAACACAATTACATTTTCCTTCACTGTTTGCTGATGAGTGTTCTCATGTTTACTTCTTAGTCTAACAAACCTTAAGTTCTTGTTATCTATTAGGCTTTGATTTCTCTTCCTTGTCTCACAAATAAAGCACTTCAAAATGTTTGGGGGCCTTAGTATTTAAGATAAGATCACCAAGATACATTCTTAATGATCTGCAGAAGGGATACAACAAAAGATTAATCAAAACAAAATTAAAGCAAAAATGGAGCAATTTCTGCTCCTTCTCCTTAAATGAGAGATTTTGACTTGATAAGAAACTACTTGGAATACTAAATAGCATATTAAGCAAATATTTACCACATTTCTGTATTTGTAACTGAGATGCTTTTACTTTTTTCTTAATAAAACAAGATAATTTTGCCTCCTCCCAGATGAATCATGTATCTGTCAGATGATACTGCCCATGATTCTTCTTCAAAATTGGCCACAAAGGTCAGACATAAGACCCCAAGGTAAAAGGTGATCTCATGTCCATTCCACTATCATCTTAGCCGCAAGTCTCATACACAGTGGGTGCATCTACACATGCCTCTGACTGTGAAGTTGGTACTGCACAGTCCCAGTGGCACACAGATCATTTTTTACCCTACTGCGCAGTGTCAAAAAGTAGTGGTGGCATCATGGTTAGCGCCTGCTGATGCTACATCACCATAGGGATGAGTTACATTGCCGTAGCTTGTTGCTTCAGCAACATAGCATCTCGTGTACATGTGCCTAGTGAAGATGAAAATCAAGGTTAATTTATAATTACAGATAAAGCTTTAGTCTAACCCTCAATTAACATGACCTTTTCTATTTTAATCTGTAGTGTCTTCTAGCAATGTATTTACTAACATTTTAACAATGTGAGATATATCTAGACATACTAATTATTCGGGTTCCAGGACTGCAATGGAAGTCACAGCCTTAGTTGATTAACGCTATATAGTAAAAAAAATGTCTTTAAAGTTTGGCTTACTTCTGAAATGGTGTTTTTCAGACAGAAGGAAACCAATGGCTGCCTATAAGTATGCTTGGAGATGGGGAGGGGGCATTTTAATTATGGTGGTTCCCAGACAGCTGCTCTAATTAAAACAGCTCACTGTCGCATTTAATGAGCCCCCCCTCTTGTGTTTAAAAATGGCTGTCCTCATTTGATGAGGTTTAGTTAAAGCGTGCCCATGGCCATTTTGAAATGGGGGGGGTGGGGGCTTAATACACTGGACAGTGACGTGCTGTTGAAGCGTTCTAATTAGAACGTGAATGAGCACATCAATTAGAAGCCAATGTGACTACTTATGTGAGTAAATTTAAGAACCGCTGCAGTGGCTGCAAGATTAGGTTTAAAATCAGTAACAAAATACTCATATTTCTAAAATTCATTCTACATTTTAATCAATTTGAAAAATATTTTGTTTGCCAATTGAATATAAAAAAGTTCCTTTAGTTTCTCAGAACCTAATTCTATGATTTAGCCATATATTGCTAATTTCATATTTCAATTAGAAAAAAGTATGATGTGATGGATCCCTTTCTTTCACAGAATAAGAAACTACATTATGCTGTATATAATTCTCTACTCTTTTCATTTTCAATAGCTTTTTACTGGTCAGCTTTTTACACCTACAGTCTCTGACACACATCGAATGCATTCCCCACCTGAACGATAAAAGAAAAAAATAAATTTGGTTCCATGGTCTGTCTCTCAGTTAAAGGATTTACCTGCATCCTTTTGTTAACCTGAAAGCTCTTTCAGGCCTGGATTCTTTTTTTTTTTTTTTGTTCAAGTACATTTTTAATGATAAATACTAAAATAATAAAAAACACTAAGGTAGTGGCTAAACATTTTTTTCAAAAAGTTACGAATGGCTTGGAGCTACATTATCCTGTTAATCAAGCTATAGGCAGGATGTGCAACAATATCCTAGCCTATCTCTGCTACTGTTTTAGTCTAGGAGCTAAGGAAAAGGTCTAGTTGTTTGCTCACATTTACATGTAACAACCAATCTACAGCTGGTTTGTTTGAATCATCATAAAAAAAAGCAGGGAATTAAGAAGCTGAAAAAGCAATCTAAACTTAAAACGTCCTGTGAAGGAGATTCCACAACATCTCTCTTCCATAACATCTCTCAGTACCTATTTCTAGTGCTTGGCTATCTTAACACACAACACTTATTTCCTAATCTCTAATTCAAATAATCTTTACTACAAATTAAGGTCCTTCCTGTTCTATTCCCATAGACAAAAGAGAACAATTTAGGACCATCCTCTTTGTAACAATCACTTCTTCCAACCTTCCACATTAGCAGTCTTGTTAACTAACCTCCTTAACATTGTTCATAGATTTCATAGACATTAGGGTTGGAAGAGACCTCAGGAGATCATTGAGTCCATCCCCCTACCCTAAAGACAGGAAGTCAGCTAGGGTAAAAGGATCCCAGCAAGATAAGCATCCAAATGCTTCTTTAAAAAGTCCAAAGTAGGTGCTTGCACCACTTCTGGAGGGAGCCTATTCCAGGCCTTGAGGGGTCAGACAGTAAAGAAGATTTTTCTTATGTCCAGCCTAAAATGGTCTTGGAGGAGTTTGTGACTGTTGGACTTTGTCATCCCTTGTGGTGCTCCCCCAGATCCTGATGTACATCTCTGATGTACTTACAGGTTTCCACCAGGTCACCACTGAGCCTGCACTTTTCCAGGCTGAAGAGTCCCATGGCTCACAGCCTCTTCATAAGGCCTATTCTCCTGTCCTCTAACCATATGCGTGGCTCTCCTCGGGACTTTCTTAAGCTTCTCCACATCCTTCTTGAATTGTGGAGCCCAGAATTGGATACAATACTCCAGCGGCGGCCTCACCAAGGCCGAATAGAGTGGGAGGATGACATCCTGGAATTAACTTGAGAAGCATCTATGGATTCAATCCAGAGTTTGGTTTGCCTTACCAGCAGTGACATCACATTGGTGGCTCATGTTCATCTTGTGGTCAATCATGACCCCCAGTCTCTTTTGGCCATAGTGCTAGCAAGTGTACACTGCAGAGCCTATAAGCATGCTGCAGGGTTTTTTCCCCGAGGTGGAGTACCTTACATTTGCTGGTATTGAATGTCATCAGGTTTGTATCTGCCCACTTTTTCAGCCTATCCAAGTCAGCCTGGATCACCAGACTATCTTCAGGTGTGGATGTTCTACCCCAAGTTTGGTGTCATTGGGAAACTTAGCTAGTTCAATTCTAACACTGGTATCCACATCACTGATAAAGATGTTAAGACAACAGGTCCAAGGACAGAGCCTTGGGGGACACCACTGGTCAAGGAGCACCATGATGATTCACTTCCGTCGACCACCACTCTCTGAGTCTGGCCTCTGAGCCAATTCCCCACCCATCGGACTGTGATGTAGCTGAGGCCACAGTTGGCCAATTTTTCCAAGAGGAGATCATGGGACATCATATCAAAGCCTTTTTTAAAGTCCAGATATATGATGTCAATCTCTTCTCCCTTGTCCAGGTGATATGTCACCTGGTCATAGAAGGAGATGAGATTGGTCAGGCCAGACAAGCCCGTGCTGGCCGTCCCTCAGGATGTTGCCATCAGCCAGCTTGTCAAGAATGTTCTCTTTGATTTTTCTAGAATCTTTCCAGGGATTGAGATCAAGCTGATTGGCCTGTAGTTCCCTGGATCTACTTTCCTCCCTTTCTTGAAGATGGGCACCACATTGGCCTTCTTTGAATCTTCAGGTACTTCACCTGAGCACCAGGAGTTTTCAAAAATCTTTGCCAGTGGCTGGGTGTAGCAGGACACTAAGGTGCCCGCTACTTTCAGAGCAGAGGCACAGGTGCGGGTTGCTAGGGCAACCTCTGGGGAGTCAGTTGACCGGAAGGGGCAGGACCTGGCACATATAAACCCCAGGGCTGAGGCCAGCAGAGCAGGTCTCCGCTAGCAGCCAAGGGAGAAGGAGCTCTGCCAGAGCAAGCAGAGTGGAGAAGCCTGACAGCACGAGTAACTCCTATTTGCTGTTATGGGGTGGAGAATTCCCTGGTGGGGATTGAATGATGTTTAGGTAGACGGCTTAGATTTTATGTTATAGCCCAGGGGCTTGAGTTTTCTGTTTACTGTTTATGACTGGTGGTTTGGGTGAGGCTATTAGGGGTTGGATGAGGCCTCATACGGGGTCTCCGGTGGTGTGCGGATCCCAGCGCCCAAGAGGGTGCGGCATTTTGGGGTGCACTGACCCCAACCCCAGCCCCAGATCTAGGGGGCAGTGGAAGCCCCAGAGCAACGAGGACAGTGAGAAGACTCAGAGCGAGGGGGCCAGCAAGAAGTCCCAGAGAGAGGGGGCAGTGAGAAGCCCCAGAGAGGGGGCAGCAAGAAGCCCCAAAGGAAGGTGGCAATGAGAAGTCCCCGAGGGAAGGGGCAGCAAGGACCCCCAGAGAGAGGGGCCAGTGAGAAGTCCCAGAGAGAGGGGGTGGCAAGAAGCTTCACAGAGAGGGGGCAGTGGAGCGCCAGGAAGGCACGGAATGAGACAGAGTGAGACAGAGCTGTGGAAAGCCCAGGGAAGACAAGGGGTGGGCCAAATTACAACAAGGTCCAGATCAAACCACGTCAGTATCATCTGCGAGGCTTGGGCTGCGGTAAAGGGGAGGAAAAGGAGCCACAGATAGCGCCCTCTGGCATCGGGGCAAATAAATGGGCAGCCTCCCACTTATTAACATCCATTAATTAATCAAGATCAAGGCATGGCAGGAGAGAAAGTAGTTGGTTAGCCCATAACAGGAGGGCGGAGTCACCGATAGACGGACTCCAGTAAAGGCACTCCTGTCACAATGGGCTATGACTCCTGCCAGCTCCTTAAGTTCTCTGGGGTGCAATCTGTCAGGACCTGCTGACTTGAAGGTGTCCAGCTTCCCAAGGTGTTCCCTTAAAAGGTCTACACCAATGCTGGGTATAAATTCCCCCTTACCCTGGCCATCCCACATCTTGTTAGGCAGGGAAGTCAGTTTTGGGTTGATGAAAAACTGTTGCAAAATACCCATTAAGCAGGCTGGCCTTTTCCTAGGTGTTGGTTGTCAGTTGTCAGTTGTCCCATTTGGTTTAGCAGGGTCCAATGTTACCCTTGCTTTTCTTCTGACTCCCCACATATCTAAAAAAGGACTTTTTGTTGTCCTTAATACGTGTAGCCAGATAGAGTTTGGTTGCAGCCTTGGCTTTCCTGGTTTGCTGTCTACAGGTACAAAACAGTGCAGAGTAATCCTCCTTTGTGGTGATTCCTATCTTCCATCCTTTATAAGCCTCTCTTTTTTTTGGCACAGGAAGTCCATGAGTTCTCTGCTGAGCCAAAGGGGTTGCTGTGCCCTTTTGCTACCTTTCCTCTGAGATGGGATGGACAACCCTTGTGCTGTCAGCATCACTCCCTTAAGGAGCAACCACTCCTCTTGGACTCCTATCCTTGTTGTGTCATCGTCCCTTAGGGCCTTGATGACAAGCCTTCTGAGCTTATTAAAGTCAGCTTTCCTAAAGTTGAAGACGTCTGCATTGCTAACTGACTTGCCAGCTTTGCGATGGATAGTAAAAGTGATCAGCTCATTGTCACTGTCTCCCAGCTTTCCTTCAATTTTAGGTTGCTGACTAGATCATTCTGTTTAGCCAGTACCAGGTCCAGCAGCGCTTTATCTCTTGTAGGTCCATAGACTTCTTGGGTCAGGAAGAGCTTGTCCACGAAGGTGAGGAAGCTTTGCGACCATTCGAATTTGGCACAGTGCTCTTCCCATGAGATGCACTTTATCGTATCTTCCAGGAAATTGGTGAAACTATTAAACAAAATCAGCCCCAGGGCCAACTCCTGGAGAACTCCATGTGATACCTGCTCCCAGCTAGACATCGAGCCATTGATTATCACCCTCTGAACCTGATGATTCATCTAGTTTTATATCCACCTTACAGTCCATTCATCCAGTCTATACTTCCTTAGCTTGCCTGCAAGAATGTTGTGGGAGACTGTATCAAAAGCATTGCTAAAATCAAGGTATATCATATCTACTGGCATCCCTGCATCCACAGAGCCAGTAATCTTGTGATAGAAGGCAATCAAGAGGGTCAAGCATGACTTGCCATTGGTGAACCCATGCTGACTGTTCCTAATCACCTTCTTCTCCTTCAAGTGGTTAGAAATGGATTCCTTGAGGATCTTTCTGAGGGCTGAGGTGAGACTGACTGGGCTGTAGTTCCTCAGACCTTCTCTTTTCCCTTTCTTAAATATGGGCACTATATTTCTTTATTTATGGATGTTTGCTCAACTAAACTACTGATGCAGCTGTCTATCAACATAAAATAAACTCTTGGCTTTTATTATGAATACTAGTAGATTAACAGATACATACTGTTCTTCTTTATCCACTGTCTTGGCAACTTCTGCCCATTTTTTAAACTCATGATTACAAACTGGGACTGACTAAAAAAATTGACAGAACACCTTTCTGGTAGAAAATGCAATTTTTTCAAAATTGAAACATTTCAGAGGAATGTGTCTATTTTTATGAAACTGTAGATGAAAGAAAGTAAAAATAATTTCATAGATTTCATAGACATCAGGGCTGGAAGGGACCTTGAGAGATCATCAAGTCCAGCCCCCTGCCCAAAGGGCAGGAAATCAGCTGGGGTCATAGGATCCCAGCAAGATAAGCATCCAATTTACTCTTGAAGGTGTTCAATGTAGG
>NW_017728948.1:17502674-17504208 GCF_001723895.1 Crocodylus porosus
AGTACTCCAGCTGCAGCCTGACCAGTGCTGCATAGAGTGGGGGTATCACCTTGGACCTGCTTGAGATGCATCTGTGGATGCATGACAAGGTACAGTTGGCCTTCCTGACTGCATCCCCACACTGCCGGTCCATGTTCATCTTGGAGTTAATGATGACTCCAAGATCCTTTTCTGCCTCTGTACTGACAAGAAGGGAGTTCCCCAGCCTGTAGGTATGGTGCTGGTTGGTCCTCCCCAGATGCATCACTTTGCACTTGTTGGTGTTGAATCTCATCCTATTCTCATCCACCCACCCCTGTAACCTGTTTAGGTCCGATTGTAGCCTATTCCTCCCTTCTAGTGTGCCCACATCCCCCCACATCTTAGTGTCATCAGCAAATTTGAACAGGGTGCTATTTACTACTTCGTCAAAGTCACTGATGAAGATGTTGAACAGTGCGGGCCTGAGGACCAAGCCCTGTAGAACCCCACTGCTCTCATCCCTCCAGGTCGAAAATGACCCATCCAAAACCACTCTCTGGGTGCAGCTTTCCAGCCAGTTGGCGACCCAATTGAATGTGTGGGTGTCGACACCATAGTCCCCCAGTTTCTTAATGAGAACGGGGTGAGAGACAGTGTCAAATGCCTTCTGAAAGTCCAAGGAGAGTATGTCCACTGCTACCCCTGCATCTAATGATTTGGTGATCTGATCACAGAAGGCCACCAGGTTGGTCTGACAGGACCTGCCACTAATGAACCCGTGTTGGTTCCCCTAAGCATGATCTCCCCTGCTGGCCCCTCATGGATATGTGCCAGAATAATTTTCTCAAACAGCTTGCCCACGATCGAGGTAAGACTAACTGGCCTATAGTTTCCTGGGTCCTCCTTCTTCCCCTTTTTGAAGATGGGAACCATGCTGGCCCTCTTCCAGTCCTCTGCCACCACACCAGAGCACCACGAGTGCTCATAAAGCCATGCCAGGGGTCCTGCAATGACCTCAGCCAATTTCTTTAGTACTCCAGGGTGGAGATCGTCCAGCTGACTTGAATACATCCAGTCCCTCCAGAAGTACCCTAACTAGTTCCTCACTAACCCTTGGCCTAGGTGTGGCTCCGCTGGAGCCTGAGGGGGATCCAGTGGGGGGTGGGGGGTGACTGTTCCGGTCCCTGCTTAGGAAAATGGAGGCAAAGAAATCATTAAATATGTTGGCTTTGTCATCTGGTGTGATGACCAAATTTCCTAACATGTCCTGCAGGGGCCCCACATTACCCCAACCTTCTTTTTACCCCCTATGTATTTAAAAAAGGACTTCTTATTGTTCTTAATCTGAGAAGCTAGTCTCAGTTCCATTTCTGCCATGGCCTTCCTGACAGCCCCCCTACATCTCCGAGCAACTGCAGTATAGTCATCCCTGGTGATGGCCCCTCCTTTCCATTGGGTGTACGCCTCAACTAGGAGACATTCCCGGATACTTTTGGTGAGTCATGGGGGCTTGTGTGCCCTCCTCCTCCCTTTGATTCATGTTGGGATTACCTCCCTTTGGGCTTGGAGGATC
>NW_017728948.1:17504219-17518151 GCF_001723895.1 Crocodylus porosus
GACTCCAAGATCCTTTTCTGCCTCTGTACTGACAAGAAGGGAGTTCCCCAATCTGTAGGTATGGTGCTGGTTGTTCCTCCCAAGGTGCATCACTTTGCACTTGTTGGTGTTGAATCCCATCCTATTCTTATCCGCCCACCCTTGTAACCTGTCTAGGTCCAATTGCAGCCTATTCCTCCCTTCTAGTGTGCCCACGTCCCCCCACATCTTAGTGTCATCAGCAAATTTGAACAGGGTGCTTTTTACCCCCTGGTCCAAGTCACTGATTAAGATGTTGAACAGTGCGGGCCCGAGGACCAAGCCCTGTAGAACCCCTCTGCCCACATCCCTCCAAGTCAAAAATGACCCATCCACCACAACTCTCTGGGTGCGGTCCTTCAGCCAGTTGGTGACACATTTGACTGTGTGGGTGTCCTTTTTAGCTAAGAGACATTCCCGGATGCTTTTGGTGAGCCATGGGGGCTTATGTGCCCTCCTGCTTCCTTTGATCCATGTTGGGATTACCTCCCTTTGGTCTTGGAGGATCATCTCCTTAAGGAGCGACCACTCTTCTTGGACACCTGGCTCCCCTCCCCTCTGGGACCTCCGTGCTTCCCTGACTATTCTCCTTATCTCATTGAAGTCCACCGTCCTGAAATCTAGGGCTGCTGCCTTGCTTTAGGCCTTTGCCACCTTGTGCTGGATGGTGAATTCCAGCAGGCAATGATTACTGTTACCCAGGTGGTCAAGCACCCTCAGCCCTCTCAGCAGGTCATCACCTATGGCCAGCACCAGGTCCAACAAGACATCTCCCCTGCTGGGGCTGTGTAGCTCCTGGGTTAAATGTTGACCTTCTTCCAATCTTTGGGCACTTTACCAGAGTACCAGGAGTTCTCAAAGATCCGTGCCAGGGGCTGAGCTATGATGATTGCCAGTTCCTTGACTAGTCTGCGGTGTAAGCTGTCAGGGCCGGCTGACTTGAAGGTATCCAGCCTCTCAAGGTGTTCCTTCACAAGGTCAGAATTTATGGGGGGTAATGAATCTCCCTCACCTGGCCCTTTCCATCCTGTGATGGGCAGGGCTGTCCCTTGGGACTGGTGAGAAGCCGACCCAAAGTACCCGTTTAGCAAGTTGGCTTTTGCCTGGGCATCGATTCAGTTGTCCCATCTGGGTTAGCAGGGGTCCAATGTTGCCCTTGCTTTTCCTCTGGCTCCCTACATATTTAAAAAGGACTTTTTATTGTCTTTGATACATGTACCTAGCTGGAGCTCCATTGCAGCCTTGGCTTTCCTGGTCTGTTCCCTGCAGGTCCAGTGCAGAATATTCCTCCTTGGAGGTGGATCCCATTCTCCATCCTTTGTAGGTCTTTCTTTTTAGTCGCAGGAGGGCTGCTAGTTCCTTGAAGAGCCAAGGGGGCTGCTGTGCCCTCTTGCTGCCTTTCCTCCAAGGCAGAATAGACTTAGCTTGTGCATCTAGGATCACTCCCTTGAGGAGCAACCACTCTGCATGAACTCCCCTCCCCTTTGGGTCATGGTCCCTTAGGGCCTCACTGAAAAGCCTCCTGAGCTTGTCAAAGTCAGCTTTCTGGAAGTTGAGGACTTCTGTATTTCTGACTGACTTGCCAGTTTTACAGCAGATGGTGAAGATGATCAGGTCATGGTTGCTATCACCCAGCTTCCCTTCGATCGTTAGGTCACTGATTAGGTTGTCCCCGGTTGCCAGTACCAGGTTGAGCAGTGCTTTACTTCTTGATGGCCTGTAGACTTCTTGCATCAGATACAGCTCATCCATGCATGTGAGTAAGCTTTGTGACCATTTGGATTTGGCCGAGCGCTCTTCCCATGAGATGTCTGGGTAGTTGAAGTCTCCCATGAGAACCATGCACTGGGAATGTGCAGCCACAGCCAATTCCCAGGTGAACTCCTGGTCAAGCTCTTGATCCTGGGTAGAAGGTCTGTAGTAGACTCCCACCATTGTGTCCCCTGTGCTGTGTTCCACCTGGATTTTAACCCAGAGTTTCTCCAGTCATCCACCCTGGGTGCCAATGTCAGCTTGCAGGGATGCATAGCTCTCCTTGACAGAGAGCTACACCCCTGTCCCTTTTGTTCACTCAGTCTCTCCTGTACAGTGTGTAGATATCTATACCTGTTGCCCAGTCATGGGTGGAGTTCTACCAGGTCTCTGTTATCCCTATGACATCATAATTATTTGTGTTAAGCAGGAGGACAAGTTCCTCCTGTTTATTCCCCAAGCTCCTGACATTTGTGTACAGGTATGCAAGTGTCCCTTTGGGGGCTCTTGCCTTGTCCACAGATTGTACCAGGGATGGGGCAGGGATGGACTCCTTTAAATGCCTTGACTTGCTGGCTCTGCAGGTGTTGCTCAGCGGGTCAGCAGTGGCAGTAGTCTCCCTGTCCTCTGGCAGGTTTAGTTTAAAGCCTTGTGGAGCAGGTCAGCCAGTCTGGCTGAGAAGAGCCTCCCCTGCAGCAGAGAGAGGTAGAGGCTGCCCCTTCCCAGCAGCTCACTGCCTCTCTCATCAAAGAGTGGAGTGTGGTTATGGAAGCTGAAGCCTTCCTGATGACACCAGCACCGCAGTCTTTAGTTCACTACCTGATCCTCCTCTCTGCTTGGAGCCCAGAACCATGGGCTCTGTCTGGGTGGAGGCTTCTGAGGTGCCAGAGAGGCAGGCCGCAGACCCTGAGGGGACCCTTGGGTTGTGGCACGTGCTCATCAGCATGATGCTGCTGAGAGGCTGGCTACAGCTGGGACTGCCTTCCCTAGGGCACACTGGCAGTGAAAACAAACTTTAAAATATATAAATTTCTGATGGACAGAAATTACATTTTCATCTTTATTAATTGCAAGCCATTAATATGGCTCTTAAATTCCACTTCGAATGACTTTTGCAATCAATAGGAAAGATTGTTACAAAAAAGAGGGTTTTTAAAAAGTTTCTGAGGGGGAGCATGTAATTCCAATGACAAAAAGGGCATTGTTCTCACAGCATTATCCTCCTGCTAGGAAGTGGACAAGGCTGAAGGATACAAAATAGGAAAATAATGTCACCTGTTTCAGAATGTTTGAATACTGACACTTAGCAGTCCATGATTTTTTCTTTTAGTTAAATAACATAGTACAATTCCACTGGCATTCAAAATTATTGACCTTTGATGACACCATGAGTGAATTTAAACAGGTGCAGAAGCAATCATAAAAAACTGATCATCCTCTGACTATATGCAGAGAATCAGAAAACAGAAAAAGATGTTTGCAGTTCTTCCCCTTACCCCATTTTTGTTAACACTAACTCTCTGACCAGATCTAATGACAGCAAATAGACATCCATATGTTTTGTCATGCAAAGTGAACAAAACAGAAGTTAGTAATAAATTGTGCTGCTTTATTGCAGCAGCTGTCTATTTGCTTCATGGAAGGACAGCATGGGCAGCCCAGATTTGCTTACACTTTTTCTGCTACCCCGGGGTTTGAGGGGTCTGGTTTTGCACTCCAGGAATTTCTGCTAGGATTGGGGCCCTCAAGCCCAAGCACTGCCTGCCCAGCTTTCCCCACTTCCAGAGATATGCCCCTGGCAATCTCTGGGGGCACATCTCTGAAAGTGGGAAAGTTGGTGTTCCCTGGAGAACCCCAGAGAATGTCAGAGTGCATCTCTGCAAGCAGGGAACATGTTGTCTGTTGTCCCGCAAGATCAACAGGTGGAGTAATGGGCAACATGTATTTCACCCAATGAAGGGGATTATCTATGCCAGGACATATCCCATACAGCTGATCCACTTCATTTGGCAACATCTGTTTCTAGCCTGGGAGAGTCTCTCACCAATGACAAGGGAGAGGTAGTAGCAGCAATAAATAGCCCGGCTGGGTAAATGTCAGTTAGCTCAGAATAAAGCTTAAACAAAGGCTAACACAGGAATAAAAGAAACACCTCACAAAAGAGGATCCAATGTCCAGTGTGTGCATGCATAGTATATGGAGAATGCAGTAAAAGCAGAAAACTTGTTCAGACCCATTTTAAAGCTCCTGTGATATCTGAAAAACCTGATGAGATCATGAAAAACATCTTGAATTTACCTAAATATGTGCTTTTTAAATTGAGAAGAAAGCATTGCTATGAAGATGTCTCAGTTAAATATGCCTCAGGCTATATTTCCCTCTCTCATAATCTGGTATGGGCAAGGGACATTTTTGCTTCTTCTGAATTCCAGTACAGCTGTTTTGTTTCCATCCTGATTTTACTGCAGGGAACAATAAAAAAAGCACCATTGCTTTAAAATCTCAGTTGCTCCTGAAATGGCAGGTATTCTGTAATCCGAACTATGCACTTCTGCTCCTCTGAGCTTTTTGTGGGAATGGTAATCAGAGTTAAAGCTATTAAACTGTCAGCCTGAGATTGCTCTATGGGTGTATCTATGAGTAAGATGATTATAAAAGTTACAAATAATTCATAAAGGATGATTTTAGATTTGTGCTGGTGTGAAATCTATAATGATGAAAGTTAGGGTACGTAGCTATCTGGATGGAAAACTGCTTTACCAAATGAATTTAGCACTGCATTTATTCATGGCCATCAATGTAGGTTCCCTGCCTTACTGTGGACAATTATTTCTAGGTATAAAGGTATTTTCTAGACCTCAATGTGCTTTCAGTTATTGATGTTTCTTGCAAGTCTCTAAAATGAGTCTTAGGATGTGATGGTAGGTTTTGTGAACTCTGGCTCCCTATCAGTCAGGAACTAGACTGAGATGCGGGTGGATCTGGGGAGGGTGAGGGTTGGTGGTGCAGTTATGCCTTCTTTTGATTCCTGCTCCACGCAGAGTTTAAAACAAACTGCCCACAGGGACAGCTGCACTTCTAATCAGGCAGGCTAAGGAAATTAATTGGCTTCATGGCTCATTGTTATCTACTTGATATCTGTTCTTCACTCCATAGGCTTTAACAACACTTGATCTTCCATTAAGCTAGCTTTTCTTCTACAGTTATCCTGCTGATGTGTCTCTGTTCACCGTCCAGGTATCCAGTAAAGCTGTGCAGATACCTAGGAAACTGTACTGGGTATCTTTGTCCCCAGGAGTTTCAAATCCACAACAGGGAGAGATAGGGAGGGGAAGGGCAGGTCTGAAGGCAGGCCCCTTCTGGCCAGTGGCTGTGGTACAGCAGTCAGAGGCAGGAGGGAGTTGCAAAAGTGGGGCAAAGAGATATGTTACTGCAGTGACCCTTTCTTGGATTATTCATTTGTTCCTGGGTTAGTCCTCCCGGGACTGTTTGCTTCTGTATGCTGAGGGTGAAGGGCAATGGAGGCCATCTAGGAGCATGCTAGGGGGGAGGAGGGAGTTACAGCTCTCCCCACCTGTCCCATGATCTGGGGCTGCAAGGGGTTGGGGGAACTGTTTGGGAGAGATTCTGAAGGA
Organism: Crocodylus porosus; assembly: GCF_001723895.1. Classification (NCBI taxonomy): domain Eukaryota; kingdom Metazoa; phylum Chordata; order Crocodylia; family Crocodylidae; genus Crocodylus; species Crocodylus porosus. Next base: position 17,509,625 of record NW_017728948.1, read on the forward strand.
AAGGGATTCCTTCCCTTCAGGGGGACATAAGGGGCTGGAAAGGGGAGTCACAGGCACAAAGGGACTCTTGGGAGGATGGAGGCCTATGTAGCAGAGGGTGCAGCGTGAGGAGGAGCTAGAGTGTTATGGAGTGGATAGGTGTGATAGGCAGATGGGACTTGGGGCTTAGGGGTATGGTGGGGGCCTGTGGGGATAACATATGGTCAAGTGGGGGTTGGGAGCAAGAGGGATTGTGGGTGAAGGGAGTCCAGGGGGTGTGAGCGACTGAAGTGAGGTGTGGGTGCTCAGTGGGATGTAAAGGGGTGGTGAGAGGTCAGGGAAACTGAGGAATAATGCGGATGGGTCTGTGCAGGGAGAAGCCTGCTCAGGGTGATCATTGTGGCATTGGCAGAGGCAGCCTCTTAAGTAAAGTGGGTTAGTTCAATACACTTTACATGATAGGGGGCAGGAAAGGGGCAGGTAGGAATCAATGGGGCATGAAGGGGATGATGGGGCCTAAGGCAATCTGGCATGCAATGGTGTGGGGCTGAGCATGGGAGATATGTGGGATAACAGGGATATGAATGGATCCAGGGGTCATTTGAGGTGGCAAGGGCAATGCATAACGGGCAATCACAGACACAGGAGCCATGGTGAAGTGTCTGTGGGACCCACATGATGGGGTGCAGAGACCATTTTTGTCTGTGGCCAAGATGGAGAGCTGGGGTGTGGGTAACAGCTGTATTACCCTGGCACCAGGTACCTGCTTCACAGTGAAGCTCACAATAAGCCCTCCCTCCTCCAGTGAAGCTATATTTATTTTTGTTTGGATCATAAACTGAATAATACAGCTCTAGACCCCTAGCATACTAGTAAAACTTCTGGTTTCTTTTTAATTGGAGAAAAATATTCATTGTTATGGAAGGATGCACCACACCCCCTGCACCCTCCTTTTCAAAACCCTTGATCCACCCGTGGACCAAGACAATGGATGTGTGGGTGGACTTCTATCATATAAGGTGCTGAAAACACTGGACCAGATTCACGGTCTGAATCCTAATGCTGAAAATACTGTATATAACTGACCCACTTTACTTAAGAGGCTGCCTCTGTGCAAATGCCACAATGATCACCTTAAACAGACAAATAATGTCCCTTGGGCATTGACACTGCCTGACTTGAAAGTGAAACTCATGAGAACTGGAGACAGAGCTTTTTATTCAGCTGGATAAAAGATTAGGGAAGAGACTGAGAAGGATCAGAAATTTCACAGGTTTCACAGAATGGGGAAAAGAAATGCCCTCTCAGATTTAGCTTGTTTGCAGTCACAAGAACAGCAAAATGTGGATGAGGCTGCAAAAAGCAGAGGGGGGAGAAAAAGAAGAAAAACAACTACTGGCAGGAAAAAAAATAGGAGAATTAAAATTTCTCAGTCTTTATATAGAAAGGATTTAGTAAACTGAAACGCATATTGGATATTGTGGTCATAATTTATCAGTGTTCAGGTGTCTTTGTGCTGACAGTAGTAAAAGCACTTTAGAGTCACAAAATGAAATTAAGTTTGGAATCTTTCTGGCTGACTGGGCAGAGTTTTTGACTAGATTGTGGAGTAGGGTCTCAACGGAGGAGATGGGTACCCTTCCTTGTTCCAGAAAATATTGAAATATAGACTGGACAAAAAAGTAGAAACATTATTTTTAGGAAACAATATATTATTTTTATAATTATATATTTTCTAGGAAAGAATACTCAACAGACATGCCATTGGGATTGTGGGTTGTCAGTATTCTCTTATCTTATGAGAGAGTATGGTGTGGATCACTCCCCCACCCTCAATCATACCTGACTGCATGCAAGGGTCAACTGCAGCAATTACTTTGGTGGAAGAATAAGATGAGGGAAAAACTTATCCTTATGTTTTTAGACTATTAATTGTTTCTGAATTAAGTTTATCATGCCCTATTACAGCTAGAAGCACAACTTCTATTGACTTTAACAAGGTCAAGATTTCATTGCTTGTCAATTTTTGCTCTTTGTTTTTTCATCCATTCTCATTAATTTTGTTTCCTCATCTGGAAATAGGAAAGAAGGCTATCACTCTATGAACTCACCTAGGTCTCCCCAGATCACTGTAATTCTGAGGATCAAAACATGCAAACTACAGGCCCTGGTAGCTTTATTTCAAATCTAATATTTATGCTTGTATCCGGTATGAGGGCAGACTTAAGTGGAAACATGTATTACCAATCAGCATACAGTTCCACTTGAGATTGTAGCATTACTTTTACTAACTTAGAGAGTTAAGATATTTGGCTCATTTGGAGCAGGGTTGGAACAAAGGCCTCTCAGGTGAGTCTACCTGATGAGTATCCTTAGAGATGCTCCATTTTTTGTAAAATGCTTTAATATTTAAAAAGCAAAAGAGAGAGAAAGAGAATGACACTTTACCCTAGTAGTTACAACACTCACCTGGGAAGTGGGACAATCTAAATTCCAGTGCCAGCTCCAATGAACGTTGTATTTTATACACCCTGGAATAGCATTAAGCAAGGAGCACGGCAGCCTGGTGAATGTCCAGTAATCTGGTGATTAAGACACTCAAAGTGCAAGATTTCGGTACAAATCCTCCTAAGCAAGAGGTCGAGAACTTTGTCTTCCACTACCTGGATAATTATATTGAAAAATTGGATAGAAGCAGCTGAACGACTCCTTCCCTGGTAGTTGGGAGAATCTAACCCTTTATTTCCTTTGTTTTTTTACAAGTGCAAAATAGTTCATTTTGACACAAACAGAATGTTTTGTTTGATGTGAAATAAACTTTTGAGTAATTGCTTAGACAATTTAGATAATTTGAAACCCAAATTTCAAATTTGATTTCAGAAAATGATTTTTTCTCTAATTTTTATATTTTGCATTTGAACTGAAAAGACCCCTATTATTCACACACCTCTATTATCAGGTGATTGAGAGATGCTCTAATGCATGTGTTCTCTTTTAGTGTTTTTTTCTGGCTGGAGTAACTTTGAATCCTATTTTAACTTTTTTTCCTTAAGGATGTTAAATTCTGCTTTCTCCTCTACAGACATTTCCTCCTACACTTCGCTTAATCTTAAGTGCTACCTTTATTTTTCCGTCTACTCCTACACCCTGAAGTAATTTCCCTATCTGAAGGCTGAGTTTTATTGTCTTTCTTCCCCACAATAAGCTGAAACTTTCAGTTTTAAAATGATATATACAGCCTGCCTTTAAGAATAAGAATTTTTATTGTCTAGGATGACTTCTTTGGAATTTAGGTACAAAAATGGGTCAGTTCACCCCTTAATATGTGTTCACTGCATGTTTAGCATTCATTTTTAGTGAAAGAAGAATAATGTTAAGCATTTTAGGGTTCATTTTTTCTTACTTGATATCCTGAGATTTCTACCTACAAAAAACAACAAGGAACATGTTCAGACTTCTTTAGAATGAAGCCCTATTCCTGCAAACAATTATGAACATTTGCTTTATTGCCACATTACGTATTGTCAGCATTAGATTTCAGATTAAGTCTTTACAGGATTGGATGCAATTGATTTGCAAAAATATTAGTTAATGTGACTGGTCACCAAGTGAGACCAATCATGGCCTATTTATAGTTCATAGTTAGTAGGGTCGGAAGGGATCTGAGCAGATCATCAAGTCCAACCCCCTGCCATGGGCAGAAAAGGATGTTGGAGTCAAACGACCCTGGCTAGTGATTATCCAGCCTCCTTTTGAAGACCCCCAGGGTAGGAGCCAGCACAACTTCTTTTGGAAGTTGGTTCCAGATCCTAGTCACCCTGACAGTGAAGTAGCGCCTCCTGATGTCTAGCCTGAATCTACTCTCTGCCAGCTTGTGACCATTATTCCTAGTCACTTCTGGTAGTGCTTGTGGGAACAGGGACTCCCCCAATGCCTGCTGGTCCCCCCTCAGCCTTCTCTTGTGGAGGCTGAACAGGTTCAGGTCCCGTAGCCTCTCCTCGTAGGGCCTGCCCTGCTGCCCCCTGATCATGCGAGTGGCCCTCCTCTGGACCCTCTCCATGTTGTCCACATCCCTCCTGAAGTGCGGTGCCCAGAACTGGACGCGGTACTCCAGCTGCAGCCTGAGCAGTCCCGCATAGAGGGCTAGGATCACCCCTCTGGACCTGCTCGAGATGCATCTGTGGATGCATGACAAGGTACAGTTGGCCTTCCTGACTGCATCCCCACACTACTGGCCCATGTTCATCTTGGCATTAATAATGACTCCAAGATCCTTTTCTGCCTCTGCACTGACAAGAAGGGAGTTCCCCAGCCTGTAGGCATGGTGCCGGTTGTTCCTCCTCGGGTGCAGCACCTTGCACTTGTCAGTGTTGAAACCCATCCTGTTCTCATCCGCCCATCCCGTAACCTGTCTAGGTCTGATTGCAGCCTATTCCTCCCTTCTAGACTGCCCACTTATATTTGTACAGCATGTATTATATAGGATCCTGAGTCCCTAGCTTCCAGCTCTTACAATATAAGTACAGATAAGAGACAAGAAATTAAAATGGGGTCTAGGAAGGAAAATCTGAGTTCAGATCCTGCACTTATGGAGGATGACACACGTGCTTTGATGGCTCTGACTGACATGGCATTTTTAAAATGGACAGTAAGACAAGTAGAGTTTTTTGGTTTGTTTTTTTAGGGACAATCAAACCATAACTTATTTTTAAAAATGTATTTTGTTTATTATTCCTCCTTCAATACTGACAGTTCCCTTACTTAGCATTATTTGTGCCGCTTTAAAAAAGCAATGTCTATTGTCCATGGAATGCGCTCACTTGACTGGCCTATGCCACATAATTCTTCCTTCTCTTGGGATGCCAGAAAAGTTCCCTCTGCTGCTGTTCTCTAGGGCAGGTACAAGGCCCCAGCGAGGTCAGAGTCTGATCAATTAGAACGTAGCTCAAACTCTGCACTTTTGAAAGGTACAGCTGGTGACCCTGGAAGTGTTAAAATGATCATTGGGGTTAAAACCATCATTGGGGTAACCCTGCAGTTATTCTCCTGGCATCTTAGAGAGGGGACAGGGGAAGCCACTGGGACCATGTACCCATAGATTCCTTGCTCTGCAGAAAAATATTATATATCTGCTATAATGAGGGCTGCTGTACTACTACTCTCTGAAGGATGCTGAACAATAAAGACTAAAAGGGGCTTCCTGGGTCATGTAGTTTAGGTCTCTGCCATTAGAAGTTACCACATCATAAAATTCCTTTCACAAGCATCTCAAAATGTCTTAAAAACAGTTTAAAGGTCTGTTATACAACCTTACCACTCCAACGGCTAAAAAAACTTCTAATTCCCAACCTAAATGTATTCACAGTCAGTCTACACCTATTTCTTTTCTGTTAGCTAAAACATCTTCTTGATCCTCCATATGGCCAAGCCCCACCCATTCCTGCCTGGGGCAGCCTGCGCTGTGCTCCCACCTGTATGTGCCCTGTACCTGCCAATGGCCTTAGCCTCGGCCAGTGTTCACGGATTCCAGATGGGGTTGCTTCAGCTGCTGTCAAGCTGCCTGGGTACTGCTCAGCTCCCCATACCTCCAGCAGCTCTCCTCCTGCCCTTGCTGCACTCTGGGCAGCAGGTAGTGTGGGGAAACAGCAGAAGTGGCCATGGGGATGTGTACACCACGTGCTTAGCCAGGTGGGTGGAAAGCTGTAGCTGGGTGACTCCTGCCCCAGTGCCCAGGGCTCCAGCTCCCAGCCACCTTCCACCCATTTCACCCACCTGGTGCAATGAACAGGCACCTGTGGGCAGCCAAGTGGGTGGAAGGAAGCCAAAGCAGTGCAGCAGGGGCAGGAGGAAAAAAAACACTGGAGGTGCTGGGAGCTGAGCAGTACCTGGGCAGCTGCAGAAGCAGCCCTGCTGGGAAGCTGTGTGCTGGCTGGGGCCAGGGCTGGCCTATTGATGGGTATGGGCAGGTTTGAGTGGGAACACAGTGCAGGCTGCCCTGGGTGGGAGCGGGTGGGGCTTGGTCCCATGTGGAGCACTATGGGGGCAGTGGTGGGCAGACCTGGGACAATGAGCGGTGTCTGGAGGCATTCCAGATGATCCAGACTATCTTCTGGGACCTCCTGGAGCAGCTCCAGCCACATCTGGAGGAACAGGACAATGCCTTGCAGCTGCCCCCCCCCTTGGATACCCGCCCTGCTCAAGACGGTCTTCGCCCTGCTCAGGCTGGCCACGCCTGCCAGCTTCCACTATATGGGCCATCTATTTGGGGTGGTTAAGGTCACTGCCTGGGAGGCTGTCCTGGAGGTGTGCAGGGCCAGAACATGCTGGGGCACATGGTGCTGTGCATGTATGAGGGACTGTACCACCATGGTGCCCAGGTGCAGATCCAGCACCTGCACTGCAAAGTGCCTATTCTCCAACAGGCCTGGCAGGGCAGAGTTTTGGAAGACATGGGCGTCGTGGACACTGCCAGCCTAGCCAGCACTCATGTGTGTGACAGTACCTTGGTGGTCCACAATGGCCTGGAGCAACACTGAGTGAAAACCCCACCAGCTGCAGCAGGGCCAGTCACCATGAGGTCGCCATGGGGATGTGGATCTTGTCCAGGGCCCTGATGTACTGGGAGAAGGCCAAGACAAGCACCCTGCCACTGCCGCCAGGGGGTGATGCATACAGAGCACCCTGTGACCCAGCATGTCCTGGCACCACACACCTCCAGGACAGCCTGCAAGGCAGTGGCCTTGCCCACCTCAAAGAGATGGCCCACATAGCAGAGGCTGGCAGGCACAGCCAGCTTGAGCAAGGCAAGGGTCAGCTGGGTATTCATGGGGAGGGCTGGCTGCATGGCATTGTCCTGTTCCTCCAGATGTGGCTGGAGCTGCTCCAGGAGGTTCTGGAACGTGGCCTGGATCATCTGGAATGCCTCCAGCCATTGCTCATCATCCCAGGTCTGCCGGATGATCTGCAGCCACCAGTTCTGGCTGGGCCATTGGGCCCAGAGGTAGTAGGACTGGAGGCTCAGGAAGGTGGGGGCAGCCCAGGGGGTGGCATCCAGGAGCCTGTATCAGCATTCTTGCCAGTTCTGGCCAGCTGGATGGGGTCCAGGCAGCAGCTGCGTGGCAGTGGCAGCCCTGGGATGGCAAGTTGTGGCTGAGTAGGCAGTTGCTGCATGTGGGAGAGCTGGAAGGGGCCAGATGGCTGTGGACTAGATGGCAGTTGGCACGGTGGGCCAGCAGGGCCAGTGCAGTGGCCAGCAGGATACCAGGGTACTGGTCATTGCTGCCAGGGGCAGGGGCTGGAGCAGCCATGGTGCAGGGAGGCAGAGGCAGCAAGGAGAGAGCTGCTGTGTGCTGCCCCTGCACTGGGTGCACTGCTCCTGGCCAGGGAAGTGGCAGAAAGTGGGTTTGACTTTTCAAGAGGGCTGCTGACAGCTGTAGCTGGAGCCTGGAGATCCCCCCGGTGGTGGCAGGGGCCCACTGCTGGGCTGGAGGGAGTTTGGTGCTTAGAGCAACAAATCTGCTGCTTAGTCTCTGCACCTATAGACACCTGCCTGGGAGTGTCTACTTGTGAGTAGTTTACTTGCAAGTAAACTGATCTTGGATCAAATGCATGTGTAGATGCACCCCAGTAGGTTGTAATCTGTTTGTACTCAGGTCCAGGTAGATGAAAATTATTGTATTTCTTTGTATGGAGCCATAAACCAATTCCATTAATTAACTAGTTACCTTACAAGAAAGAGAACAGTTTAGCATGGCACAATTTAGAAACCATGTTGTATTTTATCCCATTTACCTCCTTTATTTGGGTTATTCTTTCCTTCAAAATGTGTTCTAAAGCTTTTTATATTATTGAGATTGGATTAATGGGACTGCAGCTATTGCATCACTTCCCCCCATCCTCTTCAATATAGATATTACATTTCTCCAATTTTATGGTATTATTCCTGACTTGATAGCAAGCAGTTTTTTAAGAGGTCAACTAGACTTGAGTTCTCAGTGAACTCATTCTTTCCAAATCTTGAAACAGAAATTATCTGAGACTCCCAGCTGTGATTGCATCATGCTCCTTTCATATTGATTCCACCTCAGTTATGGTCCTTTAGTTTTCAATATCTTCACATTCCCATTATCCATCCTGCCTCTTTTCCTATCTTCAATAGCATTATACCCATTGAATACATTTCAATTGTTTCTGACTGACCACACACCCCCTTATTCAGATTATGGACAGTCCATTCACTAACTGCTTTTTTCACCTAGTTCATTACAATTTACTGTTATCATCACTAATTTTACTGTCCTTGCTGTGCATCTATTTAACCACGGATGTTGCTTTATCCATTTTTACATCTTTGTATGGAGGAGATAATGTAAATAAATATAAATAAATAAATAGCATGGAGTGACCTAGAAGGTAGCACATCCATAGACATTAGGGCTGGAAGGGACCTTGGGAGATCATCAAGTCCAGCCCCATGCCCAAAGGGCAGGAAGTCAGCTGGGGTCATAGGATCCCAGCAAGATAAGCATCCAATTTACTCTTGAAGGTG
>NW_017728948.1:17518461-17531392 GCF_001723895.1 Crocodylus porosus
GGTCACCCCTGATAAACTTATAGGTGGCCATCAGATCACCCCTGAGCCTACGCTTTTCCAGGCTAAAGAGTCCCATGGCTCCCAGCCTGTCATCATAAGATCTGTTTTCCTGACTTCTGGTTTCCTTTCATTTCTTAAAGTTCTTCTTATCAAGGACACCAGACTTAGTCCCAGATGGCTGTTTCTCACAGTTCTGGACCATGCCCTGAGGCAACCAGAGGCTGGGTCCTCCAAGGGGACACTCTGGTGGTGGCTAGGCCATGTGTTCAGCACCAGGGCTTCCGTGCCAATGAGTAAAGGGTTGGGGGGGCTGGAGGGAGGAAGGGACCATGGAGGGGATTCCCAATGGCCCTGCCCACTCCTCCAGCCCTCCCAACCCCTGCCCTGGCAGGCCCCACCCTCTGCCACACCCCCTGAGGACCCTGACCCCTGCCCTGGCCAGTCTCTACCCCTGCCAGCTCCCCCCCGAAGACCCCTGACCCCTGCCGTGCATGGCTCCAGGCCAAGCCCCCCGATCCCTGCTTCCCTACCCCATAGTTTTAAAAAAATCAAACCCTCCCCCCTGGCTGGCTGATGGGGCCCCACCCACACACTGCTGGGTACAGGGACATCTCCAGTGGCCCCAGCCCAGGCCCTGCTTCCCCCCCACTGTCTTGTGCTGCCTGGGGTGGGGGGGCTCCTCCAGGAGGCCCTGGAGCCCCCCCCCACCCCTGCTTCTAAGATAAGCAGAGGCTTTTTCCCCATTTTTTTCTGATTTTTTCCTGATTTTTTTTAAGTGACAGTGTGTGGGGTTGTGGGACCACTGGGGGTCTGGGGTAGTGTGGGTGGAGCTGGGAGGCAGCCATTGGGGGGACTGCAGCAGCTGGTGGAGGATGGGGCTAGGTGGGGCAGCAAACGGGGGGCTGGGGTGCGGCATGTGGGCCTTGCAGGGGGGTGGTAGCCCCTGTGGGGGCCATTTGGCCCCTGTTGGGGGGCGTACTCCTTGTATTGAGTCTGTAGCTGTGTTGGGGGGCCAAACCCTCTGTTGGGGAGCTGCATCTCTTGTGTGGGGGCCGTAACCCCTACTGGGGGGCCGTGACCCCTGTGTGGGGGCCCTCACCCCTGTGGGAGGGCAGCAAAATATATGAACATGAATTCGTGAAACCTGTATTTAGAGTTCACTTTATTATTATGATAAGAGACTTGCTTTAACACTGTAGATATATCAATAAAATATTGTCCAACTGATCGCTGTCTCTGTCTCCCTTTCTCTCTCTCTTTATAGTGGTATTTTGTTTTACTTGTGGAGGAACATGGATTTGGGGGTATTTTACAGAGTGACTTTGGGATTTTTTTATCAGGAATTTTTCAGTTTTCCAAGAGGGAACACCAGAATTCCTGCTAGGGAGGCCAGTGGCAGGACCCTGCCTGCTCAGAGCTGGCACCTTGGACCCAGCTGGCTGTGGCTGAGCTCCTGGACAAATGGGGCCAGAAGGACATGCTTTGACTGTTCAAGGCAGGCCACCACACCCGGAATAGCTGCCCAGATGGCCAGACAGGGGGCACACATGGAAGTAGTGCCGCACAGAGGCCAACCCTGCAACTACAGCTCACTGGCGGCTGGCCCAGAGGGGCAGATGCCTCTACTGGCTGTGCAGTCCCCATCTGGACCTGGCAGGTGTGCAGCAGGTCACAGCCAGGCAACAACCCCCATTGCCAGATGGCTGCAGTGGGTAGAGGGGGCAGTTCAGCTGGCACAAGAGGTAGTGTCCCCAGGTACCAATTGGCTGGACCCCAGAAGCTCCTGAAAGCTAGTAGCCCTCAGCTACTTGCCAGGGTGGCTTTTTATATTGCTGGGGCAAGGGCAGGGCAGCTTTTTATACTCCCGGGGACAGCACAGGTGCTGGCCCCGGGCTCTAGTTCCCCCTGGCTGCAGATCTGGGAGGAGCCAGGCAGGGTTATTTTGCCCTAAGTGGCACAATTTGCTCCACACCAAAGTGCATGTCCAAGCACATGTGCTGAAGCAAAAAGCCCCAGCTCAAATTTGCACCTCTTCTATTTGAGCTGCTGGATGCACATGTGCTTGTGTGTGTGGATGTGCCTGTAGCAGCTGACTTTTTTGCTGCTATTGATATCCAGCATCCCATAGGTAAGCTGTTCACATTATTATACAGGCAGTAGACTTCAACCAAATCTTGTGATCTGAAGCAGTTAAATTAAGATGATGAGGGGTTTGGACATGTCCATTTTAATTATATGAATCAATGACCTATATGTATGTACATATTAAACATGGAATTTTCAAAAAGTAAATCTGGGTTTTGTGTTTCACCCCCCCCTCTATTAAGGTAAATTAGAGAACATATTTCTTCTGAACAAAATTTCTATTTTGTGATTCTTCTGATTTCTTCACAGCTGGGCTGCTTTTTAATAATTGAAGGAAAATAAAAAATGAAGGGCTTAGTGCCACTTTATAGACATATAAAGAGTTCTAGCTGAGAGCACAATGCAGTTCCACTGTGCTAACCTTCCCTTGTTATAATTATACATTTCAACTTCTTAGAGCTAAATCCATTTAAAATTGATCTCGCAAATGAAAGGTTTATGTATACATCTTAAAGTTCCAAACTAACTAAAAATGAAATAATTACATTGTTTTCACATATTTCAAAACATCAAAATGAAACCTATTCCATTAATTCATTAGCTACTTTACAAATGTTGACATGAGTTCAGATAGCCTTATGATTAAACATGATTTTGTTGGGAAGAAAATTATGCATTCTTTCTTTCTTTCTTTCTTTTTAGTATATTGGTGAACAATATTCAGGTGAAAAAGTTAAGATTCAAAAGTCAAGAAATGTTGAAGATTAAGGTTGCAATCCTGCAACTGTATTCCCTGTGCTGGCACTCACAGAATTATAATTAGAGGATTAAACTCTTAAGGCTGACTATCCATGTGCTCAGAGGTGTGCATGTCAGGGGGGGAAGTGTTTTAATTAGAGCAGTTTTGAACAGCTGGGTTTGGGACCTGGTGCTGCTTCCAGCCCAATCCCACCAATTAGACAAGAAGGCTCAGCTAAGCATCAGGATTTGGCACCAGGCAGCCTTGTCCCAAGTCAGATCCAGGCCCTGTCTGATCCTCTGTGCCCCAGAGCCTTCCCATGCCCTGAAGCTTGCTGGACACAGCACATTAAAGAGCCGTTGGGGGTTGTACGGCAAAGCTCTTTAAGATACTGGGTTCTGGCCAGCTCACATCCCATTTCTAGCAATCATCTCACTGTCAGTATCAGGACCAGTGCTGCCCCCAGCCAAATTCCAGAAACATGGCTGTCTGGGTCCTGATGCTGACAATCAGCTGATTGTTGGCCATGCTATATGTTCAATTTATGGTGCCAGACAAAACAGCCACAAAAATGTTACCCATTTTTCAAATAGTATTTTTGTAGCTTGTTTGTGTTTTTATGGCGCCATAAATTCCATGGATGTGTATCAAGTTGCTATTTCTGGTGTGATTAATGCCTTAATTGTGCCAGAAATAGAATAAATATCAAGGGCCTTAGTGATTAAATTCACCATGGCCCCCTGTGGGTAAAATGAGTCAACATGCTAAAAGAAGCAAATATGCAAACATTTCTTAAACCAAGTAGTTGTTAGATCTTACTCCAATACTTGTGCTTGAGTGTGAATAACCTGACCAGGTATTGTCTGCTTTTATCGTTCTTGTTTCAAGGAGTAACTGAGATCCTCTGATTCAGTCTTGATTTAGAACTCACAGGGTATGTCTACACAAGACACTTTACTGCACATTAGACTAATCTAATGCACAGTAAGGCATCACCATCTACACCTGCACAGCAATTACTGTGCAGTAAATTAGCCTAATGTGTGTTTTTGCTAGTACCTGTACATCAGGTACTGTAGTAGATTAACCACACATTAGCTACTGTGCAGTAGCGCATGCGTTGACAGCTGACTGGGAACAAAGAGGGAAGGCGGGGAGCTGTCCAGATGTCTGCCAGTCCTTTGTCCCAGTTGGCATGGGATGTGGGGAGGTGGGGGGTGGAGTGGGGAGCTGTCCAGTCATGGGGGCAGCTGCTTCCCAGTCCTGCACCACAATTTGCATGGGGCAGGGAACTACTCAGTCTCCTGGATCATTGCCTTCCAGCCCAGGAGGGACAGTACCCAGCCCCATGCCAATTGGTGTGTGGGGCTGGCAGGCAGCTGCTCAGGAGACCAAGCAATTCCCCTCCCTCCCCCTCCCACCCCCAGTCCCATGCAGATCAGGGTGCAGGGCTGGCAGGCAGATGTCTTAGAGGTGCCAGCTCCCTTCACCCCTGGGAGCCCAGGCCTAACCCCATGCCCCTTGCTAGCCTGGGGCTGGCACCCAGAAGAGCCTGGAGTTCCCTCTGACTGCTGTGGGGATGGGGGCAGAACAGGGATGGAGCAGCCCTGCACTGAACTGCTCTTATTGGGAGCAAATTTGCTCCCAACAGGAGCATGTGTAGACACATTCCTGGGGGAAGCTTACTGTGGATTATTTTACTATGACGTAATCCTAAGGCACATTAATGCACCCACTGTGGCATAGAAGTACCTTAACATTGAAAAATGATCTCCTCATCATTGGCACAGACCAGACACCCATTCTGACCCTCTTTAGATTCATCATCTGCCTCTGACATTGTTTGGCCACAAAATATTGCAGTATAGTCTTTCAATAACTTTTCACTCAGATATTCCTAAGTTGTAGCATAGGAAATCCTTCTCCTGCCTTGAGGACATTCTCTCATGATGGAGGGGCTATCCTGAAAAACCTATCCCGGCATCCCTTTTATTCAATATACCTTTGATACAGTAAACACTGCTTTCAAAAGTGCCCAAATGACTGAGAAACTGAAGTTCTATTGGAAGTCAATGAGTTTTAGACACTTTTAAAATTAATACTTTGCTTTTACACTGGGTGACCAATTTTATCCTCTGTAGAAAAAGACATCACAAAGTAATTGCAGTATATACAGGGTGCTGTAGTGGGAATTCTCCTGTTTTATTACAAAGATAATTCAATGTTTCCCTTTTCTTTGTACTGCTTAACGCAGGGGAAAGCTAAATAATAAAACACTGATGAAAACACTTTCCAGATCTCCAGGATATTTTGAAGTGAGCTGCCAACCAGAGTAAAAAACTTTGTTAGATTAAATAACCAGTCATAGGAGGCCCATAAAGAGAAGTATCCTCTCTTTTATGAATAGTCCTATCACAGCAAGTGCCCTGACCTCTGTAGTTAATGTTGTAGAACAATTCCATTATTTCTTCCTCTTTCATGCTCATACTTTCCCAAAATGTTCACCTTTGAAGCTGAAGTTCTCCCACAAGCAAACATCTTGAAAAGACTGATTCAATTCCCATTGAAAGCTATGGATTTTTCCCTAAGTGAAAGCTGTAAGATATATCCTTTCTGTTTATAAACCAGCTAACTTGTGTGCATACATAGTGCGTTACATTGTGTGTAACATAGTGTGCACATCTACAGGTGATGCTATGTCACTGTAGCAATGTACTATGGTGTCATAGTATCCACGGGCAAAATCAGTGACACCACACCTATATCACCATAGTGATGCACTCCCCCATTATAGCCTGTCATCACGGTGATGTAGTGCCTAAAAATAACTGTACATAACCATGCGTGGCCCTCATGTTGCAGTACAGGCTGTTACTATGCCATCTTTTAGTACTTCCAAAAGGAAGTGCTAAAAGACAATGCAGTAACAATGGTTCCATAGCGGCATGTGTAGATGTGCTCACTGACTTATTGCACCAAATACCAACTTCCTGCCACCAGTCAAACAATGGTCTGATAAAAAAGAAGCACCAAGGGATATTTCTTATAATCAGTCATTGGCCATCTTTTCCAGCTGGGGGCTACAATGACCCACCTTGGATCAGAGGTGGGTAGGTGGGTGCTAGAACCTGCCTGCAGCTAGTGTTTCTCTCCATAGCAGCACAGAAAAAATGTTTGCAACCAGCATGGCAGCATGCTGTGCTGTGGCTGGAACTGACTGATGCCAAATACCATGAAAGCCCTATATTTGCAGATCAGATCCAAGGCCACTGTGGGCCATATGTTGCTGACCACTGTCTTACATGATGTTGGATTATACAGCATCCTAGTCCCTTAGTTCATTGAGCATCTTCCCTTTAAAGCACAGAGATTCTCTGCTTTCTGCTCCAATAGGGACATGATGAAAGCATGCTGACTTTCTATTTTCACTCTTTTTGTTTATATAAAATTGGACCCTTTTGTCTGTTTTTTTTTAAACATGTTTCAGGGGGTATCTGTAACTTTGATTTCTAATTGGTACATATTCTAGTAGCATAGCATATCAGTCATCTCAATCTCCTATAGAGGCATTTAGATGTTCTTCAGTGTCAGGCTTTTCCATAATTGACTATTACAAGTAAGCAAAAAAATTTCTGTCTCAATACTTCTTGTTCCTATGCATTCACTAGCCTAATTTTTCTCTCGCAATATCCTGCAGGGAGAATAGGGTCTTACTTGTATCATTCAAATATTGTCCTAGGAAGAATGCATAAAAACTTGTGATTTTTTTTGAATACAGAAACCCAGGTTTCTATAAACACTATAAAAGATATATGCAAACTCATGCCTCTCTTTTGTGTAACTGTGCAGCCTGTAACTGAACTTGTGTCTATTAAAAATGTCTGTGACGTTTTGTATCTTTGAAGCACAGTTTCCAATGGCATAATAAAGAAGCAGGTGCTAGCCACTACCTATGTAAAGAAATGAACGTTTATGAGCTGATTCGTTTTTCAGATCTAGACTTTTAGTATCGCCAAGGTAGCACAAAGGAGCCAGAAACTGGTAGCAAATGGGCAGTTCCATCCTTGAAGGGAAAGTCTTAGCCTGTGTAAGTGGCGTAAAGTTGCCCTTTGGTACCAAAGGTGTCAGGGGTGACCAGAAAACAGATGACTCCCACTTTGTACACCAGCCTTTCAGTAGCATAGGTCCCAGTAAGAACTTTATACCAGTGGGGTACACCACAGTACTAATGTGCTTTGGAAATTATGATCTAGGAGACCAGTGGGGCCAACCTTTTTGGCTGGCATGCTGCAAGGTAAGCCCTGAATCCTCCTAAACTACCACTCCAAACCCCTTCCCCTGCCTCATCTGCTTTTTGCTTCTTGCTGTATTTGCCATCATGTTCCCTGCTCCTTCCCTGATCTTGTATGTAACACACACAGAGGCTCCTTGTGCCACTTGTGGCACATGTGCTGCAGGTTGGCCACCACTGCACACAGACATAACTAACTCCTTGGTGCCCTGGCCTGCCTTCTCTAGTACTGAACAGATCTATAGCACTAGAAAAGCTAGTTTTACCTTTGAATGCCAGCCCCTGTTACAGGGAAATCGTTAGCATCTTTTTCCTCTGCGGATGTGGCGGTAGCGGAACTGTAATCTATCTACATTCATGGAAATAAACTTTCACTTCTGGCTACAGTTTTGTAATTCAGTCAAATTAGAACTACTGTAGCTGAGTGATCACAATGTTGCAGAGAACTGTTTTATTCAGGATATCATTTCCTAACTCCATTCTATTCTAGTGAGATTTCTTTTCTTATAAGGGCTTTTTGAAATTAAATCCTCAAGCCTCTTGGTTCTGTTGTTTTAATGTGTCATGAAAGTGTATTTAAACTTATAGCCAACAGTTGTAAATTTTCAATTTCTTTTGACTTTATCAGTTAAACATGAAAAATTATGAATTTTCAACTGCCCAAGTAACATCACATAATTATGGAACAATAAACCGGTGCCAGGACATTATTAAGAACCACTCATCAACACTTGTTCAATATTTAAAGCTCTTGAGAATTGATGAGGGTTTGACTCAAGTGACTCTATGTTCCTGTTCAAATAAACAGGAAACTTCCATTTTGATCAGCTTAAAAGAAACCTGATGTATGTGAACAGGAGAGAGAGAGAGAGAGAAAGAGATCTATAAGGAAGAGGTGGCTCTTGATTGGCATCAAGGGGAGATGGCCTTTCAAGGATCAGACATCATGACACAAGCTGATCCTGAGGCTAATAACGCAGTCCAGACTGTGACTGTGGAGGGGCAACTCCATCTCGGTCAGTGTATGTTGCTGTCTCCAAAGTAATAACTCCAAACCAGAACACATTAGTTTTGTGTTCTGGCCACCTGAGATCATTCTGGCTTCATCTTTCTACATCTCAAATTTAAAGGGCCAAGGCTAAGCTCCTAGCTTGCAGGTATGTGCTCTGTGACCCACAGAACTATTAGAGACTCCTGAAGTGAAACTTGTTTGAAAGTGCAGAGCAAAATCTGCACAAACTCTGAAAGGTACCATGACAAAAACAAACTCACCCCTCCAGGGCTTCAATGGCTGTGTTGACCCTGACTTATGGGGTAAAAACTTGTTACGTCACTAGCAGGTAAATTGGAGTAAGAGCGTCATTTCAGTTTTTAAATATATGCCAAGATCTTCAAAAGTTACTAGTGATTTTGGGGTCCTCTTTTTTTGGTGCCTCACTTGATATACCTTAAAGATATCTGATTTTTAGGGCAGATGCTCAGCCTTTTCTGATGACGGGGCAAGTTTTCAGGCATCTGCAATTGGGCACTGGAAAATCACTCAGTCACTTTTTAAAAGCTTGTTATACAAAACTGTAGGGAGAAAGAATAGAATGAGTTCAAAGAAATGAGAAATGGGTCTGAACTGATGAGTAGGGATTTACTGCTACTTTTTTTGGAAGTTTGCAAGAACCCCCCCCCCCCCCCCCCCCACGACTAATTTGTAGAAAATCATCTAATGAAATTCATTCTTTTTGTTAAGTAAGTAAAGTAAAATTTGAGTGTATAAGAAGAGATCTGCTTCATAAAAACTGTCTAGCCATCATGACTATTCTTGAATGCTTGTGCTGCCCACTCCTCTGCCTGTGGCTGCTTATGTTCCCAGTGCCCTCCTCATAAGATGCTCTTCTCATTTCTGTTCTTCCTGGAGACTTTGTCCATTGGAGAGAGTATTGTGACTGATAAGAATAGAGGATTTGTAGATAGGAATATGATTTACAGGAATTTATTGCTTAGAAGTACAATTTACAATGTTTTGTGCTCTCAGGGAGTAGAATTGAAACAAAGGGCTCAAAGGCACTTCAGTGGTCATCTAGTCTCACTTCCTGTATGGATGTGGCACACGCTCTTCCTAAACCATTCCTGCAAAATGCTTATCAAAAAAAAAAAAAATCTCCAAGGAGAGAAATTCTACAACTCCACTGGGCAGCTTATTTCATTGTCCTGTTTTGGCTGTAAAGAAGTCCCCCTGTTCCCCCAAATTTTAATCTAAATCTTTTTTGCTGCAGTTTAGATCCCTTGGTTCACTGCCCTCTGAAATGAAGGGGACTGGGTGTTCCCTCTCCCTTTTATGACAGCTTTTCAGTATTTGACAATTGCTATCATGTCTTCCCAGTCTCCTTTCTCCACATGAAACACTTAGTTCTCTCAACCTTTCCCTGTACAGCTTGCATCCTAACACCTGTATCATCTTTATCACTCACTGCTGGATCTTCTCCGGTTTCTCGACTTCCTTCCTAAAATGTAGAGCTCAAAACTATGTGCAATACGCCAGAGGAGGCCTGAGTAGTGCTGAATAGAGCAGTACTCTCACCTACCCTGTCTCACATTCAATACTTCTGTCAATGGAGCCCCAGGTTCCACTTACAACTGTCATACTGCTGTCTCCTATTCATGTTCCTGTGAAGCAATGATGTAAAAGCTGACTTCATAAAAAGTAAAAAAGCCTCTAATTTTACAATGTACACATGTTCAGTCATGGAAATGTCAGGTAGGAAAGATTTATTCCTCCACCTATTTTACCCTTGCTCAGGATGGTACTTAACTACATATTCTCCAGTATTTGATTCAGTTACAATTTAAACTCGGCTTTCAATTTCTTTCCTTTGAAGATTATTCCACAGTAGAACTGATATACAGCAATTAGTTATTCCTGCCCCTTACTTCGCTTAAACTTTCTTTTGCTTAATTGGTTTCCAAAAATCCTAGTAAAATACTGGCAAGTGTTTTAACTAGTTATGGGACAAAACCAGAACCATACCTCCAAACTCAGTCTGCTTGGGACTTGAATAATTGGATTCAGCTCTTTCCTCTTTCCAGCCTTATTCCACACACTTTTGCTTTCAGGGCATTTTCTGTTGGAGATGTCCCTGAGGGGAAAAAACAAAACTTGTGAGAGCAGGATCTTTCATGAAGTGTCATTTTAAAATGAAAGGAGTCTTATGAGAATAGATGGCCACAGTGATGAGAACAGTGCTTCTCCTCTTTGGTACTGAAATTTCAATTGATTGTAATTATTCCTTCAACTGTTCAATCCAAATGTAAGTCTTAGCTCCAAGTTAGCTTTTATCCCTGAGCTCTACTCAGTGCCTACTCTGAACACAAATGTTCTGGTTAAAGTGTACTTTGGAAATACCTGGATAGCAGGTGCTTACACAAGTTACATGTTTTTGTGTGACAAGGCCCCCAAAAGTGCTCTACAGCCGTGACATAACACGTGTTCATATGGGAAGAGCTCTTTTAAAATGGCCAATTGTGTAAAAAATTCATACTCGTTAAATCAGCTATTAGTTGAAGGTGCTCTAGAGCAAAGTGCCTTAGCAAACTTTAGGTTCTCTGCAAGGGTTAAGGGTGGGTGATTTCACCTGCATGCCCTGGACCTTTACCAGGCTGAGCTGGTGTTCATGCCAGCAAGCACCAGCCCAGCCCTGCCCCTGGGGCTGAAGTGGGAGAAGGAGGGGATGGGGTAAGGGGAGGGAAAAGTACCCTTTATGGGGTCTTGCAGGGAGCTAAGTCCCTTGCCCCAGCTCTGGCTACCGCAAAGCTGAGCTGGCAGCTATGTCTGTCAAGAGGCTCAGGAGGTGTGGGGGGGAGAGGCAGGGGGGAATGGAGCCCTAACCTAGCTCCCTCCAATACCATAGAGGTAGTTGGGGGACGCCCACGAGGCAGGGGGGTGGCTTCCTTCCCCCACTTCCTGCCTGAATCTCTGCTGTCTCGACTCTGCTGTGGCCACAGCTGGGGCAGGGTGGAATGGAGTCCCCACCATCTCATGGCCCTCCCCACCAACTACCCTGGCTGGGGTATTGGGGGGAGTCAGGTCAGGCCTGCAAGGTGAGGGGGGTCTGTTCCACTCAGCCCCTTGCCCCAGCTCTGGCCACTGCAAAGCTGAGCTGGCAGCTGTGTCTGTCCAGAGGCTCAGGTGGGGGTGTGTGGAATTGAGCCCTAACCTAGCTCCCTCCAGTACCATAGAGGTATCTGGGGAAGGTTTTGCTGCAGGCAGAGCTGGGGGGTGGGCAGGGCTGAGGAGAGGGGCAGTTCGGCAATCTCCTGGGAAGCTCCTGGACTGCCACTGTCTTCTGGCCAGGCCTAGCATATGAAGCCTAAAGCCTTCCTCCCCCACAATAGTGCTCTAACTCATGTCATGTTGTGTAAAGTGTGACGAGTTAGAGCGCCTCCCTGGCAAGCTGCCTAAACATCTGTAGGCACTCAATCTATCCTACTATATATTGTGCAGTAGGTGAGCAGCTAACAATGGTGAAATAACAAGTTAGGGACTATTTAAAAAAGCTGGATATGTACAAGTCTATAGGTACAGATGCGATGCACCCAAGGATGCTGAACGAGTTGGTCTACATGACTGCAGAGCTGCTGCTATCTTTGAAAATTTGTGGTGATCAGGGAAGATCCCAGCTTATTGGAAAAGGGCAAATCTTTAAGAAAGGGAAGGAGGAGGATTCGGGTAACTGGAAAGATCATGGAGCGGGTCCTCAAGGAATCTAACACTCATCCCACCTAAGTGGTGAGGAGCCAGGTTCCACATGGCTGGGTCAGTGGGCCAGGAAGTAAGGTGGCCAGAGATCCTGAAGAGAATAAAAGGGAAGGGAAGGAGAGCAGCTGACAGCCAGAAGAGGAAAGTCAGAGCTGCGGGGGCTGTCCCCAGGTGAAGTCCTGAGGAGGAAGGGGGAATCAGAGGAGCTGCTGCCTCAGAACAACAGAGTGAATCTGCAGATAAGTTTTTCTGTTTGTTTACATTTCTTTTGGCCTCTGCACAAGCCCCATTGGTAGCCTGGGCAGTGCTTCCAGCACCTGCCAGGGATTTCAGTTTTAGCAAAACAGGGGCAGGAGCAGATAACTAAGGCCAGAGGGGTTTTCCTGCTATACTGCAAGGGTAGCTCAAGTTCCCATATCGTAGACCTGGAGTGGGACCTTAGGCAGCTAGAGCAAACATGGGCCAGTGGCAGAGGTGTCTGGACAAACACACTTCGGAAAACATGCCAACCTTGCAGGTGCACCCCAGAGTGGCTTACAAATGGTTTCCCATAACACTTTTGCAAGCAAGCTAAGGAAGTATATGTTAGATGAATGGCCTGTAAGGTGGATAGAAAACTGGATGGATTCTAAGGCTCAAAGGGTAGTAATCAATGGCTCAATGTTGATTTGGTAGCTGTTATCCAGTGGAGTGCCCCAGGGGTCAGTATTGGGACCAGTTTCATTCCACAGCTTCATGAATGATCTGGAAGATTGGATGGGGTGGAGCCTCAGCAAATTTACAGATGACACCAAACTGCGGGGAGTAGTAAATACACTGGAGTGTAGGGCTAGGATTCAGAGAAATCCTGACAGATTGGAAGGCTGAACCAAAAAAAATCTCATGAAGGACAAGTGAAAATCCTATACTTCATAGATTTCATAGACATTAGGGCTGGAAGGGACCTTGGAAGATCATTGAGTCCAGCCCCCTTCCTGAAGGGCAGGAAGTCAGCTGGGGTCATAGGATCCCAGCAAGATAAGCATCCAATTTGCTCTTGAAGGTGTTCAATGTAGGTGCTTGAACCACC
>NW_017728948.1:17531794-17542862 GCF_001723895.1 Crocodylus porosus
GCTAGCCAGTGTAGCACTGCCGAGCCTATAAAGATGCTGCAGGTTTTTCTTCCCAAGGTGGAGAACCTTGCATTTTTTGGTGTTAACCACCATCAGGTTCTCGTCCGACCATGTACTGAGCCTGTCCAGGTCAGCCTGGATCACCCGCCTGTCTTCTGGCGTGGATGCTTTGCCCCAAAGTTTGTTGTCATCGGCGAACTTGGCCAGTCCACTTCTGACTCCAATGTCCACATCATTAATGAAGATGTTGAACAATATGGGTCCAAGGACAGAGCCCTGAGGGACCCCACTGGTCACAGGGCACCACGATGAGTGACTTCCATCAATTACTACTCTCTGGGTCTGACCATGGAGCCAATTTTCCAGCCAGTGGATTGTGGTGGACCCAAGGCCACAATTGGCCAGTTTCTCCAAGAGGTGATCATGGGATACCAGATAGAAGGCTTTTTTGAAGTCAAGATATATGACATCAATCTCTTCTCCCTTATCCAGGTGATAGGTCACCTGGTCGTAGAAGGAAACGAGATTGGTCAAGCAAGACCTACCCGCAACAAACCCATGCTGGCTATCTCTCAGGATGTTGGCGTCGGCCAGTCCACTTAGGATAAAACAATCTCATGCACAGGTACAGACTGGGAATGACCAGCAGCAGCTCTGCAGAAAAGGACTTGGGGGTTACTGTAGTCAAGAAGCTCAATATGAGCCAACAGTGTGCTATTGTTTCGAAGAAGGCTAACAGCGTATTGGGCTGCATTGGTAGAAGTGTTGCCAGCAGATCTAGGGAAGTGATTAGTTTCCTCTACTCAGCATTGGTGAGGCAACATCTGTAGTAATCAATAACAATGAAAAAAAAAATTTTCCTCAGTCAAAAGATGGTTTGCCTGAGGTGATTGTTTCATTGTGTAGGATTTGTGATAATCTATCTCCCAAGCGAGATTGCATTTCTTATGCTAATGTCTATATTACCAAGAAATAAAATACATTTATAACATACAGTTCAACTATAACTCTGTTATAGTTTATTGAAATATAGATATAATTTTCCAAAGAATTTAAGCTAGGATTATGAACAGCAAAGACAGTAAACAAGCTTCTGAAGTCATAGGGTGTAAAAACTACAGAAATTTGGATTATCTCTTTTAGATAAATTGGGATTGGAAATAAGCTTTGCCATACAGGAAAAATTTTAGTCCAGTTTCTTTCTCAGATTACAGGTAGTACCTGCAGAGGAAGCTGTAGGAAAGTTTCAAAGAGATAACCCCAATAAGCTATTTTTTTGGGAAGTTTGTTCCTAACACACAAAATTAGAGGTTATCTGGAGCAGGCCTTCCAAATCCAGTGGAACTGCTTCACATGAAATCTGCCCCCAGTTTGGCACTGGAACCAAGTAGAAACTGCAGAAAAGAAATTACTCACAAAACTCTGCACCCTCCACCTTACATCAGCATCAGCGGCTGATCCAGAGGAGGTGCAGTGGCATAGTTATGCTGCATGTAAGCTCTCAGCCCGGGGCCTGGCTACAGCCACTCAGAACTCACTGCACAGACATGGCGCAGCCAGAGGGCAGGCTCTGTTCCCCGCGTGCCCCATGCCTGGACCTGCTACTGATCATCATAGACGTATGTTCTGATCAGGAACCTCTAAGAGGAACTCTAGGGTCTGTGAGAAGTTTGTAATGCAAATACATATAGGTCTGAGGCTACTGAACCCATCCTCGCCCAAGGTTTGTTTCTTGGATTTAATGAAATCTACAAAATGAGTCTGATATTTTTGCCTTCGCTTGTTGATCTGCAGTTTTTGATAAATGTGTAAGCTTTTTAGAGCAGTGACTGTTTCTGTGTGAGGCCTCTGGGTTTCATCTTAATACGCTTAATTAGATTTGCAAACTTTCCAGCCAGCATATGTTTATGTATATGTATTTGTTTTAAACTTCAAAACAATGGTGAAATGATTTCCATTTAAGTTGAACAAAATGATTCAAGTCTGTCACAGAGACAAGCAATCCTTTCAGCCCAAAATAAATGACAGCATAAGTAACTGAAAAGAGATGCCAAAAATGAAATTTTAAAGACAAGAGAACCTGTAGGTGCATGCTCTAAAACATTTGGTGCCTATAACATTATGCACACATGCACTTACCCACAGTGTGTGCAATGTTTTAGAAACAGATTTCACCGTAGTTTTGAAGGGAAATTCTGAACTGCAAGGATAACTTAGTTTCTGTAAGTGTTAGAGGGAGTTGTGCTGCCAAATTTCTTCAGAATCTGAGTTTACCTATTAGGATTTTTTTACATTAGCTCCCTTTTTGCAACTTATGCACTGAAAAATAAAGCATGTTACTGTTTAGTGAATTGGCAGGCTGCTTCCCATAAAACATAACTTTAGCTTAATTGCTTTTGAAAAATGACTCAATGTGTTGTTATATTTTGTAAGACACTAAATGATGTGGAAAATCCATTAGAGATCCCACTGAGATGTGAACACTGGAGGACCAAACAAGCAGCTATGCACTTGTTAATTTCCAGTCCTTAAGGCATGAGTTTTAAAAGCATTCACATGTACAGTATATAATATGAAATTACATTTTTATAAATAAAGCCAGCTGATAGCACTTGGGCTGGAAAATGATTTTTAAAAAGGTTCATAGTTCCTATATCTGCATCTCTGAGCAGACATTGTAATCTGCACTATGGTCATTTGAAGTTAGAGGTAATAAAGTTAACCTCTGGGATAAAGGAAAGGAATATAAAATTAGCCTGCATTTCTTAAGGGGTTTTCTGCGAGAGAAATGGGGAGAAGAAACTCAGCATGAAAGACTTTGTCTGGCCTTTTCCCTTCTGGTGCAAGTCAGTTGCTGGAAGACACTAAAAGCCTGATCAAAAGGAAACATCAATTATTAAACCCAGGAAGGTTTTAACCTGCAAATTGAGAAGGAATATGAATATCGGGGAAGGACTTCAAAGGGCAGTCAAAAGTGATAATTTAACATTGCACTGCTATACCAAGTTTTGTCGGAGGATTCCAAAGGGATTTACGGGCTCAGAGTGTGATAGAAAAGTTTGCTTGTAGGTTTCTTGATATTCTTGGAATCAGCAATGACTTTTGTAGGGAAACCCACCTTCTTCTCCAATCAGTACTCATTAAACACTTGTGACCTTTTCTTTCCCATCTGTCTCTCGTGTTCTAAAACACTGTCCGTCTGTGCAGGACACAAGGTAACAGCACATAAGGCTTCTAACCTCAGAGGCATGCAATGCTGAGAGACACAAGTATTTGCAGGATCAGGGCCTAGCATGGTGCCACCTTAGTCATGTGCCCCCTCCAGCGACCAGTCAGCAACTGGGTGGAGTCCCCTGTGGCTGATTGCACTGACTGGGAAGCGGCCGTGGCGCTTCACCCAGCGCTCCCACTCCCCGGCTGGTGCTCATGGGGGGCACCGGCACTTCCCCCTGCCCCCCCTGCCCATTGCCTAAATGGGGAGCGTAGCCTGTCAGAGGGTGCACCAGTGCTCTCAGGCACCAATCAATCACCCTTTGACTGCATCTTGGGAGCTCTAGATATTGCCTTATATGGGAAAGTTAGGAAAAAAGTACCAAGGGTGTTGGGAAGCAAGGATAGCAATGAAGAAAAATTCTGAGCTGAAAGAAGCTTGATAAATACATTTTTATTTGAAAAAAAACCATGAAAATGGGAAAGTATTAGAGCTTACAATCCAAGGAAACCGTGTTAGATTTAAAAGGGTAGGGATTAGAGTGGGCCTAAGGGGTCATAGAAAACTTTCAAAAGATGTTTAACTTTGCTACAGTTCTGCTTTCTCTCTTCCCTCAGTGTTTGTTAATAGGCTTCTTAACTAGGCACGTAAGGACATAGCAAAGTTAGCTGAAATCTTATCAAATTTTGTGTTATCAATCTACACTGTTTTCTGTGACTTCCTATTGTTAAATTTCTAACCAATGTTGAGAACAGCCATTTCAGTTTATGTATCTGACAGGGTAGATCAGTAATAAGAATGAACAAATGATCACAGTTCACCAGTTCCACTGAATGTCTTGCATGCAATTGATTGAAAGCTTCACTAACAAATATCTGGATGGTTTGTTCATGTTTCTTTTCCTTAACGAAGATTTTGTATTCTGTTTGGTTAGTTATATTACTTTGTTAGGGTCATACTTCAGTTTCCATTGCAAACAATGGCCAAATTCTTATTGAATTCAACAGGCAGGATTAAGCCCTTAATACTCTTCATAAGAATATTTTAGGTACATCTCAATTAAACATCAGCATTATTTAATCAATGTTATTCTATTACTGTCAGTACTAGTAATAATTAATTATGTATCATTTATTAGCATTATTGTGGAGCGCCTGAAAGACACTGAGAACTTTCTAAAAACATAAGAAGACATCAAACCGCTTAATTAAAAAAAAAATTACTTTTAAAACAAATCCTCCAATTACAATATTTATCTTAAGAAAGATCATTGCATTTCAAGGCCCAGTATAATTGTTAGTAAATTCCAACAGCAGTATCACACCATGCACACATTAATTTCTCCAGTTCACAAATCAGGAAACTGAGGAAGTCAAGTTATGGCCGTTTAAAAAAAATGTCATGTACGTTTGTGTGTCTCTGGTCTGAAAATACAGAATCTGGTTTTCAGAGGGACAAAGGAAATTAATATGAAAGTCTTAAGACTTTAGATGCTTATGGTGCTTCAAATTTGGTTCCCCAAAAGCAAAACAGTTTTGAAAGTCCTTAATTGATGTGAATCAGTGCTTAAGTTTCTGAGCCATGGTTAGACACTGTGAGCACCTATACACATTCAGAGAGCCTGTTCCGACGCATTGTAATTACTGCACTCCAGCAGACGCCAGCCTCACTTGCATCGGCATCCCCACACGGAAAAATGGTGGCGGGGGGTGCTTTAACTATAACTCTAACTAAAGCTGTAGTGAAAGTATCCCTGCTCCCACTTTTCAGCATGGGGACGCTGATACACATGACGCTGTAGGCACTTTAATTAGAGTGGGTCTTGAAGGTGCTCTAAGTAATGCGCCTCACTCTCTGATTCCTGGAGCATGTCTATAAATGCTCTGTGACTTCCAGCCTCCTGGCCCCAATTTTTTTTCCATTTTACTTACATTATCCCTTCCCTACCCTTTTAAAAGAAATACAAAACCCAGCAAAAATGCAGCAAGCAGGACATTTTAAATGTTTTGCATGATTCACTACTCAGGAAAGGAAATGTTAAGATAGTGGCTTATTGTTTTTACTTTCTGTTCTTTCAGATACAAGACGGGCTCAGCACAGGATCAGGAGCCCAATGTAAAAGCCACTCAATTTGAATAAGAACAGGATATCTATTTCTTAAAATTCTACTTGCTTTTCTTTTTCATTGATCATCTGCAGTCATTATCCTTTGGAGTCATTAATGGTTTACTTCTGTGAATAGGACTGCAATATTGCAAGACTGTCCTAGTCATAGCAGAGGGTGGTACCCACAGGAAGAAGATCTGGGTTACCAGGACAAATCAGATCAGAACTCAAGGGGGAAGAGGCAAAGCAACTGTAGAAAAATCTTGTTATCCTGCAAATATCTGTTTGAATAATGAAAAGTAAAGCCTGGCAGCTTTGACAGGCCAACTGCTGGGGAGGCAGCCACAAAGCGAGGCAGAAATGGAATAAGATCAAGTACATGCATTTGAGCTGTGCAGGAGTGTGTTGTGTAAAGTAGTGATGAGTAACAATATTAATTTTTTTAAGAAGAGTGGATTTGGAATAGGACTGCAGGAATGCTTAGCTGGTAATTGCTTTCTTATGTCAGCTCAGGAACTGGGTAGAAACAAAGCTGATATGCTTGTTGTTTCAAATATTTTTCTCCTTTTCTTGGAACCAGCTTTTGTAATGATCACCCTCTCTAGGGACTTGAGACACTCCTTCCCTTGGATGCTTTGAACCTCAACAGAGGCAGCAAAGGTAGATTTAATGGAGTTAGTATCTACCCTGTCTATTCGCCTACTATGTACAGTGCACTCTTGGTGAAGGGGAGAGAAACAGCTCCTTTATCCTCTAGTATATTCAGAAATGATTTATACCATATTAGAACCAATTATGACCGGAAAGTATTCTTTCTTCATTTGCAGAGCTAGCACCTTATAGAAACAGTGGTATAATGGATTGAGATGTATTGGTCGCTGCTCTTCAGTCTACCACAGAAAGCAAGAAGGAAATGTGTATCATCAACTACAAGAGCTTTACAAAAATCTCTTCCTTTCTCAGTTAGATATGAAAGCACTAAAACAGCACATTTTAAAGTACTGTAATTACTTTTACTAATCATGCTAAAGGCTGGTATTGTATTCTGTCTTAGGCAGTTGGCAAAAGAGTGAACGCTTAGATTTCTAGACATCATTAAGGACTGGGAGTAGTCTTTAAGTTAAACCCGACTTTCAATCCTGAATTATCCTGGGCAGTTGACTAAGGTAAAAAGTTGCACAAATAAGAACTTGAAATTTAACACTTGGGCCCATATCTGAACA
This sequence comes from Crocodylus porosus, assembly GCF_001723895.1. NCBI lineage: Eukaryota > Metazoa > Chordata > Crocodylia > Crocodylidae > Crocodylus > Crocodylus porosus. Next base: position 17,538,335 of record NW_017728948.1, read on the forward strand.
CCCAAATAAATAAAGTTTCAAGCTGGAGTCAACAGAATCTCAAACACAGTACTTAGACACATCTGAAATCATAGGTGATGCTAAATCCTGATAGCGGGGGGCACAACTCTGTGCCACCACCACAGCAGGGGTTAAGGGGGGAGGCAGCAACTCCACGCTTCTGCTGCTGCCCCTGCTGCTGCCAGGCATTGGGTCTGGCCAGGCTCCAGCTCCACACCCCACCGTTCACTGCTGTAGGGCCCTGGCTCTGGCCAGGCTGCAGCCCCATGCCCCACTGTTCATGCATAAATCTTGGTGGGGAGGGGGGGGACACATGTTTTCCCATGCCCCTCCTGATGTGTCACCAATGTCTGAAATTCATATTCCTTTTTCTAAACATATAGATTACAGCATCTGTCCTTTGGCACCAACAGGTGGAAGGGTCAGTGTTACTGTTAGTCTTGGTTTCTGAATTGCTCTATCTATAATCTGGTGATTTTTTTGTTTTTCTTTCGTTTACTTCCTAGTGACTTCATGTTGTTAATAGGGAAGAGTTTTAAAAATGACAAGTACAAACTAGAAATAATGTATCACACCTCATTTAGTTTGCTAAGAATTTTAATTAGTTAAATCCAACGATAAAGAGTAATTTCCAGAGGAATCAAGGATCCCATTTAAAGTCAAACCGTCTCTTATTTTATCAATTTCTGACTAAGCATGAAGCTTCCTGAAGTTAAGGTTCATATGAAGCTCCCTGAAATGAAGGTTTATTTTGGAAAAGGGAGCTTGCTCAAGTCTCAGGAAGCGATTCCTTTCCACTGCGATTTCAGAATATTACTCAAGATTTCTTCATGACAGGAAGAAAGTATCCACACTCTAGATGAGCCACTTGTAACAAAATTTCAGTGTGCCAGCTCTCCTGAGCAAGTCAGTGATGAAGAAGTAGGTGTAAGTATGATGGGAGAAGGTTATATGTGGTTATCAGTAGTTTAATGTGTACTTTTATGTGTTGGCATTGCTGCCCCCAGTAAAAAAAAAAAAATCACAACTGAGAGACCTGCGACTAAGCCAGAGGACAATCTTTTAATGTAGCTTCTTCAATATTAAATACTATAGTTTCCATACTAAGGTGTTACATATCTGTCAGACACTAAAATATATTATTAGTGGCACACCATCTTTTCTCACATACAACACACCCCTGAATGAAATATGAATCTTGTTTTTGAAAAGCAAAATAAAAAAAAACCCTCTCCTTGAAAATGCTGGTAAATAAATGCTGTCACCACTTATTTTGCTGTCAAATTTCCAGATCATTGGGTAGTCCTGTGGGCCAGAAGATGTAGCCTTATATATCAGATTAGACCTGCAGACTGGTTCCATGCCACTTATCCAGATCACAGGGCCAGATGAGTTGGCCACCAGGGCTGTGTGATATTTCACCGGCTGTTTCATTTTGATGTTGTTTCGACTCATTTAGAGTTCAAAACAGCAAAACTGAAATGAAACGAAGGACTTTGAAACAGTATTGAAATGAAATGAGGGTAGTCAAAATGTTTTCAAAGTTTTATAACGTTTTGAGTTTTGAAGCTCAAGCTGGGCTTGCCTGCAGAGAAACAAAATAAGGAGAGGGTGGGTGAAGAGGGGGAGAGAAGGGGGAAGAACTGCTGTCATATTGACTGTGTAGCTGGCCAGTGACTGTGATACTTCCCTGAGGTCCCTTCCAATCCCAGTGCTCTGGGGGAAGGATGGAAAAACAGCACAGGCAGCATTGTTTGAACTTGCCTGCTTTCTGCCTTGGGGTCTGACAGTTACTGAGCTATCTTCCAGGAGTTCAAGAGCATAAGACAATGAAGGCTACTACTACTTTTGATTTGAATGATTTCCTACTTGCTAGCCTAGCAAGTGGGATTCCACAATACCTTTTGCTTTCTTCTAGACCCTTTTATTTTATTATTATATTCATTAATTTATTCTTTTTGATTTTATAATTATATTGGATATTATACTATAGAATTTATATAGGAAGGCAGATACATTTATATATTTTTATAAAAATCGGACATTATGAAACACACCATGAAGCATGGTGGAAAGGCAGCTGGCAAGCCTTCAGGGAGGGGTAGAAGGCAGGGTAGAGGGAGAGGTATATGTTTCCCTGTCTCCAAAGTGAGCCACACCCTCTTTCCTACAACTACCAGGAATGAAGCTTCCACTAGCAGCAAGGAGAGGGGAGCAGTGCTAGTGCCATTGCCTGTGCCTGGGTCTGCATCCCCTCCAAGAGCATCAACCATAACCCCCCACCATGACAAAAAGCAGCAGCACCCACATGACAGTCTCTTCTATCCTCATTTCACTTTCGATGCTGAGCCTTCCAGTGCCAGCGGAAGAGCTGGATCTGGATCTGGATCTGAGTGCCCTAGCAAGGGCAATTCTGGGGGAAAAGGGGAAATCATAGATTTCATAGACATTAGGGCTGGAAGGGACCTCAGAAGTTCATCAAGTCCAGCCCCCTGCCCCAGGGTCAGGAAGTCAGCTACAGTCAAAGGATCCCAGCAAGATAAGCATCCAGATTTTTCTTAAAGGAGTCCAGAGTAGGTGCTTGCACCACCTCTGGAAGGAGTCTATTTCAGGCCTTGGAGGCTCAGAGAGTAAAGAAGTTTTTCCTTATGTCCAGCGTAAAATGGTCCTGCAGGAGTTTGTGACCATTGGATCTGGTCATCCCTTGGGGCGCTCTGGTAAACAGATGCTTCCCCAGATCCTGATGCTCATCCCTGATGTACTTATAGGCTGCCACCAGATCACCCCTGAGCCTGCGCTTCTCCAGGCCAAAGAGTCCCATGGCTCTCGGCCTCTCTTCATAAGACCTGTTCTCTTGCTCTCTGATCATGTACATGCCTGTGGTGCTATTGAGTGTAGCACTGCTGAGCCTGTAAGTTTGTTGTGGGGTTTTTTTCCCCTGAAGTGGAGTACCTTGAATTTTAAGGTGGAGTACCTTGCATTTTAGCAATCAGCTGAGTTTGTGCTCCACACCCCTCAAATTTCCCCTAGAGTCAGGTCTCCTTCCCCCAGAAGGCAGGAGGCTGAAGTAGAGGTTGCAGAGGCAATCAGCTCAGCTGTGTCTGTTCCTCTGTTGCTGTGCCTTTGCTTGCTGAGGAGGTGGAAATTGCAGGATTCACGCATGCACCTGTACCCCAGAAGTGAGTGGGTAGCGTGGTCTTGGATCATTTTGAGCTGGCAGATTATCCCATGTACGCTATCTGCCTGCACTGCCGAGCCAAAACCAGCTGGGGCAAGGGAACAAAATACAGGAGTACCATAGGGATGCTGATGCATATCCACAGACACCACACCCTTGCTCCTCCTCAGCCTGGCAGCAGCAGGAGCATGCCCAAAGGGAAGTCCCCTTTTCACTCCAAAGACCCATTCATCCCAAGCAGAGGCAGACCATCCCAGAACAGTGGGGGAAAGGTGGACAGAAAGGGGGATGCATTGCAAGGGCAAGTCAGATTACCCAGAGCATTGGGGAGATGCTTGATGTCAATGGCCAGCCCTTTTCCTTAGTTGAGTGGCCAAGGTTCAGGTGGCTCATGGCACTTGTGGCCACATCCTACCAAGTGTCTGCATGCACCGCCTTCAGTATGATGGTGGTGCCCTCCCTGTATGAGGCATGCAGGGAGTATTTGAGGGAGAAGCTGTGCAAGGCAGGTCCACAGGTGGCCTTATACTTCATCTTGGACATCTGGAGCAGCTGGGGTGGAGATGATGCCTACCTCTCCCACACAGGGCACTGGTCCAACCAGTCAGGCTGTTGGTGGGTTCTCCTTCAAGCCAAAGCCAAGGTGATTGATGAGTCCCACATGACAACAGGGATCATGGGGGCCATGAACTGCTTGGTGCAGTGGGGGCTCATGGGGCAGGGTGAGCTCACCAGTGGAATCATGGTCACTGACAATAGGACCAATATAGTCAAGGTGGTCCATGATGACAACTTTGTTGGCATCTGCTGTGTAGCATACAAGTTCAACCTCATTGTCAGGAATGCAAGTATCAAGGACAATAGAAAATCCTTTTTTAGATACGTGGGGAACTGGAGGAAAAGCAAGGGCAACATTGGACCCCTGCTAAACCATATGGGACAATTGATGACCGATGCCCAGGAAAAGGCCAACCTACTAAATGAATACTTTGTGTCAGTCTTTCACCAGTCCCAAGAGACTCCTCTTCCCATCTCAGGATAAGGAGAGCCGAGTGAGGGGGATTCCTTGCCCTCCATCCATGCTGAACTCGTGAAGGAACACCATGAGAGGTTGGACACCTTCAAGTCAGCCAGCCCTGACAATCTGCACCCCAGGGTACTCAAGAAGCTGGTTAGCATCATTGCTCAGTCCCTGGCATGGATCTTCAAGAACTCCTGGTGCTGTGGTGAAGTGCCCAAAGACTGGAAGAAGGCCAGTGTGGTGTCTATCTTCAAGAAAGGGAGGACAGTGGATCTGGCAAACTACAGGCCCATCAGCCTGACCTCTATCCCGGGGAAGGTCTTAGAAAA